>NW_012114522.1:2687337-2751556 GCF_000951035.1 Colobus angolensis palliatus | reverse complement strand
CCCCTTCCCCTTCCCTCCCTCTCTTCCCCTCCCCTCGTGCTTCCTTCTCCCTCCCTTCCCTCTGCCCATTTCCCAAATTTGCTCTGTGCTGCGCCACATGGTTGGTGCTATCCAAGGCAGTTGAATGCTGAGGTGATTCTGAGCAGATTACCCATACTCTCTGTTCTGCAATCTTGACGAACCCGATATTTGTGTATATTTTATACCCAGAGAGCTAGAGCTACACATCAGAAGAGCTTCTCAAACTTGTTTCTCTGAGTTAAGAGGTCAAGAACTAGTGGTCTGTGGCAGCATCTTCTACTATAGTACCCGTGGCCTCTCCCCAAGTTTGTATGAGATTTCCGTCATGACATCTGCCGGGTGTCGAGTTCCTTGAGGGCAGGTGAATTCTCTCTCTAGGCCTGCCAGGGCAAAGTGCCACAGACTCTGTGACTGAAACAATACAAATGTATTTTCTTGCAGTCCTGGAGGCTGGACGTCAGAGATCAAGGTATTGTTCAGGTTGGTTCCTTCTGAGGCCTCGCTCCTGGCCTTGCCATGCCGCCTTCTCCCATGTCTCCACATGGTCTTACCTCTGTGTGTGTCCGTGTCCTCATCTCCTTTTCTTGTGAGAGCACCAGTCATACTGGATCAGGGCTTGTTCTAACCACCTCATTTTAACTTAGTTACCTCTTTAAAGGCTCTGCTTCCAAATACAGTCACATTTTGAAGTGCTAGGGATTAGGTCTTCAACATATGGATTTTGGTGGGGGGATACAGTTGAGACCCTGATAGCAGGGAAGGGGTCTTAGCTTCCTTTGCATCCCCTGAGTTTAGTAGTGGATCTCGGAGTAGTCTAGTGGGAGATGACCATGAACTGCTAGGATATGAGGGGGCGAGTGTCACCCTCCCGGATAATGCTGATGGCGAAATCAGGGAAGACTGCATGGAAGAGGTGGCATCAAGGCTGGCCTAAAGAATGAGTAGGTGGAGTATATAGGAGATGGAGACATTCCAGAAAAACAACATTCCAACTTGAGCAAGGTCTGGGGGGTAGGAATTTTGAAGGTATGTGTGTGTTATATAAAGTGAAAGTGAATGCATTATGCGTGGAGACAAACCAGAGAAAAGAAGTTTGGAAAATCAGATTCAAAAGCTCCCGACGGACCCCAGATGTGAGGGTGAAGAGTCAGTGTGGTAGTGAGGCGTGGTGGACATTGCAATGGCTTTAGAGACAGCCTGCCCGGGTCTGTATCCTGGCCCTGCTGCTCTCTGGCTCTGGGATCCAGGCAAATGGACTATATTCTTTGGACTTCAGTGACCATATCTTGAAAATGGGAGAAGTAAGGCTCACAGGTTTGCAGTGCAGGTGAAGTGAGATCTTCCATGTGAAATGCTCAGATCAGACCCTGGCCCCACAGCAGGAGCTCAGCAAATGACATCAAGAAAGAGCCCTGAAGCAGTGTGGGGGATGGGACTGGTGAGGGCTGCGGGGTGAGACATCTGGACAGAGGCTCAGGGAGGAGCTGCTGCCAGGTAGAGGCGTGGACCAGGGCTGTGGAGGGGACTGACGGAGAGGAGAGTGGGTTGGAGAGAGGTGCTTGGCTGGACGCAGAGGACGTGGCTGCCTTGGCTCTGCAGGCCTCTCTCCGTCCTGAGTGGCGCTGGGCTTCTAGGCTCCAGGCCAACCTCCAGAGTGTAGAGACCATGTGAGTTCTTAAATGAACGGGTTCAAATCCGTGACAAAGCTGACCTGTAGCCTTGTGTCTGATGCTTGTGGTTTTGTGATGTCAACTCCAGTCCACCTTAGAGGACAGCTTGGTGGCTCCAAGCTCGGGGTTTTTAATTTAAGTCTGCTGAGCTTGCCGTGCATTACCCTGGAATTCTACGCCCTCACGGTGTGGGCCTCCCAGCACTACGGGTGGGGGCTGGATTGGAGCCCAAGGTGTGGCCCCTGGTGGCTGAGCTGTGGCTGGTCAGCCTGTGAGTACTGGGCCTCCGTCCAGAGGCAGTGCATCTCTGTCATGACAGCTCATCACCAAGGGTGTCCAGCGGCCACCTGGAGAGAGGCAGAAGTAGGCAGAGGTCAAGGGATGTGGTGACCAGGGCTGAGTGCCTGTCATACTTGCTGCCAGGAGCTGGCTGCTGGCGGGGCAAACCTGTCCGGGAGCCTGGGCCTGGCGGCTGGATCAAGAACCATGAGGGAGCCAGGGACTCTGTGTGGAGAGAGGCTGCAGCACATGGGGACATGCAGAGGGCGGGCTGAGTCTAGGGAAGTCTCAGCGTGCAAACCGCAGGCTCGCAAGTTGACCCAGGGCTTCTGCCCTCGCCCCAGTCACTCGACGTTCAGAGCGTGGGCTGAGAGCTCCCAGCAGGAAGGGGAGGGAGTTGTGCCCAGAACCCTCCACCTGGCCTCACATTTGCCTCCAAATCAGCTGCTTTTAGGGCGAAGGTAAGAAGCAGCCGCAGGCCTCGTTTCCTGGGTGCTTACCCATGGGGTCTGCTGAGTGCGCTGTGCAGAAGTCCCTGTCCTTCTGATTCTCCTCTGAGCCAGGAGGATGGGGAGCCGTGCTCTCTCTCGACTTGGGCCCTCGTTTGGTCATCGTGTTTCAGGTGTCAGCCCTGGGGTGCAGAGGAAGGGCGTGGGGCCAGTGGGATGGACTCCTTCTCTTGAAGTGTCTGTGGCCCAAAGCGGGGGGTGGGGTGGAGCAGAGAGCCCCAGGGATGCAATTCAGGAGGAGTGAGGTGTGGGCCGGTGTGGAGGCACAGGTGCAGGGAGGGCAAGGCGGGGCGGGGAGGGGAAGCTCAGTTCACCTGGGGAGCGGTCACATGGGCCACAGGTGGAGGAGGATGAGGACGGCTGACAAGGCTGGGGAGGTGGCACTGAGGGGAGCAGCAGAGATCTCTGGGGTGCAGAGGGCAGGTGGGCTGGTGGAGGGGCTGCCCGTGGCCATTGCCTGTGTCGTGAAGCAGGGGCTGTCTGAGCGGGGCTCCTGCACATGGTGTTTCCTGGCTGGGGTCCGAGGGAGGCTTTTGCTGTGGTCTGGCCTGCCCTGCACAGACCCACTCCCTGGCCTGGGTGGTGCGGGCTGCTCAGGGATGGGGAGCTGCACAGACCTGCTTCCCTGGCCTCAGTGGTGTGGGAGAGAGGCTCTTGCTGTGAGCTGGGCTGCACAGACCCACTCCCTGGCCTGGGTGGCGTGGGCCTGCTCTGGGATGGGGAGCTGCCTTTGTGTTCTCATCCAAGTTCAGCAGGTGAGACCTTGACTGTGGATCCCCCACGTTCTGTCCTCTCTTGTGTACCCCCTCAAGTGCTGGTCTGTTCCTGTCACTTCTGAGGACCCCTGAGAAGCTCCCAAACCCACTCTCCCACTCCCTGCAATCAGTTCACCTGACCTAAGTTACCCTGCCTTGCTGGGTCCTTGCCTGAGGGGCCAACACTCCCGGGGAATGTGAGCAGGAGGGGTTATGGGATAGAAACCCAGCTTTGGGCTGGAAGTCCACCCCTCTGGTGCACAGCGGGGAAGCGCAGAGCTGAGGGAGGCTGGATTGTCTTCAGCTGCCCCACGTGCAGGACCGCGATGTGGATGGGCTCTCGTGCTGCTCTGGAGGCCCTGATCCCTCCTCGCTAGAAGTGCTCAAAAGGAGGCTCCATGTCCATGCTCCAGGCCACTGCAGGGGCTTTCGGCCTGGGGGGGAAGCGGGACCACCAGGGGCTGACTGAGGGGTCCAGAGTTGTGGTTGTAAGCCTAGATCCCAGCTGGACCCAGGGGTGCGCTCCATGCTGCTCCATAGCCTCTGGCTCTGACCCCTGGGTCCCTCCCCTGCCTTCCAACATGCTGGTGCTGCTTTCCCTCTCCTCCCTGGGGAATCCTGGGTTACCTCCCTGCATCGCTCAGCTGGGCGTTCACCCCTCCCTGCCCATCATGCTGGCCACCCATGTACCCAGTCTTCCCCAGGCGTCAGTTTCCCCATCTGTAAGATGAGCGTCAGGACTAGACCATCTCCAAGGTCACTACCAACCCGGACGTTGTTTATGTTTAGTACACATTTGCTGATTTATTTGTATTTTATTTATATGAATGGAGACTAGGAATGAAGTAGAAGAGACTTTGGAATGCCCAGCCCAAGAACCTCACTACAGCCTCTTTCAAGTAGTCACGAAGGAGGCAGATTTCCATGAGAGTTGAACTTCAGGAACGGCTGGTCTCACCCAAGCCTGTTGTTCATGCTTGGATGAGGACTGAACCTCTCTGAGCCTTTTTCCTAATTTATCAAATGAGGATAATGGTTTCTGTGTGTCAGGCCAGTGCTGGGGCCACGCGCTCCATGGATGGGGGCCTGGCCAGCAGACCCACCAATGTCCTCCTTCATCTTGTTTCCTAAGAGTGTTGACCTCACTTGCATCTTCACTGTCTTCTTGAAACTAGCTCAAGGCCCAGCTCGTGGTAGCTGTTGGTCTCAGCTCTTTACCGAGCTTCTCTGTGTGCCTAGCGCTGTTAGGTGCTGAGGATACAGCAAGCCTGCCCAGGTGAAACGTTTGGTCTGGACAGGAATTCATCCCAGCGCATTCTAGGTGCTGTGTGAGTCTGTGCTGGGGAAGTCTGGAAAGATTTCCTGGAGGAGGTGAAGATGGAGCTGCTCCGCAAGATGAGTAGAGTCCTGGGCTGAGGAGCAGGTTGGGATGGTGAGAATATTAAGGCTGAAGGAGAGGCCTGGAGGCTGGAGCAGCTTGGAGCGCCCGTGGGCAGAGGAGAGACTCGGCCGTTGATCAAGAAGCCTGGCTCGAAGGCTTAGAGACGGCCCTGTTAATAAAGTTGCTGAGCACATTTCACAAATCCACTTTTACTTTAATAAAGGGCGATTTAATTTGTAGTTGCGTGAAGGTTCCTGAGAGTATTCTAAAGAGGTCATAAATTAGCCTTATTCCTCGGCACACCCCTCCGATGAGAAGGCAGCCCAGAGCTTGCGTGGGCCTCTCGGCATAGCCGTTACTTTATTTTATGGTGATTTTTTCAGAGTCAGGCTGAGACTTGTGCAGAGGATTCGAAGGAGAACAGGCTGGAGTGACGGGCAGATCAGCTGGGACGCTGCAGAGAATCCCTGTGCCTTTTCTGGTGCAGGAAGAAACGGAGGGGAAGCTTGTATGTTGCCTCCTCTCTGGGGGCCGCCTTGTCTTTCTTTCTTCGTACTCCAAAGGATGAGTTGTTTATAGGTTCTTGCCAACGGCCCACTTTGTCCTCGCCCCTCCTTAGTTCCTAGTCTGGGTGGGTGCTGTATGGATTGCAGGGATGCTGATGAACTGAGAAGCCTGGCTGTGGCTGCAGCTGCTGTTCCTGACCAACGTCTTCCCCTTTTGGAAGTCCAGGGAGCAGAGATCCCCGGCTCTGGCCACCGGGAGGGCAAGGTCTCCATCTGTAGCATTGGAAAGGTGAAGGCATGTGTTCTGCGTTGGTTCACATCCTGCTTTTTCTTGGAAAGCCCCGTCCTGGATGTGAGCTTGGATTCTGGGTGTAAAAGAAGTGCAGACATGGGTCTGTCAGTCTAAGTGGATGGTGGGGGTGGGAATGCCCTGTACCACTCTCCCCGCTCCCAGCAGGTTCCTACGGACCATCCCTGACCTGCTCTGCAAGGTTGTAAAACACAGACTTAGGCAACTTGCTCGCTGCTGATTGATATACAGCCCGCTGAGGGCAGCAGCAACATCTTTTCCATTCAGCCCATGACTCGGGACAGCTTCCCAGTAGGCATATGGTGCTCGTCATCTGTATTCCAATTAAGCTCCATTTGTCATTAAAAAATGGAATAGGGATACTTGAGTGAGTGAGGACTCTCCTGGAAAGACTGGAAAAAAAAATGTAAAACTCCAGTGTCCTTTTGAGGTGGAAAAGCTCCTTCTTATTTTGCATTTCTGTAGCAGTCAGTTACTGTATTTGTACAGAAAATTACAATCATTTAATTAGTTTCTTCTCATACCAGCTCGAAGATCTTAAAATAACAGCACTCTCTTTCCTTAGTAATTTTCTTGCAAAAGCAGATAATTTCCTGCAATGTTGAGCTTGCCTTCACTCACACTGAACACATCACTTGCAAGTCACCATTTCTCAATGCTCAGATAAATGAAGTTCAAATTAGAGAAAGAAAAGAGCCAGGCAGAGTGTGGCCGCTCCCATTCAGATCAATTTTAATTCAGAAAGAATTCTTTATAAGGCTTTTTCGCCGTGCATATTTCTGAAGCATCAGAAGTAGAGATAACATCTCCCAGGCTTCAGCCGGGGAAATCCGGCAGTTAGGATCACCTCCCAGCTTCTGCTTCTGATGTAATTTAACTTATAATAATAATCCCTCACTATTTACATGGAACTGCTGATTAGTAATAATAAAGTTAAAAATCACAGCCCCGCCAGGCATGGTGGCTCACGCCTGTAATCCCAGCACTTTGGGAGGCTGAGGCGGGCGGATCACGAGGTCAGGAGATCGAGACCATCCTGGCTAACACGGTGAAACCCCGTCTCTACTAAAATGCAAAAAATTAGCCGGGCACGGTGGTGCGCGCCCGTAGTCCCAGCTGCTCGGGAGGCTGAGGCAGGAGAATGGCGTGAACCCGGGAGGCGGAGCTTGCAGTGAGCTGAGATCCAGCCACTGCACTCCAGCCTGGGCGACAGAGCGAGACTCCATTCAAAAAAAAAAAAAAAAAATCACAGCCCCCATCTAGGTGCTGGATGCTGTGTCACACCCACTTGTTTTATTTGCTCCTATAGAGAGACCTGCACAGTAGATACCATGATTATATGCATTTTACAGCTGTGGAAAAGAAGGCTCGGCATGGCGGGAGGACTTGTCCCCAGTCACACAGCTGGTGAGGACCCGAGATGTGGTTTGAATTCCTTCGCTCTTGAGCCCGAGTTCTTTTTAAAATTCTTTTTTCTGGCTGGGCGCGGTGGCTCATGCCTGTCATTCCAACATTTTGGGAGGCCGAGGCAGGCGGATTACCCGAGGTCAGGAGTTTGAGACCAGCCTGGCCAACATGATGAAAATTTGTAAAAATACAAAATTAGCCGGGCCTGGTGGCACATGCCTGTAATCCCAGCTACTCAGGAGGCTGAGGCAGGAGAATCACTTGAACCCGGGAGATGAAGATTGCAGTGAGCCGAGATTGTGCCTCTGCACTCCAGCCTGGGTGACAGAGCAAGACTCTGCCTCAAAAAAAAAAAAAAAAATTCTTTTTACTTTATTACTGTTTTTAAAATTGTGGTAAAATATATGTAACATAAATTCACTGTCTTAATGCTTTTTAAGTGTATGGTTCTAGGGGCATTCAATTCATTCATATTGTCATGCACCTGTCACCACCATTCTTCTCCAGAACGTTCTCATCTTCCCAAATGGAAACTCTGCCCCTCTTAAACACTAACCCCCATCAACCCTCCTCCAGTTCTTGCCACTCACAATCTACTTTCTGTCTCTATGAATTTGATGCTCTAATGACCTCATATGGGTGGAACCATACGCATTTGTCATTTTGTGTCTGGTTTATTTCACTCAGCATCATGTCCGGAAGGTTCGCCCAGGCTGTGGCAGGTGCTAGAATTTCCTTCCTTTTTTATGGCTGAGTACTATTCCATCATCTGGACAGAACACATTTCCTGCCTTCGTGCGTCTGTGGATGGATGTTTGCGTTGTTTCCACCTTTTGGCTGGTGTGAATTAGGCTGCTGTGAATATGGGTGTGCAGATATTTTTTCGAGTCCCTGCTTTCAGTCCTTTTGGGTAAATGCCCAGAAGTGGGATTGCTGGATCATATGGTAATTCTATGCCAATTTTTTTTTCTTCTCGAGACCGGGTCTTGCTCTGCTGTCCAGGCTGGAGTGCAGTGATGCGGTCACAGCTCACTGCAGCCTCAACCTCCCCCGATTAAGTGATTCTCTCACCTCACCCTCCCAAATACCTGGGACTACAGGTGCACGCCACCACACCTGGCTAATTTTTGTATTTTTTAGTAGAGATGGGGGTTTTGCTGTATTGCCCGGGCTGGTCTTGAACTCCTAAGCTCAAGCAATCCACCCACCTCAGCCTCCAAAAGTGTTGGGATTATAGGCGTGAACTACCGTGCCCGGCTTATGTTAAGTTTTTGATCAAACCTGAGGTTTTATCTGCATCAGAAATCACCCTTGTGGCTGCCTTGTACCCACTTGCTGGTCAGTAGCATAATTGCAACCCCCAAGGAAATCCACAGGAGGAGAAACATACGTGGCATGAGGATAATCGCGCATCTAGAAGGGACACAGTGGCAAGGCTCCGTTGTGGGAGTCACCTTTCTCTGTTCTGTTCTCATAACCTCTGAATTCTGCCACTTGTGACCCAAGGAGGGGTGTCTCTCTGAGCCCAGGAAATCCAGATCTGTCAACCTGGGGAAGTCAGAAATAGGCTGGTCCGGTGCCGGGCCAAGGGTGGAAAAGGAAACCATTCCTGGAGGCATTGCTCGGCATGGCCGCTCTTGCTAACGGTAACCATTTGCCTTCCAAGTTCAAGCCCATTTCTCCTCCTCCTCTGCTTTTAGGCACTTTTCCCAGTTGACTACCTCATTGACCAGTTAAGTAATTCAATTTTCACTCTGTAAAAATAAAGCACTCAATAAAAACCCTATTTTTTTTCTCAATTTATTCCCATCAATACCGCTTAACCCCAGCCAAGTTTATTTTCTGATTCTTCATTTGACCATCAGATAGGCCTTCTGGGCATCCACTTTGGGTCCTGCAGCAGCTATGATGTCAGGCGGCTGCTGTGTACTTGGCTGTGCTAGGCTCCTTGGGTGGACCCAGGACACACACCCAGGGGTTTTCTGGCTTTGAGGACCCCAAACTGGCACGGGGGCTCTTAGCTGTCTCTGTGCCCTAGACTCCTCCCCACCCCAGTCCTGGAGAAGAAGCTCATGAAACTTTCTCAGAATGAAGATTTTATAATTAGCATAAAACAAAGTATAGATCCAGAGGAAACCAATTTCATGGCAATGAAGTTATCAAAATACTAAAACTAACTTCTTCAGTAACACTTCCATAAGAACTTGCGGCAGGTGTGATGATTTCCATAGTTTGGAAATTGTGCTGAGTGTAAGCAATACTTTGAGATCGATAACAACTGTGATCTGGCCTTGGCGATATCTGTGATTTCTGTTGGTGACACCCAGGTACTGATGATACATTTGTGACTTGTTGCCTACTTCAGAATGGAAGGAAATGCCTAATTTCAGCTGGGGCTGGTTGAAAACAAAGAGGCCATTGTTTCTCCATCCAAGTTCATGGGTCCTTGAAGAAAGAGCAAGCAGAGAGAACCAGGAACATGTAGAAATAACGCCATGAGGCTGGACGTGGTGGCTCACGCCCGTAATCCCAGCACTTTGGGAGGCAGCGGCGGGTGGATCACCTGAGGTCAGGAAGTTCGAGACCAGCCTGGGCAACATGGTGAAGCCCTGTCTCCACTAAAAATACAAAGAAATTAGCTGGGCGTGGTCGCACACGCCTGTAATCCCAGCTATCCTGGAGGCTGAGGCAGGAGAATCGCTTAAACCTGGGAGGCTGCAGTGAACTGAGATCACGCCACTGTACTCCAACCTGGGTGACAGAATGAGACTCCGCCTCAAACAAACAAACAAATAAAAAAAGCAAAAAAACAAAAACATCATGCAAGGTAGGACTTAGCTGGAGGGATGCGATGGGGACAGATGGATCCCATGGGAATGGTACAGTCCTGTCCCCTCTGCCGTGCGCCAGTGTCCCCGTCTTCCCCAGGCCTCCTGTCTGGTCTCCTCCAGTCCACTAAGGGTATGGACTCTAGCGGCTCAGGGGCTTTGGTTTGTTTCATTCCCTGTTGCTCCCCACGCGCCTGGCGCTTAGTAGATGCTCAGTAAACATCTGGGGACTTCTGAAAGGAAGAACTAGGAGGAGGTCATGGATCCTGAAGCTCAGAGGCCTAGTTTCCCCGCTGGGGAATCTGGGGAGAGTCGAGTCCTTGCAAAGCTGGTGAGTGAGGAGCTGGGCTCCTTGGCCCACTGCCGGCTCCACGAGTAACCTGGGAAGCTCTTTAACGCACTAATTAATCTCCACCCCATGGGGTGGGGATTATGTACATATCTGCAGAGAAGAGAGCTGGCTGCCAGAGAGACAGACAGATTTGTCTCTTGCCTGAGAGGAGTCCTGGGCAGAGGGGAAGCAGTCTAGCAGCCGCTGACTCACGGTCGCGGGTATGCAGCCAGGCTCTGGTGACACCCACGCCTCCATGGCGGGGCCACTGGGTCAGCCAGGAGCCAGGGTACTCCGTGGTGAGAAAACACCCATTCCCAAATTGAATTAGGGCATTTAAATAGCATCCTTGATGATCCCAGCCTCATCTCACCCAGGAAAACAAAACAAAACAAGACAAAACAAGAAACCCACGGGATGGGTTTGTCCAGCTTTCAACAAAGACAGAGGACTTGGGGGTAGGTCGAACCGTGGGAGGGCTTCCCCAGAGGTCAGCAGGTTTGGAGAAACCTGGGCTTTCTGATGGAAATGCCTTTGCAGCATCACCCACCTGCTCACTCACTCATTCATCCATCTACGCACCAGCCCCGCGCCCAGCATCACCCACTGCTCACTCGCTCATCCATCTACACGCCAGCCCTGCCCTGAGCCTTCCCTCTGGGCCAGCTTCAGAGGAATCACCAGTTTCTAAGTTCTCGGGGGGCCTTCTATGGAGGGAGCCCTGAAAATGGTCTTTGTCCACGTGTGGTGCCTCGCTTTTCATTCTGTGTCCGTGAATGTCTTTTCTTCTAATTCACATCAACACGTCCCTTTGAGGACGGCTGGGAAGGTGCAGTGCTGAGCTGTGGCTGGGAAGGCTTGCTGCTGGCCCCATCGAACCCCTCCCACCCACACAGCCTGGGCTGGGAGCCGGTGTGAGTCACTGGGCTGCTCTCTGCGTTCACAGCACCTGGCCAGGGCCCAGCTGCTGGGCTGGAGTGTGGCGGCCACCGTGGCCAGACGGTTGGGGCTCCTGGAGGCGGGCAGGTTCAGCGGGCTGCGCTGAGCACTGAGCTGGGGCCAGCTCCCCAGTCCCCTAGGCCTGGGTTCCCTCATCCGCCCTGGGGCTGGTAGGACCCCTCCCCATGGAGGTAAAGGTACAGGGAGCGGGGAGGATGTCTCGTGATGCGGGAAGGAGCTTCTCCAGTCCCAGGGAAGACTGCATCGTCGCCCCTAATCAGAATGTGCCTTCTTTCTCTAGGGGGATTTTATGTGGTTCCAATTTCTTTCCATTTCCTGAATAGTTTGCTAAAGTGGAACAAAGCCCAGCGTATTTCATGAACATTCAGCTCCTCCAGTTTACTCTTAAAGAAAGTATTTCTCGTTGACATCTGGTTTTTCACAAGTTTCCTGATATGAATTATTGCCTGGAATTCTCACCTCTAAGATCAAGTTGGAATTTCTTTGCATCTCGCCCGTGGCCGAGCAGAGGGCTGGGCAGTGACGGGGAAATCCAAAACCTGGGAACTTCTGGGACTTGTCAGGAGTGGGAAGGGAGCTTTTGGGCGGCTTCTTCCAGGATCCCACCTCCCGCAGTGTCCCTTGGCCCCAGGTGGGAGCCAGCCTGGCCCATGAAGGTACAACTGGAGCCCACCTTCCTGGCTCAGGAAGGCAAAGAAGACCACCGAAGCGGCCCCCAGCTCCCTCCCTGGCCTGGTCTCCTCACGCCCTGGGACATGCAGAAGGGGGTTGGTGCTGGTCACCTTGGCTTCTGCGCTGAGGCAGGTGGGGGTTGGAGACGGTCCAAGGAGCATGTTGGGACAGGACGCACATTGCCCCCAGCCCTCCACCCCCACAGGGTTTCTGCTTCCTACGGCATTTCCGAATGGCCTCCGGTGGGCACTGTGTGCTGAAGACTTCGAGGATTATTGGCAGGCAGGGGCTTGGCAGGGGCTTGGCAGGGAGGGGAGGGAGGCAGGGCTGGTCTTCTGCCCTCTGCCCTTTCTTTCTCTGCAGACACATTTCCTAAGGCCCCCTGTGTGCCAGACTGTGTGCTAGGCACACTGGACAGACTAGTGAATGATTTCCTTTCTACACCCGGGCAGCCACAGGCAAGGGATGACCATGGCTGTTTTAAGGGTGAGAGGTTGCAGCTTCATCCTCTCTCTGTCCCAGTCCCAGTCCCAGTCCCAGTGGGACGCCAGGGCTTGGCTTGGCCCTGGTTGTGTCTCCCTCAGCCCTCTCTTGCCTAAGGTCCCCCAAGTTTTTCTAGGGATGCACTGCCTCATCTCCTGCTCACCAGGCACCCCCTCTCTCTAGTTCTATAGGGTAACCCTGCAGAGAGCTGCCTCTGCCCGGGGCGCTGGTCCGAGTCTTCTGAGCACACAGAGGGACTCTGAGAGGCTACGCGACCCGTTGGTGAGGCCAGCCTGGTCTATGTGCCGCCAACCTGGCTCATCTAACCCTGGCAGGGGGTGGACAGCGTGTGAAGGGCCCCACCTTTCCAGCAGACAGCCTGGCCTACCCCAGGGGGGCCCTGCCTGCGTCCCTCACCCCTGACCATGCTTCTGCCCTTCATGGAGGCAGGCCCTCTGCTCTGCTGCCTCCTGGCCTCATGTCACCCTGCAAGCTGCAGACCTCGTGGAACTTCATCTTTCTCTTCCCTGGGAGGGAAAGGACACTGACCTGGCCTTGTTGTAGATGGGAGCACATCACATGTGGAGGTCGTGGCCTGGTGCTGGACAGCCAGCATCTGCTCAGATGCCCCTCCTCAGCTGGCTCTGTCACCCTGTCCTTTAGGGCCCGAGAGCATGCCCCCGCCCCCATCTCTGAGGACTTGCTGCTGTGCCCCTCACCTTGGGCCTTGCTTGCCTCCGTATCTTTCATATCTTTGTGTCCCAGGGCTCTGACTCCATCCCAGTTTTGGGGTGGCCTGGCCCATCCTGGGGTCTTGAGATACTTGTGGCCTCTGGGGTGCGAGGACTTGGGAGGCTGTGTAGAGTCAGGCCAGGCACCCCTCTCTTTAGGAAGCTCCCAGCCTCCCCTGCTGGAAACAGCCCCTGGCCAGGACCCCAGCGTGAGGCCGGCTTCTGTGGCCGGCTCCATGGTGCTGAAGCCTGGCCCCTTCTCGACTGCGTGTTTGGAGCAGTCAGATACAGAGTTCCTGAAGTGCGGGCGCTGATCTTTGAATTTTGAGATCACTTCCAATCTGTATTTTTCTTTTTCTGTCTTCTCACTCACCTGCCTGCTGTGGGGTCTGGTTTTCGGCATAATCAGAGAAGGGACAAAGACCAGGCAGAACCCCCTGACCAACTAATCCATGAGTTGTTGTTGACACCATGGATTGCTGACATCTGCCGGGGTGTGGCCCAAATTTGTGTTTGCCCCAGAGAGCATTTTGGGAGGTGTACTTGGAGCGGCTCATGCATTTAGCCGGGAACTATGACTCTGGGCCAGATCCTCTGCCGGGGGAAGGGGTGATGTCCGTGGCTGGGACCAAGCATAGTGCATGTCCTGGTGAGGTTACAGCCCTCTAGGGTGGGGGCAGATGGTGACCTCGGGGCCCCAGGGCAGGAGCCCATGGAGGGGATGCTCTGAAGCATGCGTGTGTGATGGGGGCTTCTGAGTGGGGTGGCATCAGAGAGGGTCTCTCAGAGGAGGTGGCATTCCCCAGAAAAGGACGTCATCAGCCTTGTGTAGTGCCAGGTGGGTGGGGGCGTTTGTGGATAATGTGAAGGCTGGGCCCCCAGTCTTCTTTGGCACCTACCCACTCACTTCCTTTGTGTGCTGAGGGCTGGGCTTTCTACCCTTGATCTTTATTATCACCATTATTTAAAATAGAGGCGGGGCTTCTCTGCCGCCCAGGCTGGACTGCAATGCTGCTATCTTGGCTCACTGCAACCTCCAACTGCTGGGCTCGTGCCCTCCTCCTGCCTTGGCCTTCCGACTGACTAGGGCTATAGGCATGCGCTACCATGCCCAGCTAATTTTAATTTTTTTGTAGAGATGAAATCTTGCTCTGTTGCCCAGGCTGATTTTGAATTCCTGGGCTCAAGGGATCCCTCCACCTTGGCCTGCCAAAGCGCTGGGATTACAGGTGTGAGCCACCATGCCCGGATCAAATGCTTGACCTTGATGCAGTGCCCAGGATGGTTGGCTGCAGGTGGCCGGTCAGTGACCATCCCAACTCTGCTGCTAACGGCTGCCTGCCCTAGGCCCATTGCCTATGCTCTCGGAGTCAAGTCTTCCCCTGCAAAATGCAGGTGTATGGTGCCCACCTGGTGAGACTGAGGGCAAAGCTGGGTACCGAGCTTGCACTAAGCAGTGTCCGCTTCTCTTATTCCAGGAAGGAGGCCCAGACATCCATCACCTACCAACCCCCAGTGGTCATTCCTGAGCCCCCAACAAGAGAAGCTTTTGGGAGAGGCAGGCGGAGGGTAGTCAGCCAGCTGCCAATACCTCGGTGACCCTACAGGGCTCTTCTGGGAGTGGAGCCATGACCTGGCCTGGGTGGAGTGGGCCCAGGCTCCACTGCTCCTCAGCACGCCTGAGGGTTTGTAAGCAGGGCTGAGTCATGGCCACAAAATCACTTGTGCAAGAAATTCTTGCATTTCTGCATTTTTTTCTTAAGTCAATAAATTCTGACTTTGAGTTCTCCTTCTACTGCAGGAAGCAAAAATTTCCCTTAAACCTTGCTGTCTGGAGAAATTTGCAAAAGCTTCTCAGAGGTGGCAGGAGGAGCGGGAGAGCAGGAGGGAGGGAGGGAAGGAGGCATCGCCAGGGTGCAGACCAGAGCTGCAGCAGAGTTCAGGGACGGCAAGAAGAGCCAGGAGGGAGTGTCCAGGGGGTGGGGCAAGCAGTGGTGCTGGGATGGTCACTCCCTAACATTTGTCAGGACGCCACTGATTGATTGATTATTTATTTATTTATTTGAGACAGAGTCTCATCTGTTGCCTAGGCTGGAGTGCAGTAGTGCGATCTCGGCTTGCTGCAACCTCTGCCTCCTGGGTTCAAGCAATTCTCCTGACTCAGTCTCCTGGTAGTGTAGCTGGGATTACTAGCGCCTACCACCACACCTAGCTAATTTTTGTATTTGTAGTAGAGATGGGGTTTCACTATATTGGCCAGGCTGGTCTTGAACTCCTGACCTCAAGTGATCCCCCCACCTCGGCCTCCCAAAGTGCTGGGATTACAGGTGTGAGCCACCACGTCCGGCCTAGGACGCCTTTTAAAGACAGATCATCCACGTGAAGTTCCATCAAGGATATATAGACCATTAGGGAAGAAGCAGGTGTGACAAGGTGGGGGCCCCTGTGAGAGGAGGGGTGGGAGCAGGCCTCACTCTGTCGGCTAATCCCTCATCCCTTTTACTGTCTCTCCACCTGGAGGAAAATGCCATAGAAGTGTTTTTTGTAGTAGTAGAAGGAGACCGTGAATGTTATCTGGTGTCTGTTTCTGCATAATTCTATCAGGAATGTTCTCGGTCATCTGTGCGGCTAAATCCCCTTCGGTGGCCTGAATTTCCGTGGCTGCCCCGTCCCAGGTTCCTGTTGATCCAGAGGATGGGGAGAGGTATTCTTCTGAAAAGAAAAGATGGGAGCGAAGTGCAGGAGGGCTGCAGGGGACATCTTTCCTTGGCCCCACCTTTGGAAGTTGCCTCCTCTCACCTGGCCCTCTGGGGTTCTCCTCTCTTCCCAGACCCTGCCGGAATTGTAGCCCACACTGCACAGGTCAGCATGTGGTTGTGCACTGGCTGGTTGTGCAGATCTTCCCTGTTGGTTTAAAGTTACTGGGGGGCGGAGAACACGTTCCTGTTTCCTGTCTCTGCCTTTGTATCTCCTGTAATGCCGTGTACAAAAGGATGTGTTAAGCAGAACTCTTGGTGACAGGTCACAGAAACCCCACTCCAACTAGCTGAAGTGAAAAATGGGAATTCCTAAGTTCACAGAATCAGAATGTCCAGGGGCTGGCTTCAGGCATGGCTGGCTCCAGGGGTTCTAACATAGGCACCAGGTTTGGTTCCTTATCTGTCTCCATCTCTGGGTTCTGTTTTCACTGCATGTGGGCTTCCTTCTCAGGCAGCCCTTCCAGTCCTGGTCCATGGGAAAGAGGCTAAAGAGTGCTGTTGTTTGTCCCTGATCCTAAGGGAAGCCAGAGCTAAGGCTCCCTGGCCTGGTTGGGTCACATGCCCACCCAAACCCTTCACGTTGGCCAGGGAGCTGAAACGCTTTGATTGCCTGGCTAGGCCCACGCACTCAACCCTGGAGCCAGGCTGACGGAGCCTGGAGGAGGAGTTTGGTCTCCAGATGAAGATCAAGAGCTGTTACTGGAAGAAGAGAGTGCAGGTTCTGGGCAGGAGCCCACGGAGGGCAGGGTGAGGAGTTGGAGGAGGGCTTAGCAGCAGTCTTGAACCTCTTCTGGCCTTGTCACTGGGGGGTCATCTGCCCACCCGTGGCCATTGGACAGTGCCCTCCCCACCTCGTGCTGCCTGGGTCTTCAGAGGTGTCAGCTGTGGGCGGTGTGACTTCCACTGGAAAAGGTGACAGAGCCATTGCCATTCATGTGGCAGGGCCACGCTCGTCCCCTCCTTCTGCTTTTGTGGCTTGCTGTCTGGTGGATCCTCAGTCCTCCGCTCTGCTTGAGTCACATCCACGGTGATCTGGCTCACGAGTAAACGCAACCCCTGGCATGAGGTCCCACCGCCATCTCGCCCGTGGGCTGCGGCACCTCCTCCGTGGGTGCTTGTGCCATTTGTAGTCACTGTGCTCCGTGGAGCCACTGCAGTGACAGGTTATGGGATGGAGGGCACTGGGAGGTGACATGCCACACCAGCAAAGGCAAGCCGTCTTGGGACAGCTGGGATCTTTGTGTCCAGGGCATGGAGGGCAGCCTGGGGAGGACCGGAGGGGGCCCCATCACATGGTGCTGTGGACTGAAGGCAGTCAGGGAAATGGTGCAGACCACCGAAGGAGGCTGTCGTAGCCCTGGACGCGAAGGTGTTCTGTGGCCACACTCATTCAGTGCTGATCTGAGTCTTCCGGTGCCCTCAAGCTTGCTGCCCCAATCTCAACCCAAATAAGTCAAGAACCACTGTGTTAAGTCAGGGACTGCTGGCATTGCAAGGACTTCAGGAGCCTGGCTGGGTTCTCATTTTACAGATGAGAAAGCTGAGGCCCAGGAGGTGAGTGGGTTGGGCAGAGTTCTCTCCCTGGGAATGGCAGAGCTGGGTCTAGAGCCAGGTCTCAGTATTCTCAGGCCAGTCCCCTTTCCAGATGGAGACCTAGAGAGTCTCCCAATGGCCCATCCCTGGAAAGGCACCTGAATGCCACGAGCCAGCCCTGGCTATAGTGGACTCAGCCACATGTCTCCAGGAGCTGGACTGGGCTGGAAGCTGGCTTCCTGGAGCTTTCTTCCACATCCCTGCTCCAGAGCTGTGAGGTTCCCTACAAGGGAACCCGTACACAGCAGTGAGCCATGGGTACGGGTTGGTTTCCTTCTGCCAGGAAGTCAACTGGGAGTGTTTGTTTTTGTGCGTTTGCCTCCAGCCTCCAGGTCTGGGGTGTCTGTTTACCAGAATTGTGGGAGAGAAGGTGAGTCACAGTTGGGGCTCCTCTTGTCCTCCATAAAGGAAGCCAGCCTTTGCTTGCAGCTCTCCCCACTGCGGGGACAGTTGGTGGGCGGGGAGGCTGCTATGGCTTGAAACCCTCCTAAACTCATGCTGAAATTTAATTGACAGTGTAACAGTGTTGGGAGGTAGGACCTTTGAGAAGTGATTAGGTCGTGAGAGCTCTGCCCTGGGGAATGGATTAATGCTGTTATTTCAGGAGTGGGTTAGTTCTCATGGGAGTGGCATCCTGATGAGGGGATGAACTTCAGCTCCCCTTTTCCTCTTTCTCGCCCTAGCCTTTCTGCCTCCCACCATGGGATGATCCTCGCCAGACCCCAGCACTGTGCTCTTGAACTTCCCAGCCTCCAGAACCAAATAAACTTCTGTTCTTTATAAATTACTCAGTCTGTGGTATTCTGTTACAGAAAGAGGTCTAAGGCAGAGGCTGGGCAGATTCATTCAGCCCAGTGCCAAAATTCCACATGGCACTGACTATGTGCAGGAAGGTTGCTAAGGAGTGGTCCTGGGATAGACTCACAGGAACTCAGTTCCCAGGGTGCTCAGAGGTCGCTGTGTTCCAGCTGGGATACCTCCAGTGATGGGAGGCTCACCCCTTGTAGAGACAGCACATTCCAGCATGTCTGGTTTCTGCAGGGAGCTAGTGAGGTCAGCACATAGCTGAGGCTGTGGAAAGGCGATGAGGCTGCCAGCGGGATTGCTTTTCTGGTGGCCACGAAGGACGCCTGTCTTTGCTGTTGTGTTTCCAGGCTGTGGGTCTGTTCTGCTCACGAACTTGAGGGACAGTGGGTTTGTGGGGGTGGTGCCAGGAGGTGCCGACTTTGCTTTATTCCAGGGTAATCTTTAGAAAGCAGCAGTGAGGGGAGATGGGCTTGCCTTGTACATGGAAATGGTGAGCTCCACCGTCCAGCCCAGCACTGCTCCACCTGGGGTCTGCAGTGGTAGACGGAGGGGTCCATGGCCACAGGCCATTCACTCAAGGCCACATCTCCCTGTTTTAATCCTGTGGCTGCTGTAACAAACTGCACAAACTCAGTGGCTTGAAGCAACACAGCTTCATTCTCTTATGGTTCTGGAGGCCAGAAGTCCAAACTCAGCAGCATGGGCTAATGTCAAGGTGTCGATGGGACTGGCTCCTTCCGGAGGCTCCTGGGGAGATTCCGTGTCCTTACCTTTTTCAACATCCAGAGGTGCCCACATGCCTTGCCTCATGCTCTTTCCTCGCATCCCTCCAATCTCTGCCTTCGCGTCTCCTTCTCTGGCTCTGACCCTCCCGCCTCCCTCTTATAAGGACCCTCGTAATGACATTAGGGCCACCAGACAATACAGGCTCCTCTCCCTTCCCTAGAGCCTTAATCACACCTGCAACATTTCTACAAGGGAACTCATGCACAGGTTCTGGGATTTGGATGGGGGTGTCTTCTTGGGGGCTGAGATCAGCCTGCCCCGCCCTCCAGCAGCAAAGCCAAAGAGATGAGATGGTGGTTTCCGTGGTTCCCCTCCCGGGGGCGCAGAAGCCTGAGTGACTCTTCCAATCCTCCGTCCACATTGCATGGCGGTTCCTGTGGCTCTTCCGACCCACCATCCACACTGCAGCTGTGCATCTTTGGATGCTTGGATCTGGCCTCACTTCTTTTTTTTTTTTTTTTTTTTTTTTGAGACAGAGTCTCGCTCTGTCGCCCAGGCTGTGGTGCAGTGGCCGGATCTCAGCTCGCTGCAAGCTCCGCCTCCTGGGTTTATGCCATTCTCCTGCCTCAGCCTCCTGAGTAGCTGGGACTACAGGCACCCGCCACCTCGTCCGGCTAGTTTTTTTTTGTATTTTTAGTAGAGACGGGGTTTCACCGTGTTAGCCAGGATGGTCTCGATCTCCTGACCTCGTGATCCGCCCGTCTTGGCCTCCCAAAGTGCTGGGACTACAGGCTTGAGCCACCGCGCCCAGCCTGGCCTCACTTCTTAGCTTAAAGTCTTTCAGAGCAAGTCTGGCCCTGCTCCATGGGGCTCCTTTTTCCCCTTCACCTACTCCATGCTGGCTGCTTGCTGGGTCCCCTTCTTGTCAGGTCCCTTCGCCCGGTCTGGAAACTTCCATCTCACCCCTGCCTTCCTGTCCCTTGCCCCATTGCCGCCCCTCCATGAGGCCTGAGGACCCTGCAGCTTGCTGGTGTCCTGGCCCTCAGGCATCACAGTGCTCAGTGATGTCTGTGGGGTGGATGAGAGGATGGATGAGTGGACACTGAGCTGCAGACAAAGGAAAGTTATTTTTAAAGTACATGTAACCGACTCGCCCGGCACGTGGCATCTCGGTCCATCCTGCCTGCCGGTTCCAGGGGCCAGAGCCTGCAGCAGGAGGCTCACAGGCCACATGCTTTTACTTAGAATGAAGGTTTTAAAGACACTTGGAAGCAAAGTTTGGCAAAACTTCCACCACTCTCAAATCAGCAAATATTTACTGAGCATCTGCGAATGGAAGGCAGTTCCCCAGGGCAGGGCAGAGCAGTGTGGCCGCCACACCCTCCATAAAAATGCCCACGGCCGGGGCCTTCGGCTCTCCCTGACTTGTTACATAGCTGTGTGTGGGGGTGTGTGACAACACGCACACAGAAAGAGGAAAAGTCTCCAACTGTTAAATACAGTGTGAAGATGAAGCCACGTGGGAAGCCTGGGGGGTGGAGCTCTGACCTGTGGGAGCTGTGGGGACCTGAGCTGGGCTCACAGGGCAGGGTTCTTGAAGGGATTGTGTAGTTTTAGCGTGGTGAGGGCCGAGAGTCCAGGAGAGGGGACAGCTGTGCCAGCTGGGGTCACAGTGCATGGGGTCCCAGGCTGTCTCCCCCACTGTACAGCTGGGTGACATTGGACAGGCCATTGCATCTCCGTGGCCAGGCTTCCCCAGTTGTGCGGGAGGGCTCTTCAGGCATGTGCATGAATGGCCAGGGTGGGCAGAGCTGCTGGATGGGTTGGGGGTCAGGAGGGGCCCTCCTGAAGCCAGAGTTTATCTTTGGAGGTTTCTGAGTGGGCGGATTTGGCCCGAGTAGAAGGTCAGATTAAGCAATTAGAGAAATCCCCAGCGAGGAGATCCTGCGTTCCTCACTGCACTTGGCCGGCTCACCTCCCATCCAGGCAGGTGTCACCTCCTATTTGTGCTGCGTAAATGGATTCTAATCGCCTTCTTCTCCTCCATCACTTCAAGAATGGCCTCGGTAGCCATAAAGGAAATTAGTTTCAGGTGGAAGCCTATTTTTACCGTGGCGGAGACCAAACTATTAATTACCTGGAAATCGCATGAGGATTTTTGCCTGAAAAGTTTTTTTCTTGGGTTTAACTTTTCATAGATATTAATTATGGATATTGGCTTTAGCCCACTGAAATAATTCCTCTCTCAAGAGATTAAAGGCATTTAAGAAAATATTCCTTACGAAACCTAATGCATATTCTTTGTCTCTATTTATGCTCAGTATATGGGATGGAAACAGGAGACTTTTCTGCATTTAACCAAAAGGTTGATTCCAGACTACACGTGTTTTCAGATCTCTGAAGCCAGTGGGAATTTGAGGGCAAAGGGCAAGAAGGCAACCCTTCAATATTATAGCGACGAATCCCAGTAGGAATGTCAGGACTTGCCTCTGTGATGCCTGTATTATGCCACCCACGTTCATGTCCGGGAAACGCTGTCCTATGGCTTTCCCAGCACACTTAAGATAAAACCCAAACTCTTTCTCCGGCCCTTTCTCATTCCACAGATCTTACTGCACTGTCCCCGGGCACTCTGCCCTGGAACACAGTGCTCCCGTGCACTCTGCCATGCTGTGTTCTTGTAGCTTCCAGAACATGCTAGGCCCTTCCTACCTCAGAGCCTGTGCCTGGGTGACTCCCTCTGCCTGGCATGCATAGCTGGCTCCTACTCATTTTGGGGACCACTATGTCTCTGTACCACCTCTGCTTCCTGCTTGTTTCCTTAATTATATTCTGCACATTGGATTTAGTTGATCTTTTTGTCTATTTATGCTGCGTGTATGTGTGTCTGTCCGTGTCTATGAGAAATAACAGCTTTCTGAAGGCAGAGACAATGTCAGACTTCAGGACCATGTTGAGTTTGAGGTAACCCATGGGACAGCCTGTGTCCATGTCCCCCGAACCCAGACTCTGGGTTCTCTAACTTGGCGTTAGAATATCTGCTGTCTGGGCCCCATGCTGGGAGCCTGGTTTAATGGGTCTGGCCTGCGGCCTGGGCACCCGGATGATTCACTGTTGAAGGCTGTGCATGAGTCTGTTCACACGCTGCTATAAGGACTTACCCAAGACTAGGTCATTTATAAAGGAAAGAGGTTTAATTGACTCACAGTTTGGCATGGCTGGGGAGGCCTCAGGAAACTTACAGTCATGGTGGAAGGGGAAGGGGGAGCAAGGCACCTTCTTCACAAGGTGGCAGGAAGAAGTGCAGCAGGGGAAATGCCAGAGGCTTCTAAAACCATCAGATCTTGTGAGAACTGAGTAATCTGAGAACAGCATGGGGGAACCACCCCCACGATCCAACCACTTCCCACTGGGCCCCTCCCATGACACGGGGGGATCATGGGAACTACAAGATGAGATTTGGGTGGGGACACAGCCAACGCATATCAGGCTGGGCATTTGGAGGGCCTGTGGATGGCCCGCGGGGCAAGCAGGACCCTGTTGTGCAGGGTACAGACCTTGCCCGCAGCAGCGGCACGGTGAGACCCTCACACTTGCACCCCGGTCTTCTGCACCCTCATGTTCCACTGTGATGACTCCACGTCGTCGTGAAAACAAAGGAGTGTCGGGTTTGCTGGATTTAAGAGGCCAAGAATTTGTGTCATGGATTTCAGAACTAGTTCCACCAAGCGTGTATACAGTTTAGAGCAACAGCTGTTCATTGACCACTCAAAGCGGAGGCCTTAGTTTTACTGGAGTTGGACTGAGACTTCAGATTCCGAGGCCTGAGCTGTCTGTGTGCCAGGCTGGTGGCAGGCAGCTCTGATGTGCAAAGTCGCCCTGCGCTGAGGGAGCCAGCTGGGTGCCATGGGGCCCAGCGAGGAGCTGTCCTCCCGGCCTCCCGAGGCAAAAACCAAGGCTTGGTGGTTGGTGGGGGGATGGCCACCCTCTCCCTGGTGTGTGGCATGAACTGCTTACTGAGTGTGCAACATGGAGTCCAGGGGCCTTGTCTGAATCTTCTCTGTACCCCACTATTGGATTCAAGGCGTGGTGGGGTAATGGAAAGTAAAGGAATGGGTGGATGAAGGCCTGGCAGAGGGAGAAGGAAGATGCCATTCTCCTAATTCCTGATGCCAAGCAGGGCCAGTTGGAGCCAGGGGCTGGTATGATTTTCAAGCTTATTTTCTGGAAATATCTAGTAAGCATTGGTTTAGGTGGGTGAGGTTGACTCAGGCAAGGGGTTGCTGTTTAGCTCAGAGGGAGTGGGGCCAATTGATATTTCCCCAGTTTTGGAAAGTTCCATGTGTGGGGACCTGAACGAAGTGCCTGTGGCTCCTATTTCCAGCCCTGTTTTGCACCCTGTGGGGTGGCCTCGCCAGGGGCATCCCATGTGTGAAACATGACACTTTCCAGCTCCTTCCCAAGGCCAAGCTTGGTCACCGAGCAGTGGGAAGTGACTTGGGGATGAATTTGCGAGAAATTTCCAACACCCCCCACGTTTAATTCCTTTTGTGTCTCCAAGTTGCATGATTAATTAAGCAGCACCCACACAGGTTGTTTAAAAAAGGAATGATTTTTCAAAACAAAGTAATGCCCCAATGGTTTGTCAGAGAGAGAGGGAAGAAAGCTTTAATAAGCAGAATGCTGTTTAATAAATCATAATTACTGATATGGGCAAATGCGTCAGCTCAGTGATGGCACCCAATTAAACATCTAATCATGTTGACTTTGCCTTTCATACTCACAGAGCCGACCATGTCCCTGTGGGTTGACCAGATGTCCCCACGTTCTTGTGGGCAAATATTATCACCTTTCTTCCCCCTGAGTTTTTGAACTGATGTCCTTGAGGAGTCATTCCCAGACTTTGGTGTGTATCAGAATCTCTGAGGACTTGTTGTAAAGGCAGAGATGGGAGCTCGCTGCAAACATCCTGGTCCCACCAGACCCGGGGCCTGTGGGTGGGCCCCAGCGTCTGCAGTTTGAATGAGCTCTCTGGGTATTACATGCATGTGTCCTCAGGTGAGCCTTTTTCAGGCTGCATGACCAGCAGAACCAGAGAGCTCTGTAGTGACCTCCTGTGTGGCTGGGAACACCCTTGGCGCTCTTCTTGTTCAAGGTGTGCAAGAGCTGGAATTGAATTGGGGGTAGGTTTGGATTACCCCAAGTCACCCACCACTGAGCAGAACTTTGCAACCACAGGGATGTCGGGTGGGACAGTGGTTTGGCAAAAGCCATCCAGCCCTTAACATGGTTTGGGCCTGTGAGGGCGTAGGGGAACAGGGAAGGAAAGACAGACTTTCCCTCCTGAAGCCCACAGTCCAGGGAGGGGAAGCAAAAACCAACACTCATCTTCTAGAGCTGCTGGGCCATGGAGTGGACAGCTCATTCTGTAGGAGGCCCAGGCAGGCTTCCTGGAAAAGGAAGCACTTCGCTGACTCTTGGAGAAAGATATTAAGTTAAGCATATGTTTATTGAGTATTTTCTGAGTGTTTGGCCCTGTGGTAGGAGACAGTGGTTCAATACGGACCAAACCATTCGGATCCTTACCTTCGCGGAGCTTATATTTTTTAGCATGGGAGAGAGACAAAAAACCTAAAATCAGTGAAATAAGTTCACATGGGGCTAAGTGCTATGGAGAAAATGGAGCAAGTGTTGACCCACCCGGGCCAGGGTGGTCGGGATGGCTTTGGAGCCCACCAGGCAAGGGGAAAAGGCGTTTTGGGACCTCAGATGATGGAATGAACTGGGCATGTCTCAGGGACAGAAAGTGTCTTGTGACTCAGCAGTCCCCTCCTAGGTATAAACCCCAGAGAGTTGAAAACCTGTGTCCCCACTGTGGCAAGATTCATGGTGCCCAAAGGTGAGACCGTCCAAATGTCCGGCAACAGACACGGAGAAACCAAATGTGGCTCATCCACACGGTGGAATATCATTCAGCCACAGACAGGAATGGAGCCCCGACACCTGATACATGATGGACCTTGAAAACAGGACACTCAGTCAAAGAAGTCAGCCACGAATAGCCACATACTATATGGCTGCATGTCTATGGAATGTCTAGAATAGAGACAGCCACAGAGACAGAAAGCAGGTCAGTGGTTGCTTGGGATGGGCGGGGGTGGGCATGGGGGTGGTAGCTAACGGGCATGGTGATGGAAGTTCTCCAAAATGGACTGGTGGTGTGTGTGGGGATCTATGAATATGCTAACAGCCACTGGCTTGGTGCACCGTCTGGCATGCGAATGCGATTCCGGTAGACCTGTTTAAAAAGAAGGGTAGTGCGACCAGGGCAGAGGGCTGGTGCAGGGAGGGAGGCCCCGTGCTGTGGTCAGGCTCCCCAGGCCGTGGCAGGAGAGAGCGGGAGGATCTGGAAAGGGCAGGTGTGGGGAGGGCCGGGGCGTACACACCTGTGTGGGGTGTGAGCACTAGGCACGGCAGCTGTGGTCTCCCTAGGGTGGTCATGGGGCCACCCTGGGGAGGGGTTTCTGCAGAAGAGCTGCAGGGAGGCTGGAGACCATTCCTCTTCTCCCTCCACCCCACCTCAACTCATTCACTCAAGAACACGCAAAGGCTTCTTTGCTTTTTTCAGGCAGGCCCTGGCTGGGTTGGTGGAGGGAGGGCTCCTCTGCCTGGATCCTAACTGGACTCCAGGACGCTGAAATCCCAGACTTCCTGAGCCTTGAATTTGCCAAGATTTGTATTGTAATAAAAACAATGACCAACCAAGCAACAAAAAACCCAGACTCGTGTTCTGATGAAGGACAGGACTCATGCTCATTTTAGACCTCGCGAGAGGAAAGGCCTAAGGAAAAAGAAACTGGACATAACCCACATTCTCATTCCTCACAGATACCAATGGCCAGCTTTTTGGTGCCTTCCCATCCCGTTTTTCTTCTGTGCAAAGATAAGGACCTTAGTGTGTATGTACACACACACACACACACACACACACTCACACACAGAGTTTGGAATTTTTCTTTGTGCACCTAACGTTATATTGTACATTTTCCTACCTTGGTGAAAATCCTTTGGAAAGGACAGGTGGCCACACGGTCATTTATTTATTTTTCTATCACTGTGTCCTTGGAATGATGCTCATTTTTACATTATAAATAATTATGCTGACGTGCATTAACCCAATTAATACCCTTGGACATAACTCTTTTTTTTTTTTTTTTTTTAAGACGGAGTCTTGCTCTGTCGCCCAGGCTGGAGTGCAGTGGCCGGATCTCAGCTCACTGCAAGCTCTGCCTCCCAGGTTTACGCCATTCTCCTGCCTCAGCCTCCCAAGTAGCTGGGACTACAGGCGCCCGCCACCTCGCCCAGCTAGTTTTTTTTTTGTATTTTTTTAGTAGAGACGGGGTTTCACCGTGTTAGCCAGGATAGTCTCGATCCCCTGACCTCGTGATCCGTCCGTCTCGGCCTTCCAAAGTGCTGGGATTACAGGCTTGAGCCACCGTGCCCGGCCTGGACATAACTCTTTATCCGTGCGTCTGGTGGTTTCCTAGGATGAATTCTCTCTGAAATGAAGTCATGGGGTCAAAAGTCAGGAATGGGGCGTGTACTCAGTGCCCATGTGGATGTTTTCTAGACATGTCCACCAAGGTACCCCGGGATCACAGCATGACCCGTGTGTGCTTACGCTCCCAGTGCAGGCGCCTCAGGGGCCTCCTGGTGCCTTCCTGGGAAGGGCTGGGCTTGGGAAGGGCATCTCAGAAGATGCCTGGTCTGGCCTGTGGCCCATACCTGTCACCTGTGCAGTTGTCCACCCCTGGAATCTGACCCTGGCTGCCTCATTCTGAAGTCCATGCTGTCAAGTGGCACGTGAGGTGAGTTCACTCCTCTGGGCCTCAGTTTTCTCATCTGTTCAGAGGGATGACTGATACCTACCAGGCACAGGGTAGGAACTCAATGGCTGTTGTGTTTTATTAATTGTAGTAGCAAATTAAAATAGCGATGCAAAGAGGGTGGGGCTGCTGTGTGAGCTGGGGGTCTCAGGGCGGGTGGGGAAAGGCTGTGTGGCCTGACATGCTGGTTTCCAGGGCCCCGCTAGGCACTGCAGCAGGATCCATCTTCTGGGAAGTCCCCAGGAAGCTCAGCTCTGCCCAGGTGGCTTGGGAACCTTGCAGGGCTGAGCCCCAGGGGGCAGCCCGGGGAGCGTGGCTGAGCCAGGCTGGGGAAGGCAGGTCTGACAACATTTAATTTTCCTCCTTGAAATCTGCCTCTTGCTTTATCCTCCTCGAGTGTGAAGACAAATGCACCATTAAGGCACCAAACAGGGAATGTGGAACGGCTTCTTGATAATTTGTGATGAGTGTGAAGGGTGAGAGGAGGCGGATCAGGGGCTCCTGTAGCCCTTGGGAAGCTGCAGCAGCAGGCTTAGGCTGAGTCCTGTTCTGTGGTCTCAGAAACCTTGCCTTCTGGAATTCTGGCTCTTTGCTTTGGTCAGCTGCTGCTTCTGCCCACACCTCATGACCTATGGTGGCCCATGGCTGGGGGAGTATATTAATCCGTTTTTACATTGATTGAAAGAAATACCCGAAGGCCGAGGTGGGCAGATCACGAGGTCAGGAGATCGAGACCATCCTGGCTAACACGGTGAAACCCCGTCTCTACTAAAAAATACAAAAAACTAGCCGGGCGAGGTGGCAGGTGCCTGTAGTCCCAGCTACTCGGGAGGCTGAGGCAGGAGAATGGCGTGAACCCGGGAGGCGGAGCTTGCAGTGAGCTGAGATCCGGCCACTGCACTCCAGCCTGGGTGACAGAGCGAGAGTCTGTCTCAAAAAAAAAAAAAAAAGAAAAATCTGAGACTGGGTAATTTATAAAGAAAAGATGTTTGATTGACTTGTGGTGCCATAGGCTGTGTAGGAAGCATCGCAGCATCTGCTTCAAGGGAGGCCTCAGGGGACTTTTATTCATGGCGGGAAGCCTGCAGGTATCTTACCTGGCAAGAGCAGGAGAGAGAGAGAAAGAGAAAGTAGGGAGGAAGAGAGAGAGGGAGAGAAAGACAGAGAAAGAGGGAGAAAAAGGAGATGCTATACACTTTTAAACAACCAGATCTTGTGAGAACTCACTTCCTGTACAGTGCAAAGGAGGGTGGTACTAAATCATTCATGAGAACCTCCCCGCAGGCCCCACCACCAACACTGGAGATTACAGTGAGGCTTGGGTGAGGACAGAGTCAAACTGTAACAAGGAGCAGCAGGTGTGGCACTCGGGAGGGATCAGGGGCTCCTGTGGACCTCCCACTCCCTCTGCTCCTTCCCCTTCCAGGACAGTCCTGGGGCTTGGTCCTCTCTCATGAGCTCACTGGGGGCTGAATGGGCCTGGAGGACCCTGAGCTTCATTAATTATGAGTTGTTTTTGCCAAGGACATTTCCTCTGTGACATCTTTGCTTTGGTGTAAACAGACCAGTCTTCCTTCTACCTCATGGGGAGTGATGTATGCAATGTATGTTCCATAAAATGTTTCAAAGGGAGAGAGAAAGAGAATATGATCCAATTATACAAAATATGTTGGCAGACTCCTATTGATCCTTCAAAACCCTAATGCAGTATTGCCTCTTCCATGAAGACTTTCCTGATTACCCTGACAGAGTTACAGAGTTACAGAGTTATCTTCCCCTACCCATGCTGTGCTCCACACACATTTCTGCTTCAGGGAAGGCCTCAGGGAGCTTTTATTTATGGCAGGAACTGTGGGCACTGTGATCGTGGCTATAGTTGTGGCTCCTGGATGCCTGCATCCAGCCCACTGGACTGTGAACTGTGAGTGGAGGGACCAAGGCCTCTTCATCTTTGTGTGCTGTACCCAGCCCTGCTCTTTGCTCAGAGCAGACCCGAATCATTCTCTGTTGAATGCAAAGGAGCACTGAGAACAGCATTTTGCCAAATCTTAAGCATGACAGAAACGTTTACTGCATCATCTCATTGAACTCTTCCTCCGGCTTCCCCTCTCTCAGTTGTTCTGAACCAGCATGGCATGGCCAATGCTTGGTGATGGCTACAGACCTGGGAAGGGGCTGGGACCGGGGCTCACCCCTGCTCACTCTGTGGTTCAGGCCCAGCTGGGGGTTGAGGGTGATCTCCACTTGAGCTCCCCGTGTGGTTGCTGCTAGACTGGGCTGGAGTGGTGCCTGGGGGTTGCATGGATGTCTCTATCCGCATCCTGTGAGCTGGCCCACCAGGCTGCACGCAGACAGCTCTCTCTCCTCTTGTGCTCTCGGGCCCCTGTGGGTGTTCTCTGCTATGGACCAGTTGGGGCTTCCTTCCAGCGTGGTGCCCGTACAGCAGTGGAACTGCTGCCATGAGGCCTGGGCTGCAGCGAGGGGGTTCCTGCAGAGAAGGCAGAGGCTGTGTGCCCTTTTGGGTCCCAGCTTTGGAATCCACAGAGTATCACTTCCACAGTCAACCTGTCAGAAGACTGCCTGGGTTCAAGGGGAGGGAACAAAGGCCCTGTCTCTCACTGAGAGCAAAGTCAAAGCACTTGGGGCTGTGTTTGAACTCTGCCACCATGAGGAAACATGGCTCTGGAGGGTCTGGACCCCGAAACCAGCCTCCATAGCCTGGGGGGCCTCTGATTCTCCAGTGATGGCTTTCCTTGCTGCTGGGAGGGCCAGAAGCTGCACTGCCACCACTGAGGGAGTGTCTATGGTGGCAGGCACCAGGCATGCATTACGTTTTCTGCTCCCAGACCTGGGAGGTGGCCTCACTGAGCCCCTTTAGGACTGAGGCTTGGAGAGGTATGTGGCCAGCCTGAGGTCACAGAGCCCAAGGAGCAGAGCCTGGATTAGAACCTGGCCTGTCTGGCCCCAAGCCTGGCCTTGCTGGGCCTCCGCGTGTCCTTCCAGGGCAGGAGCTGACGGAGCCCTGTTGAACTGCAGCGCGCGCCCCATAGCTCACGGTCAGTGCCGTTCCGTTTGCTCCAGGGTTAAGTCCAGACGTCTGTGACAGCCAGGCGAGTGGGAGTGGGGTGAATGCATGAGGGGACTCATCCCAAACAGGCGGAGGGCAGAGGGCCTCTTTCTTCCAGGCACACTGACACAAGCCATGCGAGACAAAGAAAAGCCCAGCCCCTTCCCCCGAGGCCACTAATCCAGACTGCCATCTGTCCCCAGCTTTCACAGGCCACCTCCCGCAGAGTCACCGCTGAGGTTAAGATGCAGCGGCCCTGCGGCGGCTCAGTGCGGAGCTGTCACTGTGCCAGAGCTCACAGGCAGGCCCTGTTCCGTCGGTGGGGGATGGGGGGGCACACTTGCTCCCCAGGCCACATCTTCAAGCACAGCCAGGAAGTACCAGGGCGTGGCCTGTTTCTGTTTTCGTTTTCTCCCTTCTGGGTCTCCTCGTCTCCAGGATCACACGCACGAATTGAATGATGCCTGGCTAGCGAGTGAGTTCCTTGACGCATCCCGTGCAGCTGAAAGGCAGCGGGGTCATCCCTGACGGTGCCACCAGCAGGTCACAGCACCCCTCACATTTCATCCACACCACTGCACCTGCTCTTGTGCACTTGTGCCATGTTCATGTGCGTGCTCACACACACGCGGGAGGCCCTGCGGGGCAGGACGGAACATCAGCTTGAGCAATTCTGGGATGGAACCCAGAGGCCAGCGGTGCTTCAGGCCTCTCGAGAGCTAGCCAGGATTGGCTCCAGCCTGGCTTCACACCCGCCTTGCAGCCTGAGGGCCTCCCCGAGGTCTGTCTGTGTGACCCCCGTGTCTGTGCTCATCACCACTGACCCTGGGTTCCCCGTGCTCTGGCTCTGATCCTCTCTGCATTAACCGAGGTGAGGGAGCCACTTTCTTCTCGACTTCTCCGGAAAACTGCTGAGTACCTGCTCCGGGGCAGATGAAGCCCTCATCTTGTCCTCCACAGCCTCCCCAGCAGCCCGCAGGTTGCGATCCTGTGTTCTTATGGGGCCTTGTAGGTGAGGTGGGCTTTCTTGAGATTTGGTAAAAGGTGGCAGGGGGCACATTGCATCCCTTCCAGGCAGACACACCTGGCGCCCCTCTGCATGGTGGCCTGAGATGAAGAACTCCCTCCAGCCCCATTGCCAGGGAGTCGTTTCCCGGCCTCACCCACTGCTCTGCTTCCTCCCTCCTTCCTCGCCTTTCACCTCTCTGTCCTGTTTCTTCTCCCCAGGCCCCAAGAGCAGCGAAACCAAACCCTCTGGGGCCTCAGGCACAGTGGCTGAACCCCATTTTGTGGCCGTGGTGCCTGCTGTCCCCTCTTCCAAAACCTTCCTGTCGGGGTTTTCCCAGAGCCGGCTGGTGCCCCCTGGTTGGACTGCATGAGATCTCAGTCCTGCTGGCCAGGCCAGGGCTGGAAGGGCCCATTCCTGTGGCCAGGCTGCCCCATCCTGGCCCCAAGTGGACTCGCGTGAGGCCTGCAGTGCCTTGCCCTGCTCCGTCCCTGGAGGCACCGTAGGCTCAGGGTGCTGGGGAGGGTGTGGGTGTCTGCTTTCTCCTTCTCTGGGGCTCCTCATCCAGCTGTGAGGCAGGGGGTGGCGGGAGCTGAGGATGACTGGATGGGAGGAGGCGGGAGCTCACGGGTGGCATTTCTTGGCCATAGTGTCCTTTGCCTGGGCTGCCGTGACAAAGGACCACAGGCCAGGGGCTTCCACAGCGGAGGCTGATTCCTCAGTCCCAGAGGCTGGAAGGCTGAGACAAGGTGTCGGCAGGGTTGGTTTTCTTCCAAGGCCCCTCTCCTCGGCTCGCAGATGCTGTCTCCTCCCGGCATCCTTGTCTGTGCCTGTGTCCTGATTTCCTCTTCCTGTGAAGACACTGGTCACACTGCGTCAGGGCTGTGCTGACCCCCTTATTTTAAAGTAATCACCCCATTTAAAGGTCCTGTGTCCAAATAAATACATACATTCTGGGGTACAGGGTGTTAATTAGGTTTCCCACAGGTGGGTTTGGAGGGGACACCGTTCAACATGTGACAGTCACCTGCATGTGTCAGGTGCTGTGGGGAGGCCTGAAGCTCGGTGCCTAAAAGCAGAATCTCAGCAAGGGTGGATGCGGTGCAGATTCTCTCTCCAGTCTCTACTGGTCCTAAAACTTGGCATATTCCTTGCCTTCTCTGTCCTCTCTTGAAGATGAAGGTGATCGTCCTGCCTACACAGGCTCATGGTGAGAATTATGCAGAGGACATGGACTTGGCCTGGCCCCTGCATGGTGAGGAGTGGAGAAGGGGCCATCTCCAGGTCCAGCTGTGGGAGCTGAGGGCACTCAGGACCTGATACACTCCTGGATCCACTCCAGGACCCTCAGCGCTGCTCTGTGGTCAGGGCTTGGGGCCTACAACTCTGTCCAGCTGCACTGGGGCCGCTGTGGCCACAGGCGTGGGGCTGGGTGGCTGGGCTCACCCCCTAGGGCCTTCGGCCCATGTGACCAGGGCTACCATCTAAGAGGGGAGTGCCCCATAGTGTTCCTCCATGGCGTCAGCAGCCGGCTGGTGCCCCCTGGATGGACTGCATGGGAACCCAGTCCTGCTGGCCAGGCCAGGGCTGGAAGGGCCCATTGCTGTGGCCAGGCTGCCCCGTCCTGGCCCCAACTGGACTTGCGTGAGGCCTGCCTCACCTTGCTCTGCTTTGCGGCCTGGTCTGTGTGGGAGGTCCCCACACACGGGGGCCCCTTTGATTTTGTTCCTCTTGCTATTCCCTGGGCCCCGTTCTGGGTCTGCCTGTGAGGGTGTCCTTTCTACTTTTGGGTATGGGGCAGCTTGCCGTGCTCGGAACCCACAGGTGGGAGCCTCTCCTCCAAGGGTGGCCCCATCTCTGCATACCCTGTTTCCTCCCCTAGAACATCTCTTTCCCCCATAATTCTCACACGGTGAAAGCTTTCCAACCCCGCCATGCCATGACCCATTAAAGAATGTCCCCGCTGGCCGGGCGCGGTGGCTCAAGCCTGTAATCCCAGCACTTTGGGAGGCCAAGACGGGTGGATCACGAGGTCAGGAGATCGAGACCATCCTGGTTTACACGGTGAAACCCCGTCTCTACTAAAAAATACAAAAAACTAGCCGGGTGAGATGGCGGGCGCCTGTAGTCCCAGCTACTCGGGAGGCTGAGGCAGGAGAATGGCATAAACCCGGGAGGCGGAGCTTTTGCAGTGAGCCGAGATCGCACCACTGCACTCCAACGTGGGCGACAGAGCGAGACTCTGTCTCAGACAAAAAAAAAAAGAATGTCCCTGCCACCAGCTGATTGGAGCCCCTCTCCCTGGGAGGTTCTTGGTGACAGTTTCTTAGCCCCCAGGACTGGGAATCAAGAGGGTCTAAGGACTCTGTCCTCTTCCCTTGCTCCAAGGGCTCTAGGACCTTTCCAGAAAGAGAGCCTCTGTCTTGTAAAGTTGGCCTTCCTTCCCAGGGAGAGTCCTGGCTGGAGAGCACCCAGGCTTCCGGCACCTATCGTCTGAATTTTCTCCTTTCGTAGCTTGCCTGGACTCCCTCCCATCGTGATCTGGACCAAACCTTACTTGGCTCATGCCCAGGGCACAGAGGGCTGAGGTCATTCAGAGGCCGAAAAAGGGCCTAAGAGCTTCTGCCACAGGGTATTGCAAGATCATGGGTGTTCAATCTGCATGGTGTTCTCATGGTCAAGTCTGTGATGTCTTTGGGAAGGAGCCGTGTTGTGTGCTTATGTGTGAAGGAGATGACCAATGCACCTGACCAGTGCATTGGTCAGGGTTCTCCAGAGAAACAGAGCCAGTAGGAAGTGTGTGTCTAGATCTCTCTCTATCTATATCCATATCCATATCTGTGTCTGTCTATATCTAGAGATTTTCATGTATATATTTTCATATCTATGACAGAGATTTGTTGTAAGGAACTGGCTCACCTAAAGATGGAGGCTGGGCGGTCCAGAATCTGCAAAGCCAACGTCCCAGTTTGATCTGAAGGCTGGCAGGCTGCTGTAGAGCCTGGAAGAGTTGATGCTCCAGGTTGAAGGTTGTCAGCAAGAGAATTCTCTTTTAACTGGGGGAAGGTCAGCCTTCTCTTCTATTCAGACCTTTAACTGATTAGATGAGGCCGGCCTGCATTGTGGAGGGCAATGTGCTTCACTCAGTTTCCTGATTTATACATTAATCTCATTCAAACACACCCCTGCAGAAACACCCAGAATAATATGTGACCAAATATCTGGGCACCCGAAGACCCAGTCAAGTTGACACATGAAATTAACCATCACACCTGGTAATACCATCCACCCATCACTCATCCATCTGTCCGTCCGTCCGTCCATCCATCCATCCATCCATCCACTCATTTGTTCATCCACTTAGCAAATGTTTATAGAACTCTATACTGTATTGTGCACTGGGGACCCCCAGGTGAACGGGGCGGCCTGCTGAAGCAGAAAGTGGACCATCCTGCACCAGGGGCCAGGCAGCATCCAGTGGGGACATGGAGGAGAGGGTCATTCTTTTTGGGGGGAGGATTTGGGGAGACTCCATAATGGAGGTGGCCTTTGCACTTTAAGAATGAATGTGACTGTCATGGTGTGCATAGTGGGCAGAGGAGGCATTCCGGACTGAGGGCATGAGGACAAGGAGACAAGTGTGGCATGTGGGGGGATTGGGAGAGACCCAGGCTCTCGGGGTGGGGATGAGACTGGGGTGTGACTTGGGCTGGATCATGGAGGGTCACTCACAGGGTGCCCAGTGACCCATGGCATCCACAGCACTTGGGTGCTGCTGGAGATAGATGTCCTGGCCCATCCTGGAGCTGCATTCTGACAAGGGCCCTGTGATTGCTGGGAATGCCAACATCTGAGCAGCGGAGCTGAGATGATGGAGCTGCAGGTGGTCTCTGTGGAAGGTGATGGGAGTCACTGTCTTGCATAGCTTGGGGCACAGCGTGGAGCAGGATTGGGGGGATGGAGGCTGTAGGCCCTGGGGGAACCATGGGCTATGATGAGCAGTAGCCTAGGGGAGCAGTGGGGAGGCCTGGGCTCCAGCAGGATGGATGAGGGGACAGCTGCCTGGCGGCCAGGAGGAAGGGGACATCCCAGTGACCCTGCGGCCTTTTCCTGGGGTGGCTGCTGAGGTCTGAGCCAGCCCAGTGCCCATTCCCCGTGGGCTCCGCTCCTGGTGCTGCCAGACTCCTAGGACCCAGGGCCCGGCACCTGTACACCGGAGAGCGCTAGTTGGCGAGCGAGGCATGGTGTGCCAGCCTCATTATGTCACCCCCCACAGCAGCCCAGGATGGCGGATTTATTCTTTTCATCATCTCTACAGCCCCCCGGGGTTCTGGGCCCAAGCTCTTCATTTGCTTCCCTGCCAAGCCTCATGGTCCATGACCTTTAGACTCCCGCTCAGCTCCTACATTTCAATCTGAGCCCTCGGCGCTGGGGCTTTGCATAATGTGGGGCCTCCCGACCGACCGCGCCAGCTGCACCATTTCTGTGGAGGATGCCACACTGTGTCGATGCGTGCCCCTCCCCCACCCTGCTGGGAGCTGCCCTGGGCCCCCTTGGGAGGCAGGGACACTGTGGGTCCCACTTTGTGGACAAGGATGCCATGGGGGTGCCCAGGGCACCCGGTTCCATTCTGCCCAACAGACTGTCATGTGTCAGCTTCTGGGGGCCGAGCATGGTCTCAAAGTCAAGATTTGGTAAGGTACTGGGGGACCCCTGCCCTTGGAGAGTGTTTGGTGCCATGGGGACACTGCTGCACTGTCAGAGACAAGGCGTCAGTGATGGGCGCAGTGTAGGACGGCCATCACCGGAGCTCCCCGCTCCTCTGCACCAGGCACTTCCCCGAGGCCTGCTGGGGCGCCGGTCAGCTGAGCCCAGGAGTCAGGCTTCAGCGCCCACACGTTCAACTACTGCCTCCCTGATGGAGGAGGCTGGGCTGGGTGCAGGCGGGGTCCCCAGGTGCCTGAGGGAGGCCAGGCACTGCCACTGCAGGCAGCAGGAATGGCACGGCAGAGGGAGCCTGCCGGAGAAGGGGGAGGCATCGTCCAGCCCCCAGAGCTTGGCAGTGTGGTGCGGGACCCAGACGCCAGCTGTGGGCTAGGCCTGCAGAAGCCACAGTGAGGCCAGGAGCACATCCAGGGTGTCATGATGACGATGTCTCCTGGCCACCGCTGAGCACCTGCTCCAGGGCAGACATAGCCCTCATCACGTCCTCCACAGCCTCCACAGCAGCCTGCAGCCTGCAGGCTGCCATCCTGCTTCCATCCAGGGGCCTGGACACTGGGCTACGGCGCAGTACAGACCCTCGCTGGGATCAGGATGAGCATACCCTTGCTGGGTTCAGGGTGAGCAGGCACTGGCAGGTGTGGCGGTGGGTGGACGGGGGGTAGCCAGAGCAAGGACTCAGGAATGAGGCTGGCGGTCACCGTGCGATGCAGTGCTTCTCAGGTGGGCAGTTCTTTTTTTTTTTTTTTTTTTTGAGACAGAGTCTTGCTCTGTCGCCCAGGCTGGAGTACAGTGGCCGGATCTCAGCTCGCTGCAAGCTCCGCCTCCTGGGTTTACGCCATTCTCCCATCTCAGCCTCCCGAGTAGCTGGGACTACAGGCGCCGCCACCTCGCCCGGCTAGTTTTTTGTATCTTTTAGTAGAGACGGGGTTTCACCGTGTTAGCCAGGATGGTCTCGATCTCCCGACCTCGTGATCCGCCCGTCTCGGCCTCCCAAAGTGCTGGGATTACAGGCTTGAGCCACCGCGCCCAGCCCAGGTGGGCAGTTCTAAAGCCCCCAGGCAATACTGGCCTGGCCCCCCGTCCGACACTGCAGGGTGGACTTCTGAGTGTCAGAGTCATCCTGCATCTGAGTCCTGTCCCTGGCTCTGTCCATCTGGGCCTCAGGCGAGTCTGTACTCCTGCGTGCCTCAGTTTTCCCGTCCGTAAAATGGGTAAACATCAGAGGGTGGTGGGGAGGAGTCTGAGGTTTGCATTTGTAATACACTGTCCTGTCCACTGTCCCATCCCCTTCTCTGGTCTCAGTTTCCGCATCTGTAAAAGGAGGCCGTTGGGCTTAGGAACAACATGGAAAGAGTTGGGGGAGGACTGTATCCCCGAGCCTCTCCCGTGAGCCCATGCATCTGTGCAGGCACAGGGGTTAATGGACCGGTCACTCCCACCGAGCCCTTGAGCCTGGAAGCCCCATCTCCCCAGGTGCTGGAGTTACTAGGACAAGGACCTTGATCCCCCGCCAGAAAGATGCCTGGGATGTGGGCTGTCATCACAGTGGCAGGTTCTTCCCTCACCCTGAAATGCATTCATTCTTTTGACACCTTGATTTCCAGACGTTCTGGGGCCGAGCTGCCTGGGGCCGAGCTGCCTGGGGCCGAGAATGGTGGCGTGGGCGCTGCAGTTGTGGGGCGCTGCCTTCTCCACCCCCCGCTGCCAGCTGGCCTGTTCTGCTGCTGCAGAAACAAGGGTGCTGAGTGATCCCAGGAGTTTCCAGTCATTGCCATGCTATTGGTCTTTCATTACTTTTAGGAAGCAGGTATTATTTTGAATTGCATCCTGTGCTGTGCCAGGGTGGTTGGTCCGAGGACTTCCAGGGACACTCTGTGGCCCAATGACCTGGCATGGTGGCCTCTCTGGGGTATCACTGGGCAGCCGACGTGGTCACATCGCCCAGGGCTGGGAGGCTGATGCTCTCGCCCTTGGGTCCCTGAGCTTGGAGGAGATCCGGCTTCAGTTCCAGCCCTGGGCTCTGCAGGTCTAGGTGGCCTCCCTGGCCATCATCCTCTAGGATCTGTCTCCTTGGCTGGCTCCCAGCAGCTCAGGTAGGGCCCCGTCTTTGCTGTCACAGTGCCTGGCATAAAGTAGGAGCTCGGCACATGCTTGGAGAACCTCTGCTGTTCTCAGGCCCTGACAGGACTCTCCAGGTGTCTGATGACAGCTGCTCCAGGCTGTGCCCCTCAAGGCAGCCCGTCCACAGCCACCACAGTTCAGGAGACAGACTCAGGGGCAGCCAGTGCTGGGGCTGGGAAGCCGGGGAAGGCCTCGCCGAGGAGACAGGAGCTAGGCTGGGCCTGAAGTCTTGTGGAGTGTGTGGCGGGGGAACTTAGCCCTGGGGAAGGCAGAGCAGGAGAGAGCTGGGCACAGGGTGGAAACTGAGGCTGAGCATCTGGAGCTGGGCTCTGCGGTGCATCCCGTGAGGGTCCGAACGCTGTGTCTGTCTGGTGTTCTCAGTGATTTCCCCTCCTGGAGCCTGGGTGTCCTTGCCTGTGAATGGTACTCACAGCAGAGAGGCGGGAGGAGCTGCCCGTCAGCCGGTGGTGAGCACACGGTACTGTGGCGGCTTGCATGAGGGTGCCCTGTGCAGCCACACCGGTTGTTACCCCACCCTGCTGCTGCCTGTGCCAGGCTCAGCTGGGGCAGGAAAACTGGGTGTGGCTTCGTTGCCAGGCCCCTCCTTCTCAGGCAGCCTCTACCTTCTTCCCCACAGCAGATCTTTGGGGAAGGAACTAGTAAGACCCCATTTTCCAGAGCAAGAAATGGAGGCTCAGAAAGGTATGGTCACTGGCCTGAGGTCACACAGAGGGTCCAGTCCTGGTCCCCTTGGCTTTGAGGGACTGTGTCGTGGCTCTAGGCCCCCCAGGTTTCTATGGTTGCAGAGAACACAGAGCGGGTAGATGGGGACCCCCCTCTGGGGGTGATTAACGGGGAGGTGTTTGTGACCTGGCCCCTGAGGGGGTTGGCTTCCTGGGGAGGTGGTGATGGGCAGAGCGCCCCGTGCACTTGGGGCTCATTCTGGCTGTCTGCGTGGCCATTGAGAGGCCAGGCCTTGATTGTGAGCAGGGACGGATTGTACCGCCTGAGTCGGTCCATGCCCGCTCCCATGAGCACTTAGTGGGCAGAGAGGCTTGGAAGAGCAGGAGAGCGCTGGTTCCATTTGCTGCAAAGGTGAGATGCCTCCTCGTGGATTCCCGGGCAGCTTATTGTGGCAGGCGATGTTGCTAGCGCTGCAATTCCATGTAGACAGGCGTGAGCACCGTGAAGCTCTAGGTACAAGTGTAAGGGTTGCCAAGCCCTGAAAGAGGCTCCACACATGCGTAGATGCTGAGGATGGAGCAGAAAATGAAGAAATTGAGAATCCCTGCCCACTGGCATTCTAGTGGGGAGGAGGCATGTAATAGCTTCCGATGGGTAAACACGTGCCTATCGGCCTTCAGAGACTTGCGTGTATGGACATTCACGTGGGTACGCAGACCTGCACAGAAATGCATTCATGTATGTGAGTGTGCAATGGAGAAAACAAATAGAGAAGGGGAATATGAAGGGTCTGGAAATGGAGGAGCTTGGCATTTTAGGTAGGGTGGCCAGAGGAGCACTCGCCGTAAGTGACTTTTGAGAGATTCTGGGAGGGAGGTGAGGGTAGGAGCCATGTGGGTATCTGAGGCCTGAGCCCTCCAGGCAGCGGAACAGCCAGCGCAGGGGCCCTGGGGCAAGGGTGTGTTGCCAGGCTGAGGACTGGGAGTGTGTCTGTTGGCAGCAGGAGAGTGAGGGGGGTCTGAGTCACAGGAGAAAAGACAGGAGGTGCTGGGGCAGGAGGGGTCGATGGCGTAGGTGAGGGGCATCGGAGAGAATGTTCTCTGCCACTGTGCTGTGTTGCTGCGTGGCGGAGCCACTGTTACCGGTTTCTTACCGTGGTTTGTTTGTTTGTTTGTTTGTTTATGTATTATTTTTTGAGGTGGAGTCTCGTTCTGTTATCCAGGCTGGAGTGCAATGGCACAATCTTGGCTCACTGCAACTTCTGCCTCCTGGGTTTAAGCGATTCTCTTGCCTCAGCCTCCTGAGTAGCTGGGACTGCAGGCATGTACCACCATGCCTGGCTAATTTTTGTATTTTATTCGAGACAGGGTTTCACCATGTTGACCAGGCTGGTCTCGAGCTCCTGACCTCAGGTGATCTCCCAGAGTGCTGGGATTACAGGCCTGAGCCACCGCACCTGGTCAGTTTTATTGTTTTAATGCTGTCTTATCTCACAGAAGCGAGAAGCTTCTGTTATTTTCCAGATGGAGACCTGGCCCTGGGGGAGTCCCAGGGCTCCGTTGGGCTCACCTGGGGAAGACTGGTCGGGTGAGGCTCTGAGATAGCCATCCTGAGATGCTGGGCCTCTCTGACCAGCGCACATGGTCACTGGCAACTATTTTTAGTTCCTGGCAGTGGTACAGGAGGAGTTTGGGGCCTCAGGTCCACAATAGTAATGTGAAGTTTCTGAGAAGCAGCAGATAACATGGGCAATTTTCATCTTCTGTAGTAAATTCAACTTTAACAAAATTGATGGCAATACAAATAGACAGCCTTTTCAAGATGCCCAGGAAAACCTCCTGAGCCAAAGGGATTCCTGCTCAAAACAATCTTTATCTTGTTATTTGAAGGAAGGCTTTATGCTTCTGGTGGCCTTCTGGTCTGTGTCCACTGGGCTGCTCTTTTTAGAAGAGACCCCTTGTGGCTGCCGGTCTCAGGTGGCCACAGTGACCCACAGTGGCTCCTCCCAAGGGGACCCTGTTCACATCCTTCTCAATATAGTTGCACGCTGGGAGTGAACCTTGGGCTGCAAGACTAGGGGCTGACTCTAGCGTGTAATACTTCTATGTATCTATCTATTTATTTATTTATTCAGCATCTTTTGAAAAGGACCTACTATGGATCAGGTATTGAGCTTGGTGCAACGGGTGCCTTATTGAGGAAAGCAGACAGGATTCTACGTCCTGGAATGTTAAGTCTTATGTTTCAGCCTCTCTGGGCCTCTGTATCCCGCCTATAAAGTGGGAATAATACTGCCCGGCAGGGAGGGCCATGAGTTTACATCAGATCCTGGTTGACAAAGCTTTGGAACAGGCGGAACGATGGGCCCAAGGAGGGGAGTTTCGTTTTCTCCTTCTGCTTGACATGCTCTATTGTGGGTGTTTTTTCGAGTGTGGTTTCTCTAGGATTTGTACCACGATCCATCTGAAATGTGTGTGCCATCTTCTTTTTGCTTCTGAATTAGAGATCAAGCAAAGGAGCATGGTGCCAGAGCGCCCAGGGGTTCTTGGGATGCCAGCGGACCGTGGTCCAGGGGTGCTGTTGGATGGTTGTCATCTGCGACGTGGAGTGCATCTTCTTTTGGAATCAATGTTCTTTTTGATGCACTGGCAGGAGGAGACAGCATTCTGTTTGACTCATGGTGGGAATGAAGAGGCCACGTTTGCAGAGGCCGAATGACATGACTGTAATCCAACTCTTCCATGAACCAGATGTACTCAAAAGAATAAACAATGATTTTATTAATTTTGGATGCTGGTGCTTGAGGAAAAACAGATTAAATTAGAAGAGGCTGTGGAGGTAGAGGGAGTCTGGAGGGGGTCGCTGGTACTGCATACAGCTTGTGTGTTGCTAGTGATGCTCTTGCTTGCATAAAGTTGAATCCAGACTGAGGCTGTCATTACATTGTTTTTCAAGCATAGCAGCCATGCTGCTGGTAGGGCTCCCAAGTCCTTGCCCAGCTAGGAAGATGGCTGGTAGTGGCCATAAGCCAGACAGTTCTCACTGGTCACTGGGTGGCACTGTGAGCCCAGAGCAGCTTGGTTGCTCTCAGGAGTGAGGGGCCTGTGCGTGTGTGCTCACGTGTGTGCATGTGTGTGTGTGCCTGTGTGTGTGTGTACAGGTGGCATCAGTGGGGATGGTGGAAACTGGGCCTGCACCCTCACGTGGTTGTGTTTGTGTTAAACTGTGGTGTGATTAGGAGCGTGAGCTGCTGTCCTGCTCGTGTCTGGGTTTGAATCCAGCTCCTCCTGTCACTAGCTTGGTGCTTCTGTTTTTGCCTCTGCTCCCTCTCTGGAGTCTGTGGCTGACCCCTGTCCCCCAGCTCCAGGTTCACAAGGTCTCCCTGTGTTGGGCTGGGCCGGTGAGCCCTCTGAGGTCTGTCCTGGCCATGTGGCTGTGGCGCTCTTTACCACTGCCAGCCCGTCACCCTATCACCCCTGTGCCCTCACTGCAGCCTCTTCATCTGGGCCGTCCGTGGCGACCTCTGTCCTAGCTGGCGGCTCTACCACTGGGAGCACTGGGAATGGCCCACGTCCCTGTGGAGTTCAGCGGGGAGCTGGGCACAGCACTGGTCTCAGCAGGAGACTCCCCCATCCTCTTGGCCTCTATGTCTCCTTCCTTTGCTCCCCAGAGCCTCCTTCGAAGTCCCTGTCCCTCCTTCCCCCTCACTGCTCTCTGCTCCTGCCACTCTCTGCAGAAGGTTCCTTTGTGCCCAGGATGCTGCTGTCAGTTGAAGGGGGACCTTCTCCTCCTCACTCACGGGCTGCCCGTGGCTATGTTGCCAGCTTCTGGGCTTCTGCAGAAAGGCCGGGGCCCAGCACTGAGCGACCTGGGGCAGGGCTGTGGCCGTGAGGGCCCCCGACCTCCTTTGGGCTGCCAGGAGCAGCTCCCCTGCTGGTCCTCATGCCTGGCTGGAGCCCCCGTGGCCGGGACAGTGGCTCAGCTGCCCTCCTCTTCCTCTCTCTCTTGTTTTCCTGGACGGTTTTGGTTTTCCTGTTTGAATCTTCCCGGCCCCAGGCCCTTCCCTGGGTGAAAGTTGCTGTCACCAGGCCACTGACTGTGAGCCTGGGATCTGGAGAAGGGCTTTAGGGAGGGCTGGTTTGTTTGCTAAAACGGCCCCCGGGGTGCTGGGGCTGGCCTTGCTGGGTTGCTGGGTGGGACCCTAGACTCGCACTTGGCCCCCAGGATAAGCCTCTTATGGGTCATTTCCTTCCTGTAAAACAAAAAGCAGGGGTTCTGGCTGAAAAGTTCTGAAAAGACCACTTTTGCCATTTCGGATTTTGCCATTAGGGAAGAGAATAAAAGAGAAAAGAACTAACTTTGATTTCTTTATCTTTGAAGATAAAAGCCTAAGACTTTGTCAAAGAGGGTGAACAGCCTTGAGCCGCCTTCATCTTTGTTGAAACTGCTTTGGGGAAGGTGGACGTTGTTCCTGGAATGGTCGGAATCTTGTGCCGTCTGTTTGGCAAGCACAGCCCTGACTGTCTTGCGGCGGCTTCTTGTCCGTGAGGAGCACGGGAAAGCTCTGCTGTCCACAAGGGAATCCGAGCTTCCTCGCTGTAGACCTGGGTTCTAATTTCAGCTCTCGCCCTTCAAAGCTGGGGCCTGGAAGAGTCCGCCTGACGTTGCTGGGCCTCCGTGTTCTGGGCTGTGATGACCCTGGCCCCACGAGGCCTTCGTGATACCCGAAGGAGAAGGTGTCAGGGGAGCTTGCCGCAGGGGCAGCGAACAAAGCACCAGGTGCTGGTAGGTGTTGCTTGCACGTACCACCTTGTCACCTGCTGCGGAAGGAGAGAGAAGCGGAGAACACTGCTGAGCTTCGTTCTCATCAGGTTTTACTTCTGTAAAAAATGTTTCACCAGCAAATTACCTCGATGAGTCCTTCCTGGGGATTCGTAATTTGTTTGATACGTAACGTGGGGCCATCCAGGGTGTCAGCTGGAATGAAAGATACACTTTAATTTGCCGGGGAGCTTGGAGGCTGGAGTGATGGTAATTAGAAGTGATTATCTTCCTCCGATTCTGCCGAACGTTCCCGTCCTCTTGGTGGAGGTGGGAACTGCGCAGTGCTGGGAAAGGTTGTGACTGCCCTGAGGCCCAGGCGCCCTGAGAGCTTGGTCCTGTCCTTGTTTTCTGGGCTGGGCTGTGTCTGCGTGTTGAAGGACTGTCTTTGAAAATGGCCTTCACTTTCTAGCCCCAGATCCTGCTGGAATCTTGAAGCTGCAACTTGTAAACCTCCCCCTGAAGGGGGCAGCGAGAGAAAGTTGCCTGGTGACATCAACTTTCACCCAGGGAAGGGCCTGGGGCCAGGAAAATTCAAACAAGAAAACCGTGGTACTGTCCCTTTACCACGACAGGGACAGTAAGAGCATCTGCCTGCTGTGGTGTTAGCTCCAAAACACCCTGAGAGTAGGCGGCTGACGTTGGGTGGTTTACACCCCACTCGACCCTCTTTATCTTGCAGTTGCCAGATAAAATATAGGATTCTCAGCTCAATTTGAATTTCAGATAAGCAATGAAAAATTTATTATTTTTTGGAGGCAGAGTCCCATTCTTGTTGCCCAGGCTGGAGTACAGTGGCACAGTCTTGGCTCACTGCAACCTCTGCCTCCCGGGATCAAGAGATTCTCCTGCCTCAGTCTCCTGAGTAGCTGGGATTACAGGCTTGTGCCACCACGGCCACCACGCCTGGCTAATTTTTTTTTTTTTTTTTTTTTTTTTTTAGTAGAGACAGGGTTTCACCATGTTGGCCAGGCTGGTTTCAAACTCCTGACCTCACATCATCTGCCTGCCTTGGCCTCCCAAAGTGCTGGGATTACAGGTGTGAGCCACCTCACCTGGCCTAATTTTTGAGCATAAGTATGTCCCAAATATTGCATGGGACATACTTATACTAAAAATTATTCATTGCTTATTCAAAATTCAAATTCAAATATAATAATTCAGTTATTATAATGGGACATACTTATACCAAAAAAAGGATCTGAATAATCTGTTTCCAGATTTAAGTGTGCATCTTATGTTCATATTTACTAAATCTGCAGCCCTGCCCTCAGTAGTCTGGGACCTTGGCTGGTTCCATAACCCTCAGTTCTCTGTCCTTCCTCCATGTGACAGATCATGATAGTTATGGCTGCACTGACTTCCTAGGGTGGTGGAAGGCAGTGAGGGCCCAGATCCGGTGCAGGTAGGACCCTATATGCATCCCTAGTCAGGAGATTCTCAGCTCACCCTAAGGCCCCCTCTACCCTACTCTTCTCATGAGCCCCTGTCGGCCTCAGAGTTCTATCTAGAGTCTCCCATTTCCTGGGGGGCTGGTGGGGCTTGGCTGGGGGGAGAGGACACTCAGTGTTTTAAGGTCCTGGCTTGTCCAGGCTCACTACCCTCTGTGTCCCTGGTCAGTGCTGTGGAGAAGCAGTGGGACATGGGCCCTGGTTTTGCGTGATCCAGCATGAACCTTCCCAGCGGCCCTATAGACCACATTTCTCCTCCTTTTCTTCACCTGGACGTGGAACGAGGGTCCGGCCCGAGTCCCTCCTGTTCACTCAGTTTTTCCCTTACTGCATACTCTTCCGTGTCAGGCACTGTGACGGGCCTGGTGCATGGCAGTGATGGCATCAGATGCCGCCCCTCCCTGCCCTTCTGGGGCGCATGGTTTACTTGGAGGAGGCAATTTGCAGTGAGAAACAAAAGAATCCACAGGAGATGCACCGAGGACTCTGACAGTCACCAGCACATGATACCATTCCCTAGTCTCTCCCTGGTTAAAGTGGTTTTCATTTTATTTTCCATTCCCATTGTGGGTGCTTCTGAATGCCTCACATCCCTTTGCTGAAAGTGCTGAAGAGCGACTGAGTGAATGCATGGGGAAACGAGTGAACATCTCTTTGCGTGTGTGTGTGGCCTCGCCGGGTGCTGGGATGGTTGCTTGCCAGGCTGTTTAGCTGACGGTGTTGAGTGTCTACTCTGTGTCTGGCTGTGGGGATGCAGGAACAGGTGGAGTTCACTGCATCCCTGGCTGCAGCCAAGTGCAGCTTGACTGTTGGGGGTAGTGGGCAGAGGCTGCTGTTTGACTGGTGAGGAAGCTACCTACCTCTCAGTTATTATATCACCTAGGCAGCTTCGGGACCCCCAGACCCACCCCGGCTGCCACACGGATTCAGCAGGGCCTTCCACCTGCTGTGGCTGGTCCTTAGGGCCACCTTTCTTCTGTGGCTGGTCCTTAGGAAAGCGGCTCCATGAGGGTCACCTGGGTGTTCCCTTGGAGCCTTTGAGGCCCCCATTGTCTTCTTCTGACAGGGTCTCATTGTGTCGTCCAAGAGTGCAGTGGCAGGGTCACAAATCACTGCAGGCTTGGACTCCTAGGCTCAAGGGATTATCCAACTCAGCCTCCCGAGTAGCTGCAACTACAGGCATGCACCACCACACCTGGATAATTTTTTTTTTAAATTTTATTTTTGTAGATATGGGGTCTCACTATATTGCCCAGGCTGGTCTCGAACTCCTGGGCTCAAGCAGTCCTCCCACCCCGGTCTCCCAAAGTGCTGGGATTATAGTGTGAGCCACTGTCCTGGTCTTCTGAATCAACCGCTGAATCTTTAGCTCACTGTGCGTCCTCCCCAATCCCATCTCTTCTCCTTCCTCCCCACCTTTGCTGGCCACCTGGGCTATCACGTCCTTTGCTCTCTCTTTCTGGAGTGAATTTCTCCCCCTTCATCCTGCTTTCCCAAGCCCGCCCACACTTCCAGGCCCAGTTCAAATGTTAGCTTTTGGGTAACGCTTTCCCCAGCCCACTCCAAAGTGCCTTTTCTCTCCCTTCTAGACTCCACGGCCATTACTTCCCCCAGGATTTGAGCTGATGCTCGGTCAGTCTTGTACCAGAGTTAGTTGCAAACATGTCTATGAGCGCCCCAGCTTGTCACCTGCAGTGGGCAGGGATCACACCTTATCGTTCCCAAGTTGTCCTCACAATCACTTGGCCCAGGGCTCAGCACCGGGAAAACGCTGGTTGGATGGGAGGCACTGAGGTGCCCGTGGCGGGCTAGCAGCGGCACATGGTGGTGAGTTTCCAGAGGACCGTCAACCCTGGTCCTCCTTGAGTGCGTCATTGGCTGCAGGGCCCCTGGGGGTCGAGGGTTGGCTCGGCGCCCCGGTGAGGTGCTGACCCCACCCCGGGGGCTTTCTTTCTCCATGAGGGGTGTGAGTTCCCCCTTCCCATCCACGCACAAGCTCTGAGAGGTTGCAGTTAGTTGTCACATGGGATGTTATGGTCTCACCAGCATTGGGATGCGCTCTGAGCTATAGAAATAGCAAGGGCTGGATTTAGGAGGTAGGTCTTGGCTTTTGGGCAGAGGTGGGGCTAGGGTTGAGGGGATCTTGGCCATTCTCCTCCCTGACAGGCTAAGCTGAGAACTGAGGTTCAGAGAAAGTGGTGGAATTTGTGCTCTGTGTGATGGTCTCCAAGACCACCCCTAGGAGTGCTGATTTGCTAGGGGAACTCCCAGGCCTTGGCAGTGAGAGGAAAGAGACAAGGCCAAACCAGCAGAGGGAAAGGTGTGGGGAGTGAAGGCTGGAGGAGCCCAGGCTCCAGCTTCCAGAACCTTCTCCCGGCACAGCCACCTGGCACATGCCTAATTCCTCCGGCGTCTCATCATGACACCTGTGCAGCACCATCTACCGGGGAAGGAACTGGCCGCACAGGCACCCTCGCCTGACACACACCAAAACTCCAGATTCTCAGAAGGCCAGTGGGTGGTCATTGGCATGAATCACGTGGTTTGCACAAACAGCGAAGGCATGCTGAGCCCTGCTTCTCAGTTGGGGGGGGGGTCCACCCCCAAACCCAAGTTCACAGATGCTAGGCGAGCAGGTAGCTTCCCTGCGAGGGCAGGCCGGCCTCTGGGCCAGCACCTCACCAGGGCACCAGGCCAAACCGTGCCCTGCCCTGTCTTCACATGCATTCCCCTCTCCCCAGCACGCAGCAGGCCTGGCCCGATGATGGGATTCTGGTGGAGCTGGGTGTACACCGCGTAGGCCGGGAGGGCCATGGCCAGAAGGAAGTGCTTGCCCTGTTCTTGGTGTTGAGTCATCTCCTCTTTGCTCAGCGGAGTCACCTCTGTCTCTTTGCCCCTATTTGCCGTGGACTCACGGCAGCCTTTCCTGCACGGAACGGGAAGGAGGGTCCCCACTTCTGAAGCACATGGGAAGGGGCGGCTCCCCTGGGAACAGGGGCTGTGCTCCTCCCAGCCTCCAGAGCCTGCCAATCTCTGTTCTTGGAGCTGACAACTCCCAGCTTGGCTAAACCCCAGCAGCGCTGTGAAGGCTCCTCCGCTTGGAACCAGCTTGGGGGGTGAGTTTCTCCAACTCATGCACTCACCCTGAGTGGTTATTTATCCCCAAAGTCATTCCGAAGATTCATGGGCAAGGGCTTTCAGCGGCCTCCTATTCCCCACAGATGCCAGCCTGCCTGGTGGAACGTGACGCTGCTCCTGCAGGAGTTGATGCCCTTCCGTCTTCGCCGCCACACCGCTGCTCCATCCCTGCCCCTCGGCTGCTGCTGCATATTAAGTGCCGGGAGCCGGGCAGGCCTGCCAAGGCCTTTTCAGGGCCATGTGTTCTCAGGGGAGATGAAAAGCGTGAAGCAGGCGTGGTGTGGGTTGGCTTTGGCACTGCACCCCTGGTTCCAAGCACTGAGGGGCCCCTAGAATCCTCCTGGGAAGACTGAGGGCCCAACAGACCCCACTCTGTGGTTGCCCCTCCTCTGACACCCTTACCCACTCCTACCCTGACTCCCATCTGCCTCCCCCAATTCTTGTTTAAACAATTAGGGAAGAACTCTTTTCGGCCATTAGGAAAAGGCGGCTGCAGCCAGGACAGGCTCCTCAGCAGCTTTTGTTCTGCTCAAGAGCAGGGTTTTCTGAATCTTGGTGAGGGAGCGTGTGCTTAATATGCCAGTCAGCGAGGCCAGACCTGAGTACCCAGCCCGGCCCGCCGCCCCCGCCTTGGCCAATTGGCTGAGAAGTGGGCTGTTAGAGGGGGGACTCGCTGGAGGAGGGTGGAGTAAGCTGCCCTGGGAACCCAAGGTGGCTGCCTACCTGGGCCCAGTGAGCTCAGGGTCCAGCAGACATGGACAGGGACAAGGGTCCTGTCTCTTGGCAAACCAATGGGGTGTGGCCAGTGAGAATGGGCGGGAGGCTGGGCTGCTTCTTCCTCTTCCCGCTGGAAGCTGCAGGAGCCTGGATGCAGGTCTCTGCTGGTCCTAGTTACCTTCCTACCCTCCCCAGCTGGTTACCTCGTCAAACAGAGTCTCTTTGGGTAGAAAACGGGCAAAGTTACAGTGGCCCACCCTCCACCCCAGCTTGGCTTACCTGGACCTGGTGCGCCGTGGACGTGGACAGCGCTTCTCATCCCTGCTGCACACTGGAGGTGGCCTGGAGCTCCTTGCTCCTCCGGACGCCAGTTTCAGGACTGATGTAGAATTTTTGTTGTGGAACAATTAGGTTAGCACAGTCTGATGTAATTTCTCTCTGAAATAACTTGGGCTTTAGAGTCAGAAAGACCTGGATTCAACTCTGGCTCTCACTGGTTGCAGGGCCTCGGACGATTCTCTGGAGTCTTTGGTTTCTCCATCTGTGAAGTGGGAACAATGTTAGTGCCTCCTGGTGCAAGGTCGTGGTGAGGATTTCAACTGTGCACAGATGCGCGAGTGTCAGCCATTGCTGTTGTTGGTGGTGGTGTTAGGGTTGCCTCCAGCTCCAGTGCCCAGAGCAGGGCCTGATGTGGGGCAAGTGCTTGGTGATTGTGGAGCCAAAATCAGTGACCCTCTGCTGGGTGGAGAGATGACTCCCAGCCTGGGGTTTAGGGACGTGGGTGCTGTCCCTGCCGTGAGGACTGAAGGGCAGGCAGGACCACCCCCACTTTACCGATGAGGAAACTGACTTTCAGAGATGGCAACTGACTTGTCCAGGGTTGCACAGCTGGGCTTGTGCTAAGGGTAAATGCCATGTTGCATGCTATGGACTGTGGCGTTTGGTACCCAGCCTTGCTGTGATACTCCCGGAGTGCATTTTGCCTTGATGCCTGGTTCTGTCAGTCAGAAAGAGATTGTGCCAAATCCCTGAGTATCTGGGAATTCCCTGAGATTCCAGTTTAAGGGGGCTTCATGCAACTTAGCAGTCATTCCACACTATGCAGTTTCAGTCCTGGGTGAGTACTGACGGCAGCCACAGCCGTGCGGAAAATGTGCACGTGAGTGCCGGATCATTCTATGGCCTGGGTCCTCTGTGTCCCAGCACACATCCCCCTGGATTTTGGGTACCTGACTACATCCATGTAAGGAACCCCCATCCACCTATGCCCTTTGACACACTGACCAAACGTATCTGGGCCCCTCCAGGGTGGTGGTATGGCTTAAATGAACCCACAGATCTCACCCGGGGCTTCAGTGAACCACAGATCTCACCCGGGGTTTAAATGAACCACAGATCTCACCCGGGGTTTAAATGAACCACAGATCTCACCCGGGTTTAAATGAACCACAGATCTCACCCGGGGCTTAAATGAACCACAGATCTCACCCGGGGCTTAAATGAACCACAGATCTCACCCGGGGCTTAAATGAACCACAGATCTCACCCGGGGCTTCAATGAACCACAGATCTCACCCGGAGCTTCAATGGACCTGCAGATCTCACCCAGGGTTTAAATGAACCACAGATCTTACCCGGGGTTTAAATGAACCCACAGATCTCACCCGGGGCTTCAATGAACCCACAGATCTCACCCGGGGTTTAAAATGAACCACAGATCTCACCCGGGGTTTAAATGAACCCACAGATCTCACCCAGGGCTTCAATGAACCCGCAGATCTCACCCGGGGCTTCAGTGAACCCGCAGATCTCACCCGGGGTTTAAAATGAACCACAGATCTCACCCGGGGTTTAAATGAACCCACAGATCTCACCCAGGGCTTCAATGAACCCGCAGATCTCACCCGGGGCTTCAGTGAACCCGCAGATCTCACCCGGGGTTTAAATGAACCCGCAGATCTCACCCGGGGTTTAAATGAACCCACAGATCTCACCTGGGATTTAAATGAACCACAGATCTCACCCGGGGTTTCAGTGAACCCACAGATCTCACCCAGGGCTTCAGCGAACCCGCAGATCTCACCTGGGGTTTCAATGAACCCACAGATCTCACCCGGGGTTTAAATGAACCCACAGATCTCACCCGGGGTTTAAATGAACCCGCAGATCTTGTCTGTGGCTCAAAGCCAAAGCATTGGTGCCAGGGAGTGGGGTTCCCGTTCTCATGTTGGCTTGGGCCTTTGCTGCTCTAATCCAAGGAGCAGTGGTAGGAAGCCAGGCAGCCTCTGGAGGGAGATGGGGCTGGGGAATCTGTGCTCTGAGATCCAAGCCTTCCCTTCCCTGGTGAGAGATGCTCCTCATGAGCTGTGAGCGTGCGCTTTGGAGGTGGAGCGTGCACACGATGGCCATGATCTCCCTCCCTCCAGGCTCTACCCACTTGCCTCCTCCTCCAGGGGGCCCTTCCTCATCCCCCAGCTAGAAGTGGATTCCTTTCCCTCCTTGCCTTCCCTGCCTTTACAGGGGCTCAGGAAGTGTCTGCACAACAAGCCAAGGGGGGAAGGCCAGTGAGATGTTTGGTGAGGGGAGCAGTGGGCCCGCCTGACCTGATTAGGCCTTCACATGTCCACAGTTGCTTTCTGAGCCCGGGGGTCACCAACGAGACCCCCGGTGTGGCAGGTAGGAGCACGGCAGTGTGGTGTGGTGTGGCTGAGTACAGAATTAGGAAGGCTTCACCTACCCGTGACGTGTTTTCATTGCAGCCCAATGTGACTAAGAATTATATACTATAAATGGATGTTTCTGTCTTTAATTTTTTTTTTTTTTGCATTTATTGGAGGCTTTACTGTTTCTGGGTAATGAAATCTATTATCTGGTTTTCAGTGGAATACTTAGAAGATAAAATTATTGAAATGAATAAACAATGCAATATTTGTACCTAAACATTCCGTTAAAATATGAGGAAAAACATTTCATGAACACTTGCAGTGTTTTGGTTGTTTGGCCAACCATAAACGGCGTCATAAAACAAAGCAAAGAAGCAAATTTGTTAATCTTCATGAGGACGATTCCTGTGCATTTTCCGTGGAGGATTTGGAACATAAACAGGGCGTGTTAGGATTCCTGGAGGGGCGGGAGGGGCAGCGCTATTTTTGTGTGTGTGTGAATGTCAAAGCCAAGGCCACGAGAGTGCTGGAGGTGGGCAGCGGGGCGCTGCCTGGGGGACTCGGTGACCGTGGCGAGGGGCATGGGCAGGGCTGCATTTTTGCTGAGCCCTAGCTCCTCATCTTTGAACTGGGGATATAGGTGATGTTTCCTGGGGAAGCCGCCCTGGAGGACCACTGTGTGGTCAGATAAGCTGGTCAGTGGGAAAGTGCTGAGCAGAGGCGGAAGGCCTGCACCCTGATGACAGCTTCCACTCACATCCCAGGAGGGCTCGACTCTGTCCTGTCAGCCACGGGATCCCCCCAAACTCCTTATTCCACGTATGACAGGAAGAGTCCCTCTCGGGACGGGACAGCCCTGGGAAGGGGCGTCAAGAGAGCAGGGTGTCCTCCCCACCTGAGAACCAAGCCCCATCGCGCACACAGCCCCGGGGCCACGGGCTTCTTGAAAGACCTGGCGGGGCCTGAGCCCGGATCCCAGCTCAGCTGCTGACTGTGTGTGGCCCCCCTACCGCAGGAGGCTCCACAACCCCAGGCTGCTCTCGGGAAAGCTGGCGATTCCATGATCACCTGGAGTCCTGGTGGGCTCAGCTCAGAGGCTGTGCTTGGAGGGTGTTTTGTCAGTTGGAGAGCGCTCGACACCCGCTAAGGTTCCAGGCCAGCTCTTCCTTCTGCAGGTGTACAGGTCGCGGTGGAAGGGCCCAGGGATGGATTCAGCCTTCATAATCACCACACCAGGTGCGTGTCCTAGCTGTGTGACTTTGGCCAAGTTACTTAACCTCTCTGGACCTCCAAGGCCTCATCTGTAATAAAGAAGATGATGACATTTCCGTGCTGTTGTCCTATGAGAATTGAAGACAGCATCTGTGAAGTGCCTGGCCTGCCAGAAGCCTTCCGTAATAGTGGTGATGATCGCTGTCATGGCGTGTGACCCTGGGCTGTGTGCCTGTCTTGTCTCATTCTCAGTTTTCTCATCTGTGAAAGGACAGAATTTGACTTGTCGATTTTTTTTTTTTTTTTGTATTTTTTAGTAGAGACGGGGTTTCACCAGGTTAGCCAGGATGGTCTCGATCTCCTGACCTCGTGATCCACCCGTCTCAGCCTCCCAAAGTGCTGGGATTACAGGCTTGAGCCACCGCGCCCGGCCGACTTGTCGATTTTTAAAGGTCCCTGTTCTTTATTTGATTTTATTCCTCCTTCCAGGCATACACTACTTTTTTAGTCATCATAACATTTGAAGCCGAATGCTTTAATCAGACTTTGGCAAAAATAACTGATCACCTTCAGAGAGACAAATGTTCCAGAGATGGAGAATTCCACTCGTGGCCTGAGAAAGGCTGGCTTCTGTGTTAGGCCAGGGTGTGAGGATAGCTGCTTAGGGAGTGGGAACCCTGAAAGCTTGTGTCTGGCACTGGAGGGATGGGGACTTGATGAGCCATTGGATTAGGTCAGCAGGGTTTTGGCCATCTCTGGAAACATCATGGGCCCCTTGGTTTGTATTGTAAGTCAGTTTGGCACTGGTATGTGGGATTATGCAGTTTGTATCAGTCAGGATAGGTAGACAGTGCTGTAGTAACAAACAGCCCCAAATCTCAGTGGCTTAAAAGAATCATGTTCTATTGCCTCATGGTTATATGGGTTAACTGGATCCCCTGCGTAGTTCTTGCTTGCTTGTGGTCAGATGGTGGCTGGCACTGGAATCCTTTGAGGCTCAACCAGACTGGGTGTCCAAGCTGATTTCTTCACTGACATTTTGGGTACCTGGGCTGGAATGGCTGGAAGAGCTTGGGACTGGCTGGTGTCACTCTCTCTCCTGCAGCCTCTTCATGTGGCTTGGGCTTCCTCATAGCATGGTGGTCCCAAGAGTGACTGTTCCAGGAGTGGAAGTGGAAAAAAAAGTGGAAGCCACCCGTGTCTTAAGGCTGAAACCAGAAGCCGGCACAGTGTCCCTTCAGCTGTTTTCTACGGGCTGAGACGCTGCAGAGCAAGCCCAGGTTCAAGGGGAGGGGGACACATTCACCTTTTGATGGGAGGAGTGTCAGATAATTTGTGGCCATCCTTACTGTGCCACTGTCATTTGTGAGGGTTTATAGGGCACCAGGTCCTTGTCTAGGGGCTTTTCTGTATCACTTCATTCATGCCTCAATGACATCCTGGGAGATGGTACTATCACAGTCCCCATTTTACAGATGAGGAACTAAAGGTGGAGGGGGAAGTAACTTGCTGAGGCCCTCACACAAAGTATGTGGCACAGCCAGATTCAAACACAGAACTCCCTTCCCCTGCTGCAGCATTGACCTGTGCAGTATAGACTGCAACAAAAAAGATGCCAGGAGCCGCAGGTTTCCTCTCTCTGGTAAAAGCTGGATTTGTCCACTCAGATTTGCTCTCCGTAGCCCCTGAGCAGGGCCCATGGTGTGTGTGAGCATGTCCTCAGCAGGCTGAGGCAGGAGTGAGTCTTCTCGAAGAAAGAGTGGTGGGCTAGATGCGGTGGCTCGCACCTGTAATCCTAACACTTTGGGAGGCCGAGGCGGGCGGATCGCTTGAGGCCAGGAGTTCGAGACTAGTCTGGCCAACATGAGGAAACCCCATCTCTACTAAAAATACAATAATTAGCCAGGCGTGATGGCAGGCACCTGTTGTCCCAGCTACTCAGGAGGCTGAGGCAGGAGAATCACTTGAACCCGGGAGGCAGAGGTTGCTGAGATCGTGCCACTGCACTCCAGCCTGGGCAATCGAGCGAGACTCTGTCTAAAAAAAAAAGAAAGAAAGAGGGGCAAAGTCCTGCTGCTTCCACCAGCAATTCTCCCACCACCTGGGCCTCTTAGTCTTTGAAGGTTTCTTTTCTGCAGGCTGCTCTATGCATCCTTTAAAGAAAACCCCACGGATCCCCTTTAACGGGAAACACACTGGCTCTTCTGGTGTGGTTTCAAGTCAGCCGGCTTATTCCAGAGACATTTCGTTGTGAGTATTAATAAAAACAACATGCATTTTTGTGTGTTTCCATAGAGACTTCCCAAGATTTATGTCCCCAAGACATATCGTTGGATCCTGTGGAATAATGATCTTTCCAGCGTCCCCTGATATTCTGCAGGTCTCCCCGGCTGAGAGGCAGATGTTGAGGCTCTTTGTGTATGAAATAGAAAAAGGACAGACTTAACTGGCCTTGGGGTCTTTCGTGTATTTGGGAAGTGCGAGGTGTCGGGGTACAAAGAGGCGAGGCCGAGGAACAGCTGGGCAAGCAGTACTTTCACGGCTGCGGTTGGGGCTGTTTGAAAGTGGACTGTGTCTGCCAAGAACAGTGGGTTCCCTTTCACTTTGTTACTTAATAGGAGAAACCCAGGCTTTCACTGGAGGCGAGAAGAACGGGGTCTTTTAATATGGACTTGTTGCCGGAACCGCCATGAGACCAGGGCAGGCTGGCCAGTGGGCACAGGGCCAGCCACCAGAGGCAACATGGAATTCTGGTGAGGATGCTGGAGTGGGCATTAGGAGGGCAGAATTCTTGTCCCTGTCTGCTGCCAAAGACTGGATGACTTGGGCTAAGACAGAGCTCTGTGGATCCCAGTATCTTTGTCTGTAAAATGGGTGCATTGGGGTAAGAGCTTTTGATTTGCAGGTGACTGAAGCCCAATTCAAAGAAGCATGAGAAAAAAGGAGGGGACTATATGACTTTGCATCATGGAAAGTTTCAAGGGTAGTGGCCAGCTTCAGGAGTGGCTTGTTCCAGGGGCTCAAACAATGCCTTCGGAGCTCTGCCTCTTTTCTTGCTCTCTGATCTCTGCGAAGGGATTTGCTCTGGAGGTAGTAAGGAGTTATCATAACATTTTATTAGGGAATTGAACAAACAAGTTTTTTTTTTTTTTTATTAAAACAAATATACATATGAATATTCAAAACACGGAAAGAGGGTTGGGGGGACCAGGACTGATTTTCACCTTGTCCGGTTGTTAGAGCATCTCACATTGTAGTGTACAGGAGGGCTCACTGTAAGCTGTAACGTGCTGTTCTCAAGACTAGGAGTTATTTCAACACGATAGCAAGAAAGCATTGGATCCAGATGACCAGGATTCTGACCTTGGCTCTGACACTTTCACAGGTTCTGTGACTTTGGGCGGGAGTGCGTTCCTGCCTAAGCCTCAGTGTTCCTTTGGGTAAATGGGTATGATAGGATCTGCCACACCCCAGGCATCAGGTCGGCATTCCAGGCAGGAAGAAGGGGATGGAGCGGTGAGAAGTCCTCCAAAGAGCGAGGCTTTTTAAAAAGCAGTCCCAGAACCCCCACCCTGTGACTTTGCTTATATCTTATTGGTCACAACCGGATGACATGGCTACCTCTACAGCTCCCTTGGAGTCCAGGAAGAAGGCGTCTCAGCTGAGCACGTTGCCCCTGGGACGGAATTGGGTTTGGGTGGCAAGGAGAAAGGGGAGAGCAGGGACTGGGTGGCCCACAGTCTGGGGGCAGGAGCTAATGATGACAGCGGCCAGTACTTATGACACGTACCCTTCTGGCTGAGCCTCCTCTAAACGTAGGGTGCCAGTCATATCACTCACAAGGTGGAAAAGGGTCTGGGAAGACCTTGAGTCACCCACCTCCCTGACCCCTGCAGTGCCACCCTCAGCAGTGAGCCCCTCACCTCTGGCCTGAGTCACATTGCAGAGCTGAGATACCACCTGGCAGCTGGGGGGCCCCAGCACTTGTGGAGGCTGGGGAACCACCAAGGGAGCCTGAGGCAGGAGAGTGGGAGGGCAGGGTCTTCCAGACAGAGGGTGAGCAGGGGCCCCAGGGGAGGAAACTCCAGGAACTGAGGGGCCAGTGTGGCTGGGAGGGAGGGCATGCTAGGGCCAGATGTGGGCAGCATGGGCCTGGGTGGGGCAGGGCAGAGCTCAGGGGCCAGGAGTGCATAGACTTAGAACAAACCGCAAGACACTGGGGGCTGGTCAGGAGGGTGGTCTGTGCTCCTCAACTCCTCCTCTTTTTTTGGAATGTTCCTGTCATGGTTGAACTTTTTCATTGAACATGTGTTACTTTTATAATGCAAAAGAGTGATTTGACTTTTGAAAATAAATGCTCTACATACTTCCCCAAATGTTTTTGCACCAGACAGCTCCTCTTCATTAGTTCCACCTTCACAAGCCCCGAGTGACCGAGCAATTCATCACCCAAACCAGGACGCTTCTGAGAGGGGCTGGGGGTGTGGGAGGGATTGGCATTGTGCCGGTCTGACAGGCATCGACCGGGACTGTTGCGTGCACGGGGGGCCCTTCCTCACCTAAACCCCAAACTGATGAGGCTTCTAAAAATTATTATAGATGAAAATTTCCAACCGGCCTTGTTCCTCATGAGTGGCAATCCAAAATCATTATCGTATTTTGTTTAGAAAAAAATGGAAACTGTCGAATGGAAAATCCCCCTTAGCGGGCTGGGTACGTGGCATTATCTCTGTTCCCCAGCTGGAGCCTCAGGAAGCTGCATGACTGGTCCCAGCTCAGGGCCAGCACTTGGGATGGAGACCACAGCTTGGACCCCTGACACTGCCTGGACTCAGCCCCCGAATCCCCCAGTTGGGCTCAGCACCCCATGGCTGTTTTTTCCCAATTCAAGAGGCACCTGGAGGATCGAGGGTGTCCTGGTGATCACAAAGCCTGGCTGTCCTGGCCTTTGAGCTCTCCTGAGCAGCCGGGCTAAGGATGCCAGCTCTTATCGCCATCCCTGTCTTAGGCTCCCTTGTCCCCAGGAGCCCTCCTGACAAGCTTTGCTGCAGGGATGACCTGAGCCTTGCAGGGGAGGAGGGACCCTGGGGCAACTCTGGGGTCCAGGGCCCCAAGGCTCCGTCCTGAATCTGTGGCCCTGTATCCCTGCCTGCCTCTGGCCCCCTGCCGATGACATATTCAGTTTATTCTGAGTAGTGACACGGGCTGTCCCCCTGTTCTCATTAGGGATCTGTAGCTCATTCCAGGCCCAGCGAAGGCGCTACAGAAGAGGGATGGCGCTCCTCGCAGGGGCGCACGAGGACCCCTCCGGTGCCTGCCTTTGTTCTCCAGGTGTGTGTTAAGCCCCCACTGAGCGCTGGGGTGGAGGAGGTGGCCAGGGGACAGGTGGCCAGGGGGCAGGTGACCAGGGTACCCCGGCTCCCTCCCAGATGAGGTGGTGTCATAGGAAGGATTCAGGGGCCCACAGGGACACTGGGGAGGAGGTGACACGATCCAGGCTGTGAAGGCAGTGTTCTATGGTGACAGGTGCCCACCTCCTGAGGGGCCAGGGAGGACACCCTGGCAAGGCAGCCCCTCCAAGTGGGCAGGAGGTCCCTGCCCTGCAGGAGGGTGCATGCCCTGAACCCACCTCCAGAAGGAGTCTCGGGGTTCCATGGATGGAATTTGCCTCTTCCCATAGCTGGGTGCTGGTTCCTTGTGACCTGGGTTCCAGGCAGCTTTGTTCTCAGGGTGAGTTACATGGAAAAAAGCTCAACATTGCTCTTCATCAGAGAAATGCAAATCAAAACCACAATGAGATATCTTACCCCAGTCAGAATGGCTAGTATTAAAAAGACAAAAAATAACAGATGTTGGCGTGGATGCAGAGAAGAGGGAACTCTTAGGCACTGTGGGTGGGAATGTAAATTAGTTCAGCCACTGTGGAAAACAGTATGGGGATTTCTCAAAGAGCTAAAAATAGAACGATCATTAGATCCAGCAATGCTACTATTGGGTATCTACCCAAAGGAAAGGAATCAGTGTATCAAAAAGATACCTATTCGTATGTGTATTGCAGCACTGTTCATAGCAGCAAAGCTATAGATCAAACTAAGTATCCATGATGAATGGATAGAGGAGATGTGGTCTAGGCACACTGTAGAATACTATTCTGCCATAAAAAGTATGAAAGCATATCTTTTGCTGCCACATAGATGGAACTGGAAGTCATTATCTTAAGTAAAACAAGCAAGGTACAGAGAGTCAGCTGTTGCATGCTCTCACTCATAAGTGGGTACGAAGAAGCGTGTGTCCATGGACTTACGAGCGTGGAGTGATAGACAGTGGAGACTCGGGCGGGTGGCGGGAGCATCATGACAAGTTGGTTGATGGGTATAATGTACATTATGTGGGTGATGGATATGCCCACTATACCATCTATGTGTATCACAAAATTGCACATGTGCCCTATAAATCTGTACAAATCAAAAGGAAAAAAAGAGAGGCGGGCTGATACCCAGGGCCTTGGGAATCCCATGGATGTGGATTTGGATGTCCTGAGCAGTGCTGGCTGTATGGGCTTGGGCTGGTGACTGGGCCTCCTTGGACCTCAGGTTCTGCATCAGAAGGATTCTAATAACAATGACTGTGTAGCGCTGTTGAGAGCAGCGTCTCTCACATCTCCATGCACACAGGCCCCCGGGGACCTGTCAGAGTGCAGATCTGACGAGGCAGGTTTGGGCCAGCTGTGTTCCCATGAGGTCCCGGGGGATCTGATGTTACATCTGCAGCCGGGAGAGCATGGGTGGGAGGTGTCTGCTGTGCACAGATGAGTATGTGAGCATGTGTGTGAGCGTGAGTGTGTGAGTGTGCATGAGAAAGTGTGACAGTCTGGAAGGCAGGAATTGGCTTCTCAGGCCTCCATTCACCGCCCCTTCACTCGGCAAGGCACTGAGTGGTCAGGTCAGGTTCCTGCCCTGGCGGAGGTGACAGTCCCATGCAGAAGAAGGTAAGCTGTTCTCAGTGTAACCAGTGCTTCCTGGGCAGTTCTCGTGGGCCTTGTGAGACTCTAACAGGAGGCTAAGCAGGGAGAGCTTCCTGGAGGAGGCGGCTTTCAGCTGGGACCTAAAGGGAGATCCTTGTTCATCTTCATGTTGTGCTGTAGTTCCTGGCAGACGCAGAAGCCTCAGTATGAATGGGCTCAGAGAAATAGAACGGAAGTGAGTTGGAGCAAGTTGTCAGGGAGTGTGGGAGGCAGGAATGGGAGATGGCGTTGGAGACGGTGTGCTGGGGAGGCGGCCGTGATGGGGGGCCAGCCCCTCTGAGTGGATGGATTGCTCGAGCCTGAAGCCCCATGCCTTCTCCCTGTCCAAGTGGTCCAGAGACAGGCCTGAGTTCCGGGGCTCAAGAAGCTGGTTAGCCTCGTCCTCTCAGGCTTGGATCAGAGGTCAGGCGGGGACCGGCTCCTGGGGAGCTTCTGCTCACAGCCATAACTGAGAAACCATCTGTTCCAATCTTTCGTCTAACTAGTCCTATGGTATTATCTATCCACCTGCCACAGACAGGCCAGGGCATGCCCTGGGCAGAGTGGCTGTGCAGTGGGGCCAGTGGAGCCCTGGGGTTGGAGCATGGGGACCTGGAGTTGGAGCGTGGGGCCCCCGGGTTGAAGGTTGGAATGTAGGGACCTGGGGTTGGAGCATGGGGACCTGGGGTTGGAGCGTGGGGTCCTGGGGTTAGAGCATGGGGCCCCCGGGTTGAAGGTTGGAATGTGGGGTCCTGGGGTTGGAGTGTGGGGACCTGGGGTTGGAGCGTGGGGCCCTGGGGTTGGAGCGTGGGGTCCTGGGGTTGGAGCGTGGGGTCCTGGGGTTGGAGTGTGGGGACCTGGGGTTGGAACGTGAGGACCTGGGGTTGGAATGTGCGGACTCAGGGTTGGAGCGTGAGGACCCGGGGTTGGAGTGTGGAGCCCCGGGGCTAGAGCGTGGGGCCCTGGGCCTGGCCCTACTGGGGCTGGCCTCGCTGGGCAGATCGTGCTGTCTCTCTGGGTCTCTGCCTCCTTGCTTGCCTAGGGTCTACAAACTCAGTCCTCTTCAGCTGCCGGGAGGTCACGGGTGTCAGGGGCAAGTGTCCTGAGGAATAGCCCTGGGGCAGGGAGAGGCCCTGGAGAGTGGGGAGAGCGGCCTGGTGAGCACGTGCCCGCTCAGAGGTGGCAGCGCTTCCCTGCTCCAGCCAGGGCCGCCGCGAGGGACCAGGGAGCGGTGTTTCCAGATCCTTTGATTCTTCTAGAGAATCTGGAAGTCTGTATCGTAGGGGCTTTCCTGGTTTTAAATGTTGACAATCAATTAAAAATTTAAAAAAAAAACACCATGTGTGACAAATAAAAGCCACCTGTGGCCCAGACTTGGCCCCTCAGATGGCAGTTTGCATCCTCTGGGCAGGAACTGTAAACTGTGGGGATATATTCAGTCATTCATTCACTCACTCATGTATTCATTGAATACCCTCAAATGCGAAGGCCCTTGCTAGGCACTGGGGGATTACAGAGCTGAACTGGAAATGGATTATGCCCTCCAGCTCGGAGCCTGGGCGGCAGGAAAACCCCAAATCTCGGATGCAGAGGTCATGTGGTTACCGTGAATAGGCGGGGGAGCTGTGACAGCTGGGCCTGGCAGAAATCAGCTGTGTCTTGCCTGATGGGGGGTTGGGACTGTGGGGATGTCGGGAAAGGGGGTGTCCAGGATGAGCAGACATGCTGGGGGCAGAGTGTGAGGTCTGTTGGGGGAAAAGTGGGGAGCTCGGTCTGGCAGAGCCGGGTAGGGCTGGACGGGTTTGCGATCCAAGTGAATTGAATCTCCAGGCAGAGTGTGGGCACCGGCCCTGGTCACCCGTTCCTCGCATCCTTTGGATGTAGGTGTCATCGGTAGAGACTCAGGGGTCATTGATTTATGGCTCCTGGGCATTCGTTGGTGATGCGAGAAGCTCAGGAGGTACTTCTCAATATTTCTAGAACAGAACAAGTTTTGCTATTTTAACGTCTGGGAGACCTGTGGGACAGGAGAGCGAAGGGATATTATTAGAATGTGTGAATCTTGGTCGGGCTTCCTCGGGCCCTGGAGCGGGCAGGTGGCCAGAGGACAGAAGTGATATTTCACGCAGATGGTGGCCCCCCCAGGCCTCTGCAAGCCAGCAGGACGGATCGGCAGTGAGGTCAGGCTTGTGTGCCCTGCGCCAGGAGTGTCCACCAAGAGCCCTAAATGGGTGAGGAGCTGGTTTTGCTCAGCACCGACCTTGGAGAAGGCTGTGTGAGGGCAGGGAGACCCAGGCCGTGGGGGTAGTGGGGGTGGGGAACTCCCAGGGGCTCCAAGAGAAACCAGTGTAAGCGTGGACCCTGAGAGGCGGCAGGGCAGGGAGAGCCTCTCCGCATCGCCACGGTCACAGAGTGGCTCTTCCTGGCAGGGAGCCCGGTCAAGATCTGCACATTCTAATACCCCTTCTCCCTTTCCTGCCCCACAGGTCTCCCAGATGTTAAAATAGCTTGTGCCCTGCACACTGGCCGAGAGTGTGTTCCTTGACAAATCCCTTCACCTTCCTGAGCTCCAGGCTTGTCACCTGTAAAAGGTGGCGATGGGAAGAGATGTGCACATGTGGGAAGCTCCCAAAAGGTGCCACGTGCTCTACCCCGTGTGTGCCCACTCTCCTCTGGCTTACCCCAGCCCCTTGTCCTTCTCTGCCTGCTCTGTGCCCTGGAGGGGAGTCTATGGCTTGCTCACCTGGCCTCTCTGGCCCTGGCCTCCCATTGGGTTCAGTCAATGGGAGGCGCTGACAGGTGATGGGAAGAAGGAGAGGATGGGGGATGGGTTCCTGCAACTTTCTCTTTGAAGCCTGGGGTTGCCGTGTTTGCTGCGTTCCTCTGTCCACAGCTCCCCCGGTCAGCCCTGGCCCGTGGCTACAGCTCTCACTCACCCAGGTACCTCTGCTCTGTCCTCTTCCTCCTTTAGTGTTGGGGGAGTGGTGACTTCCAGTGGGGTCAGGGTGCTTCCACGGCATCCCCTGCTGACTCCTTGGCTCTGTCCACACCTCTATAATTAGCCCTTTCTTTTTTTTTTACTCTTTTTTTAATTATACTTTAAGTTCTGGGGTACATGTGCAGAACGTGCAGGTTTGTTACATAGGTATATACATGCCATGGTGGTTTGCTGCACCCATCAACCCGTCATCTACATTAGGTATTTCTCTTAATGCTATCCTTCCCCTAGCGCCCCACCCCCTGACAGGCCCTGGTGTGTGATGTTCCCCTTTTTGTGTCCGTGTGTTCTCACGTTCAGCTCCCACTTATGAGTGAGAACATGTGGTGTTTGGTTTTCTGTTCCTGTGTTAGTTTGCTGAGGATGATGATTTCCAGCTTCATCCATGTCCCTGCAACGACATGAACTCATCCTTTTTTATGACTGCTTAGTATTCCATGGTGTACATGTGCCACATTTTCTTTATCCAGTCTATCATTGATGGGCATTTGGGTTGGTTCCAAGTCTTTGCTGTTGTGAACAGTGCCGCAATAAACATACGTGTGCATGTGTCTTTATAGTAGCATGATTTATAATCCTTTGGGTATATACCCAGTAATGGGATGGCTGGGTCAAATGGTATTTCTAGTTCTAGATCCTTGAGGAATTGCCACACTGTCTTCCACGATGGTTGAACTAGTTTACACTCCCACCAGCAGTGTAAAAGTGTTCCTATTTCTCCACATCCTCTCCAGCATCTGTTGTTTCCTGACTTTTTAATGATCGCCATTCTAACTGGTGTGAGATGGTATCTCATTGTGGTTTTGATTTGCATTTCTCTGGTGACCACTGATGGTGAGCATTTTTTCATACGTTTGTTGGCTGCATAAATGTCTTCTTTTGAGAAGTGTCTGTTCATATCATTGCCCACTTTTTGATGGGGTTGTTTTTTTCTTATAAATTTGTTTATGTTCTTTGTAGATTCTGGATATTAGCCCTTTGTCAGATGGATAGATTGCAAACATTTTCTCCTATTCTGTAGGTTGCCTGTTCACTCTGATGATAGTTTCTTTTGCTGTGAAAAACCTCTTTAGTTTAATTAGATCCCTTTTGTCTATTTTGGCTTTTGTTGCCACCCTTTCTTTAAATTCTGTTAACTGTGGGGTTTCTTGTGCTGACCCTGGCTGACACAGATGTATCTTATTTAATCCTTACCATATTCAACTAAAAAGTGATGCAATCATCCTCATTTTACAGACGTGGAAGCTGAGGTCCACGGAGTTCAAGTCCATGACTGGGGGATTTGAACCCAGGCTGTGGGACTCAGGATCTCCTCAGAACCCACATTCTCAAGCACAGATAGAGTCATGGGGCTAACAGGGGATGTACTCTGTACTCGTAGGCCCAGGGCATGTGGCAGGTGTTTGAGAAATGGTTGCTGTGCTGAGGGCGCTCTTCCTGGTGAGAGCACTGTGCTTTCCCTGGAACAGGAGCTGTCCCTGACATCAGGCCCAGGGGTGGCCCTTGGTGCGGCTCCTCCCAGGAGCCCTCTTGTTCCTCATGCCCTGTCCAGGCCAGCCCATCCTTTGATGTAGCCGTACCTGCCTCCCCTCCTGCCTCCCTCCCTACCCTGACTCTGCCTGAGGAGGAGGTGGTTGTAGGCCCCATGCTGTCTTGCATTTCCTCATTCACACTTCACATGCCCTTGGGGTTCATAGCATCTCCCCATGTTACAGATGAGGACCCAAGACTCTGAGAAGAGGAGCCAGTTCCCTGCATTGCTGTGGGTAAAGGGGAGGAGTGGAGATTTGTTCATGTGTGGGGCTGACTCCAAAGCCTGTGTGTTCACCATTGGGCCACCCAGCCTGTTGGGCAGGACAGAGTTTCCTCTGACAGCCCAGGCTGGTGCAGGCAGGGGCTGAGGGTGATTTAGGGGAATGACAGAAGCTCCTGCATCTGTGCTGCTGCCCACCACACCCCCTCCCTCCCCTCTCCTGCCCTGCTGCCCACCACACCCCCT
>NW_012114522.1:2684849-2686986 GCF_000951035.1 Colobus angolensis palliatus | reverse complement strand
CCACACCCCCTCCCTCCCCTCTCCTGCCCTCCCAGGCCTGGGTTGGGGAAGGGCAGAATGGAGCCACCTTCTCCCCTTTTCCCTGTCAGGACTCGGCAACCAAGTGAGAACCCATGCGTGGGAACTTTTCTTTTCCCTGTGGGTGCAAGGGGACTGAGCAGCCAAAGAATGGGGAGGGGGCAGCTGCCCTGGATGCCCAGAACCTTCTGGCCAGTTGCCCCTTGAAGGGCTGGATTTCCTCATCTCTGTGGCCACTCGAAGCGGTCTGCTGTGTGGGTTTATCATAGGAGGGTCAGAGGAGCCACACTTACCTGCTGCCTGGGCTCCTCTACCTGCCTCCAAGCCTCCTCCCACCTCCCCACTCCCAGGAATGTTGAGCAACAAATTGCTATGATTGATCCATCAATGGATTGATTGATTGACTGGTCTAGGAGTCACTCAACACACATGTCATTTGCTTTACTGACCCTGGGCCTGTGGGCTTTTAACAGTTGTTTGTGGCATGAATGAATGAATGAGTGAACAGGAGTTGTGATGGTTACTGCCCCAAATGATCATGGGCTGTGTTGGAGGTGACATGCCAAATATAGGAACTTAAACCAGGTAGGGAAGCTCTCTGCCTCTTAAGAGACACAGAGTTAAGGGGCAGCTTCATGGGTGGGAAAGTCAGTGGCAACTCAGGGTGGTAAGGAGGGCAGAAACACACAGACTTCCTGGAGAAGGTAGCATGTCAGCAGGGTCTTGAAGGCCCGCTAGTGCTGGAGACGCAGTGGTGAAAGCTGGGAAGACATGATGTGACCCTCTTTCTCATGGTGCTCCTTCTGTCCTTACAACCGCCCCTGAGCAGGGTCTGTGAGCCCTTTCACGATGGGGCACCGAGGCTCAGAGAGGTGGAGAGTCATCCTTGAGGCACTCACAGTGCTGAACTTACTTGATCACCGATCCCTGTTTTGTTGTTGTTTTTTACCTTAGAGCCCTCGTCAACATCTGTTGGATGCTGTGTGGGAAAAAAGCTGTCTCAGAGAATTGAAGTTCTAACTTATGGTCATGCTGACTTCCCTCTGTATGGTCAGACACTGTGATGGGTTCTGGAACCAGCCTGGGAATTCTCTTGCTTTCTGTCCCCTTATGACCTTGTGTAATTGGCAAATGTCAACTGCTCTGTCGTCTAACATTACATTTTGGCAGGCAGGCATTTGATCCAGCTTATGGAGGCCAGAGGGGCTGGTGATTCTCTCGAGAGAATTTGGACACCCTTCAAAGGGAAGAGATGGGTCTCCCAAGGCAGCCCAGACAGGGCTCTGCGACGGCCATAAATGTGTCATATTTAGCTCTGTGGCCAGGCAGACGGTGTTGCTTCATTAGTAAATGTGCTGTTTGTCTGCCATGCCTGCGTGGCCAAGGCATGAGATTATATTTATTGAATGCAAATCATACCACGGACATTTATTTCTCTGCCTTGCTGTTTACTCCTTCCTTTCTCTCCAGCCCAGATTTATGAAACATATGGATCCTCTCTTTAAACAATCCCTCAAAAACCCTGGCTTGCAAATTAGTTCCTTGAATGATCAGCTGTACATATCCTGCATTTAATAAATTCAGTTATGAAGGAAGCCGCAATTGATTATTCAATTACAGCGGATCGGGAATCAGGCTTCTCGGCAAGCTGCCTGAGGCACTGGATTGAGTAATAATAAAAGGAGAAAACACCTCAGAACTGGCCTTTCCACCAGTGTTCCCTGCTGGTGAGAGAGCTCAGAGGCTGTGCCCCGGGCTTTGCCTGGGGCAGGGGCCCTGTGGGCATGGTCCCTGATGCCTTCTGATTGTAAAGAAATTAGTGAGCCAGCTGACCGAGGATCCTTTCCATTTGATTTGTGTCGATTGGGAAATTTGCATTATGTATGAAATTTGCAATTTGCATTTCATTCTAAGGAAAACCCTGAACAATACTGATAAATACATTTTATGTATATACAAAATAGATCTGAGTAAGATATGGGGATTCTGGGAGTGGAAGTGTGTGTGATGAAATTAGCTTTGTAAATATGGCATTCATACAGGGGGAAGATAATGGAGGTGCCAAAAGGTGTCAGCAGAAATGAAGGATCTGATCTGTCCATCTACTCATCCATTCACC
>NW_012114522.1:2651733-2683884 GCF_000951035.1 Colobus angolensis palliatus | reverse complement strand
TCACCCACCTATCCATCCACCCACCTATCCATCCATCCATCCATCCATCCATCCATCCATCCATCCATCCATCCATCCATCTATCCATGGCCTATTCCTGTGGCCACTTCTTAAGCACTGGGATAGCATGGTAACAAGACAGACATAGGCCCCTGTCCTCTCAGAGCTTCCAATGTAGTGTGGAGGACACCAGATGAGAAGCAAATCAACAAGTATGATTTCCAGGTAATTGCTTGTAGCGATAGGTTCTATTAGGGAAATATACACAAGGTGATCGGCAAGAAGCTGACCGGCGGCACTTTGGTGAGGGGTTCAAGGAGGGCCTCTGAGGAGGGGTCTGGGAGTATGCAGCCATCCTGCTGAGGGTTCCCATGGGGGACTACTGGGCACACTGACAGCGGCCTCCACACAGCCCTCAGCAGGGACTCCCTGTCCGTGCATCCTGGGTCTTGTGTGCCTTTCAGCCGGGATTTAGGCACTGCTTTTTCTTTAGGCTGTGTCTGGGGAAGGGGGAGGGACTCAGGACACAGCCCAGACATTCTTGGGAAAATCACCACAGAGCTCAGATGGCCAATGTGGGACCTCGTCGTCCAGGTTTGAGGAGCTCTGGGAATCCCACGACTGAGGTCTCTGCCCATTTGGTCTCAGGGACTTGTCCTAACAGTTTACATGTCTGCCTTCTGCTCCCGGACTACTGCAGAGGGAAGAACAGGGGCTTTGGAACCAGCCACCTGCGATTAAATCTGGAATCATGTCACCCCAGTGAGCCTTGGTATCTTTACCTGTGACACGGGCACAATGCCACCCCCCATCCCCTCACGAGGAAATGCAGGTGAGGGAAGTAACCAGATTGCTTTAAATCCTCAATAAATGACAGTTGTATTAGAAACAAGAGGACTTTGAGTCATTGTTGAAATCTGTAGAGAGGTCACGTGGCATAATGGAAGGAAAATGGACTGAGAGTTGGGAGGCCGAGGAGTCCTGTCCCCTCCCTGGTTTCCCTGAACTCACCTGTGAAAAAGCCCAGCCGGGAGGAGCAGGAAGCACCTTGTCAAAGAAAGCACCTGTCGTTCTGGTTCTGTGATGCTGGTGGCACAGGCTGGGCAGGACGCTGGCTGGGTGTTTATCATCGTCTGCCTCATTGTCCTGGGAAGGAGCCGGGCGTGTCCGACCTGATTGTGAACCTGCTGTCTGTGTGAACTTGGTGTGGAGTTCCCACGGACTCCTTCCTGGCTCCAGGTTCCCCTGCATTTGGCCAAGAAGCCTTGTTCAGCAGCTGGCTTCAGCTAAGTCTCTGCTGCCTGTATGTCGAGGTGGCTGGGGCACAGGGCTGTCCAGCAAGGCTAGTGACTCTCCTGGGGACTGCTGCTTGGCAGCCTCCTCCTCCCTGCTGATGTGGGGCTGGCAAGACTCCACTGTGGACACCCAACTCATGGTGTCTCAAAAAAGCCAGGGCTGGGCAAGTTCCTTCATGGTCAAGTTCCACCCCGACGTGGACAGTGGTTCATCCACGGAGCGTGCTGGGCACCCTGGATCTTGGTGTCTCGTTCTCACTGTGGGCCATGGTGTTGGCAAGCTGGTGAACGTCATTCACTCACTCACTCACTGACCCATTCATTCACTCCCTCTCCTCACATGTCCTGAGGATCCAGTGTGGTGCCAGGCCCAGTGCCAGGTCCTGAGCTTGCAGAGGCCCCCCTCCCTTTGGATGGGGGAGCAGAGAAGTAGAGAGACAGTGACCACACAGGGTCACCGCGCTGAGGTTACGGGAAGCAGTGGAGACTGCGGGACTCAGGTGAAATCCCTAAGTCCCCTGCCTAAGAGACGTGATGAGGGGGCAGGTTTTGGCCGATGTCCGTCATCAGAGGCAGGTGTTTTTCCAGCAGAGTGAGAAGGGAACAGACCTGGCTCTGTGCAGCCCATGTCCCGCAGCTCCCTCGGCGCCTGGGTGCCTGTCTGTGCAGTGAGGGGTTGGATGCCCTGATCTCCAAGACCCTGGCCCTCTCATGCTTGTCCAAGGGCATGGGATGAGTGACTGCAGGTGTGGGCATCCGTCCCTTAGCTGGCCTGGCCTTAGGTATCCCCGAAAGCACCAAGCTGCCACCACTGCTCCCTGGATCCTGTTGAGTGTCTCCCGACCACCGGCTATCCACAGCAAATCACAGGCGAGCGCTCGGCCCCGGTCTGGGAAGGCTTCTCCGTGGAGTGATGGTGAGGTGGTGTCCTTCTTGGGAAGGTGCTGTGTGGCCCGTTTAATTGCGGGTGCTGTTCTCCTGTGATTGAAACTAGGCCGGGCTCTTGCCGGCCCTGGGGCATCGGGTGCTGGGAGCAGGCGAGGGCTGGCCTCCCTGTGGAAAGCCCCTCACCACACGTGGGTCTGCTCTCTGCAGTCCTGACCCCCACTCACTTCCAGCTGCAGACCCCAAGGGTGTAGGGGAGACACATCCCCTCTGGGCAGCCCTGCTGCCCGGCGATGGCCAGTCCTGCCCTCACCCTGCTGTGCCAGACCCCAGCCCGAAGCTGCTCATTCCCCTGCAGTGCCTGCCTCGTGCCATTGTTCCTGCCTGGCTGTTCCTCCAGCGTTGCTGCCCCTCAGAGTCCTTCCCAGGCCCTGACACCAGCTCCCATGCCGCCCTGGCACCAGGCTTCCCCGATGCCATGGAGTCGGGGCCATGCTCCGCGCAGGGCTTCTGTTCCATTTGGGGGTATGTTAGTTTCCCGTGGCTGCCGTAACCAATGACTACAAACTGGAATAGCTTAAAACAACAGAACTTTATTCTCCCACAGTTCTGGAGGCTGGAAGTCAGAAAGCAAGGTGTGGGCAGGGCTGGTTCCCCATGAAGGCTCTGGAGGAGGCTCCTGCCTCTCCCAGCTTCTGGTGGCTCCAGATGTTCTCAGGCTGCAGCGGCATCGTCCCAGTCTCTGCCCTGTGGTCACATGGCCTCCTTGCCTGTCTTCTTGTCTGTGTCTCCTATGAAGACATTGATCCTTGGCTTTAGGTCCGCTGGGCGTAATCCAGCGTGATCGCATCTGAAGATATATATATATATATTTTTTGAGATGGGAGTCTCGCTCTGTCGCCCAGGCTGGAGTGCAGTGGCGTAATCTTGGCTCACTGCAAGCTCTGCCTCCCGGGTTCGCGCCATTCTCCTGCCTCAGCCTCCTGAGTAGCTGGGACTACAGGCGCCCGCCACCTTGCCCTGATTTTAGTACAGATGGGGTTTCACTGTGTTAGCCAGGATGGTCTCGATCTCCTGACCTCATGATCCGCCCGCCTTGGCCTCCCAAAGTGCTGGGATTACAGGCATGAACCACCGCGCCTGGCCTCATCTGGAGATCTTTAATCACAGCTGCAAAGATCCCTTTTCCAAATGAGACTACGTTTGCAGGGGCAGATATCAGGATATGGACATCTCTTCCTGGGGGCTGGGTGCTGTCCACTGCTGGGCCTCATTCCCTCCCTGCAGAGGGAGGGGTCGGCTCTGCTCTCTGTTTGCCATCCCCAAGTCCAGCCCAGGACCAGGGCTCAGGCTGAAGTTGTTTGTCGAAAAACAGCCTCTGGTTCATCCTCCTCCTCTTCCCCCTCCTCCTCTTCCCCGTCCTCCCACTCCTCTCCACTTCCCCAGCCTCCTCTTCTTCCTCTGTGTCATCCTCTCCCTCTCCCTGTTCTCCTCTCCCGGCCCTGCACTTCCACAAGGCTCAGACCTGACCCTGAATTTCCCCCTTTTTCTGGAGCCCAGGGTGTTTCTTGCCCGGGGTCTGGTGCCGCAGAACTGAAGGACCCTTTTCTGTCCCTCAGAAAAGCTGGGTCCAGCTCACCCCAAATCATGAGCTCCCTGGAGCTCCCAGCCAACAGGGCTGTGCAGTCCCGTGGGTGGCCTGGTCTGGGAGGGCACAGCTTGGTGGGAGCAATTCAGGATCCCTCCGTGGAAGTTGGGGGAAGACGCTGGACTCCTCCGGTGAAGTGTGGGAGCTTCCTGTCCGAGCCCTGGCCTCAGTTTTGGGAGCAGCTGTGAAGGGAGTGGAGGGCTGAAGCACCCCTCATTTCCACCCTGCCCTCCTCCCTTCTTTCTTTCAGGAAACCTGTTGAACACCTTCCCTGTGGCTCCTTCTGTGCTCTGAGCTTTCCCGGGCTGTCTCAGATCATCTCCAGGGGTTTTCTGAAGATCATTTGGAAACAGTAGTTCCTACCCAAAGCATCTGGAGCCCCTGTCTTTGCTCTCTCCACAGCCGGTTAGCTGTGATTCATCCGTTCATTCATCAAGCACCTAGGTGGTTTCCCACAGTGTGAGGATGAAGCAGACTCAGCCCTGCCCTCCCCATTCCTGCAAGGCCAGCTCAGATGCCCCCTCCCCCAGGAGGCCCTCTCTGATTGCCCAACACCTGTGGGAACTCTCCCTTCCACTCTGCTGCTTTGGACCTCGGCTAAGACTCTGGCCACGTTCTGCCTCGGTGGGTCCAGCATTGCTGTGCTAAGCCTAAAACACCAGGGTCAGGCTGCCGGGCTTGGGTCCCAGCTCAGCCCCCCGTTGCAAGGCCATCACTACCTCCCAGCGTGTTTCCCCTGCAGACAGTGGCTCATCACAGTGCCAGCTTTTAGGGCAGTCTGGAAGAATCAGTGTGGGGGCGGGTGGGCGAGGTGTAGCAGGGGAGGGCCGCAGAGAGGGAGGGAAGCCCTCTGAGCGCAGGCCGGTATTGGTACCAGCCTGGATCTCTGCAGCCCCCACAAAGCACGAAACAGTTTCTCAATAAATATTTATTGCATGAATCAGTGAGTCAAACTTTCTAATTCAGCAGAAACACTGTAACCACCAGGGATGGGACAGACGGGGTGATGGTTAGAGATGAGTAGGCATTTTCCTTTCTCCTAAGCCTTTCTTACTCTTCTGGTATAACTACTTCTTCCCTGGTTTACCTAAGCGTTAAATTTGTGGATGCTGATTTTTGATTCTTCGCACAAAACACCTGCTTACTTGAGGGCAGAGCCTGGGAGGTCCTGGAGAAGCCCCCGTGGTGGTGGACTAAGGGCTTGCCACAGCTCCGAGGGTGGGTTGAGCAGGATGTCTATCTCCCCGTCCCTACCCAAGTAGGCTGGGGCGAGGCCTCTGTAGGTCTCCTTCTGGTCACCCCAGCCCTGGCCTGTAAGCAGAACTTGTTGGATACATGGAGGAAAGATGGAATGGATGAAAATACCAGCTCAGCTAGCTGGGTGCCATGGCTCACACCTGTAGTCCCAGCACTTTGGGAGGCTGAGGCAGGCAGATCACCTGAGGTCAGGAGTTCGAGACCAGCCTGGCCAACATAGTGAAACCCCGTCTCTACTAAAAATACAAAAATTATCGGGGCGTGCTGGTGAGCACCTGTAATCCCAGCTACTCGGTAGGCCGAGTCAGGGAGAATTGCTTGAACCTGGGAGGCAGAGGTTGCAGTGAGCCGAGATCATGCCACTGCACTCCAGCCTGGGCAACAAAGTGAGACCTCCGCCTCAAGAAAAGAAAATACCAGCTCGTCTGGGTCAGCGAGGGGGCTATCAGTCAGTCCGTCAGTGAGTGATGAGAGGAGCAGCTCCTGTTGTAGAAAGCTTGTCTTGGTGACAATGGCACAGGTAGGTGACCTTTATGCTCAGGGAAGTCTGCACACCTTGAGGAAATTGGAGCCAGAAGATGCAGGCCCACTGGTGCCGGCTGTGTGGGGTTTGGGGTTTGTGGGTGGGGTTCTGGTTGTCTACACAGCCTGAGGTGTGAACTGAGTGGCGGGCCCGGGACCCTAGCTCCCTTCTCCCGCTGTAGGGCAGTCCATGGCCTCAGAGGACCCTCTGGGCTGAATTCATTGCATCTGTGAGAGGGAGCTATGAGTGGGAGTGAAGAGATGAAGGTTTCTGTCCTTCAGTAAACATCCCTGTGGATCCTGCCATATTGTCTAAAGGATGCTTCCTTGAGTTTTTCAACCCTTGACTTTAGTGGGGAGTACGTGGGGAGTCGGCAAAGGCCTTTTCCTGGAAAGTAATTGACAAGGAAGGAGACAGGGCGCTTCCTGTTGGCCACTTGACAATCAGTCAATCCCTCTCCCATTGCTTGTCACCCAGCATGCAACGGGGCCGTCAGACTGAAGGAAGCTGTACCGACAGCCACCCCGGATCAGGTGCCATCATTAATGAGGCTGCCAGGATCAGGCACTGCTGTTATTAGTGGTAACTGCAAACGGCTGAGGGCCCATGTGTGTCCTGCTGCTTATCAGGGGCCATGCAGACACTGACGCCCAGGGCAGCCTGCGGGGCTCTGCACAGATGAGTGAGTGACCACCTGTGAGTGAAGGGAGTGCCCAGGGTGGAGGGAGCATAAAGGAGACACCACCCTGGCTAGGGAGTGGAGGAGGAGCAGGGAGGGCTTCCAGGAGGAGGTAATGCTGGAACTGCTTCCATCTGAAAGCAGGTGCAGCAGGTAGCAGGCTTACGGACATCCCAGGGAGAGAGCCTGGAGGGGACCTCAGCCTAGGGCATGAGTGAGAGGCCACGGGTGGAGGCAGCTGATACTCAGGGCATTTTAGGATTGAGGGGGAATTCGTAAGGCAGAGGGAAGGAGGGAGGTGGCAGGACTGGAGACCCGGGCTCTAGGGAGGAGGCCTGGCCTGGGAGGGAGAATTCTAGAAGCACATGGGCTGGGGCCTGGTGGTTGGCAGAGGGGAGGTTGAGGTTGAGGGGGAGTAGGTCTAGGAGCCCCACAGGCAGCTGATTCAGTATCAGCGTTGCAGGGCGTCACCTCTGCCAAGCCCTGTGCTGGGCTGGCCTGGGCAAGAGGCCTGAGGGCCTGGTGGAGCTTACATTCCAGTGCTGGGATGAGGGCTGGTGATGCCAGCGTGCTGGGATGAGGGCCGGTGATGCCAGGGTGCTGGTGGTGTCCCGGGAGGGTGGCACTGTCATTCTCTGGAACAGCAAAGGTCCTGAGTGAGACAGGCAGGTGACCAGCAGGAAGGGAGCTGCCGTTGTGCAGGGCTGCCAGGGCCCCCGGTTGCACCATGACATGCGGCCAGGTGATGTGTGTTGGGGATTTAGTGGTGTCCTCCGAAAAGAGATGTCCATATCCTCACCCCCCCAGTATATTTGAATGTGATCTTATTTGAAATCGGATCTTTATGGATGTAGTCCCAGTGAAGGATCTTGTGATAAGATCATCCTGGATTTAGGGTGGACCCTAAATCCAATGGCTTGAGCCTTATGAGGGAAAGCAAAGGGAGCTTTGAGACATTGGTCACATGGAGGAGAAGGCTGTGTGAAGACAGGCCAGATCAGAGCGATGCGTCCACAAGCCAAGGTGCGCCAACAATGGCTGGGAGCCACCAGAAGCCAGGGTGAGAGGTCTGAACAGCTTTGTCTCTGAGCCTCCAGAAGAAACCAGCCCTGCAACCTCCAACTCCTTAATCTCAGCCCAGTGATACTGATTTCGGACCTCTGGTGTCCAGAACTGTGATGAAAATAAATTTTTGTTGCTGTAAGCCAATCACTGTGTGGTGATTTGTAGGGCAGCCTGGAAAATGAATATGACATGGATTTTACTATTTATTTTTTATTTTTGAGACAAAGTCTCACTTTGTCACCCAGGCTGGAGTGCAGTGGTGAGATCTCGGCTCACTACAACCTCTGCCTCCTGGGATCAAGCAATTTTCCTGCCTCAGCCTCCCAAGTGGCTGGGATTACAGGTGCCTGCCACCACGCCCAGCTAAGTTTTGTATTTGTCAGTAGACACAAGGTTTTACTGTGTTGGTCGGGCTGGTCTTGAACCCCTAGCCTCAAGTGATCCGCCCACTTTGGCCTCCAAATGTGCTGGGATCACAGGCATGAGTCACCGTGTTCATGATGTGGCTTTTAAATCTCATCCAGAGGCATCTGTGATGCTTGGGGATGCTACCTGTGAACAGGGTCGCAGAGCAGGCGGCACCGGGAGCTGAGAGCACGCACGTGGGTGCAGCACCTGCCAGAGTGCCGCGTTCCAGAAATAAACGGCGAGTGGCAGCTCCCCACGGCTGCATTCACCCTTGCAGAGGGAGCTGTGCTGGTCCTGGCTAAACCCCAGCTCCAGGAGGCCACCTGTGCTGGCCCTTCCGTTTGCACCACCTGATTACGATTGGGATCTGGCCTGGGGTCTGGCTCCCCCCAGCACTGGCAGGACCCTTCCTCTGAGGGAGCTTGGAGGGATTTGCCTCCGCAGCGACGGGTCCCGCCACCACATCCCCCTGAAGCTGGCTGTTTGAAAAGTCATGTCTGGGGACTAATTGTTTAAGAAGATTGTCGCTTAGAACACTTAACCTAAAATTAAAATGTGCCTTTCCACTAAAAAAAGATCCCTCCTAGATCTATCCGTTGCCCTTTAAGCCGCTGTCAAGAAGGTGAAGACCGAAATACAGATTTCGTTTTCTTTTTGTGAAGCATTTACCAAATGTGAAATAAATAGAAATTTCAGGACTTAAAGAACATCAAGGAAAAAAAAAAGACTTTATTTTCTGAGTTAGAACCATGCCTCCCACTGGGGAGTCAAGTTCCTGGTTAGAAACCCACCGCACTAAAATGAAACGAGGGGTTGTTTAGGATACTTACGCTCTCTCTTGTTGGATTGTTGGTTCATTCCTTCATTCATGCCCAGGCTTGACGCTGCTGTATGCACTGGGCAGGCGTGTGAAAGAGTGGAGCACAGCTCTTGCGAAGGGAAGGGGATGTTTGCATGATGACCACAGGCCAGCCCCCAAGCGATGAGGCTACTGTGGGAAGTTTGATCATGGAGGTAGGTGGTACTTGGATGACCTCCCCGCTGGCCCCCTGCTCCCACCCTGCTGCTTCTGTCTCCTCTGTTCCCAGCAGCAGCCAGAAGGACCCTGTCAAAACATCACCCTCTGTCCTGGGGGTGTCGCTCCTCCACTCTGAGCCCCCTCGCCACTCTCCAGTGCTCTCAGAGAGAGAGTCTAATGATCCCAGTGGCCCACAAGGCCCTAACAATTCAGCCCCTGTTCCTATTCAGCCTCATCTCCTGTTCCTCTCTCCCTCCCAGCTGTGTTGGCCTCCCTGCTGCTCCTTGAACCTGCTAGGCGTGCTCCGGCCGTGGCGCCTTTGGTGCCTGCTGTACCCCTGGCCTGGAACGCCCTTCCCCACTTCCTTCAGGTCTATATTCTAATGCCACCTTCGCAGGGAGGCCTCCCCGGCTATTCATCTAAGATGTCAACGCTCCCAGCCCTTTCTCACTTTTCTTCCCAATGACGTTTCCCTCTAGGGCACCTGTTATCTAAAATGCCACCCACTTCATCATCCCGTCCATTTTGTGGCTCCCCTCTGCCACAGGAGGCGTGTGTTTTGTTTGCCGTGGTGTCCTCAGTGCCTGGGATGGGATTCGGTGTGTGGCCGGAGCTAAGTCTGCAATGATGGCATGAGTGGGCCGCCCAAGGTCTTGGAGGATGAATAAGAGTTTTCCGGGTGGAGAAGAGCTGCAAGTACGGCCTGTGCAGGGGCCTGAGACAGCAGAGAGAGTGGGTGTTTGGGGGCAGGAAGGATGGACCCTGGTTGGGAGCCCCAGGATGCAGAGGCAGGTTCCAGGTGGGCGATGAGCCCTGGGGGTTCGCTAAGGAGTCCTATCCTCAGCCAGGGGAGCAGGAAGTTCTGTGGGCTATTTAAGAATAGAAACAACATGACTGGCATATGGGAAGTGTGTGTGTGCATACTTACATGCTTCCACAGGGTAACGTGGATGGGGTTGCCAATGGGAGGTGCTTTTGAGGACTCATAAGACTCATCCTGGATAACTTGATTAACTGCTGAGCACAATTTCTTACCTCTAGTGCAAATTCATCTTAAAGGACTCCATGCTCATTACGATAAGATAGTATCAAAAGGCTGCAACAAGTTTCTCCAGGCTAGGAGAGGTAGAATGACCATGATAAAGAGGTGCCATCTTTGCTTTGCTGTCTTTAAAAATTTCAAAGCGCATATTTCATCTCATCTAAAAACTCTCTTGGATGCACTCTAAGTGGCATCATTACTTGATCCACCCCTGAAGAATGGCATTGATTATAAGCCACACTCTGATTTTAGAGATGTTAAGTTGTGGAAAATAAATGGAGGTATTAGAATCAATGAAATATGGTAATAATGGAATGTGCAGATATGTGCCATAGCACGCCAGTTTCTTTTTGTAAATGCATCCGGTCAAATTTATGTTCTGGGGGCTTAAGTGAAACGGGCTAGGACCTGCTGTAAATCACTAGGCATGTGCCCATGCAGGCTTCCTCAGAGGTGAAACCTTCCAGCTCACTCTGGAGAGCTGGCCTGGGAAGCATCTTGCGGGGGAGTGGGGCACCCCACCGGCGTGAGATGGAGCTTGGGAATTTCCAGGGGATGGACAATTTGCAAAGGAACAATACCATCTGTGGCACTGCAGCCTTCGATAATCGCAATCAGATCTTGCGCTTCAGGGCGTAAGCTGAACTCTGGTGGAGGTGGAAAGGAATGTTTCTTCAAATAGAACCCTGCAAAAGTTTCCAGAGCATTCCTGCTCCAACTTCCCCCGCCAGCACAGGCTCTCCAAGACCCTCTTTGCTCTGCAATCATTTCTTCTCACCCCTGAGGGCTGGTGATTCTCCCCCAGTGGGCCCTGGACCCATGTGGTGGAGTTCGGGGATTTGCCACATGGATCAGAGCTACGGAGCGGGAGGCTGCAGGGTTGTTTCTGGGTAGGGGGCTGCTACCTCTCCATGTGCCTCAGTGGGCTTTAGAACATGAGCTTGCAGAGGTGGGGAAGGACTTCTAGTTTTCAACAGCATCTGGCTAGCAGCTTCCAGTGAGGCCCCTCAGCATCCCTTATGAATGTTTACAAAGACACAACACAGACACAAATGCATATCAGGGAAAACGAAGAGTAACTGACAATCTTACCCCCGTCAGGGAGAGAGGACCTGTCAATGGAAGGCTGGGGAAGGTGGATGGAGAGAAGTAAAACTAGCCCTCTTTGCTTGGTGTGCCCAGCAGGAAGCATCTCAATCCTTGTCTCAGTCCTCCCTCTGTCTTGGGGACCATGGCATAACCCAGCTGAAAGTCACTTGCATCCATCACCTTGCTGAAGGGCTGCTTCTGGAACATGGGTGTCTGCCAGGAGTGGGCTGAGGCTGCCTCCATGGCCGGAAAGGAGGCTGAGGCAGAGAGAGAGAGAGACTCAGGTGTGCCCAGTAATCAGCCCTCAGCATGTGGGGGTGGATGTCTGGGGTAAGTGGACACGGAGGACCCCATCCTTCCACCTCTGCACCTCTACTGAGAGACTGAAGCTTTCGGAAAGGAATGGGGCTGGCCAGGGATTTCCAGGAGGCATGCAGTCTGCAGGAGACAGCATCCTGAAGAATGAACGCAGACTGTGGCTTCAATGTGGATTTGGAACTGGATGTCTGGCGTAAAAGCTGGCTCTGTCATTTGAAAGCTCTGTGGCGTTGAACCTCAATGTGCCCAGCTGGGAATGAAGCTTGGAGGCCGTGCCTCCCTCCCGCAGGCTGCTTAGATGCATTTAGTACCCCAGGGATTGGTTCAGAAGTGAGCTTGTTATGTGGGTTGGGGTGTCAAGGGGATCATGCTGGGGGCTCTGACATGGAGACAATGTGGCCTCCAATATCCCTCAAAGGCAGGACAGACCCCTCCCTCTGCCTTGGACACTGCATTTTAACATCCCTGACTCTAGGTTTGCAAACACACGTGGATCTCTTTTTCCTCTCCTTGGCCTGGATTTTATGAACTTGGCAATGTTCCCTCCTGTGACCTTTCACCCTCTCTCCTCTCTTCCTGGCATCCAATCTGTTCATCCAGCTCCAAAACAGATCCGGCTGGATAGACATTAGACTGGGAACCCCTTTCCCCACAGGGAGATGCTGTGAAGTATTGAAAATACTGAGGTGGGGAACTTTGGGTGCACTGGTTTGGAATTGTTGGAAGAGGGCTCCACCTCATTTATCCATCATGGGTGAGGGAAGTATATTAGTCCTTTCCCGTGCTGCTGTAAGGAAATGCCTGAGGCTGGGTAATTTGTAAAGAAAAGAGGTTTAATTGGCTAAGGGTTCTGCAGGCTGTATAGGAAGCATGATGCCAGCATCTGCTTGGCTTCTGGGGAGGCCTCAGGAAACGTACAGTCACGGTGGAAGGCAAACAGAGAGCCAGCACCTCACATGGCTGCAGCCGGAGGAAGAGGAAGAGTAGAGAGTGGTGCTACACACTTTTAAACAACCAGATTGTGTGAGAACTCACTCGCTATCACGAGAACAGCAGCAACAGGGAAATCCGTCCCCATGATCCAATCAGCTCCCACCAGGCCCCACCTCCATCATTGGGGATTACATTTCAACATGAGATTTGGGTAGGGACACAGATCCAAACCATATCAAGAAGGTTTGTTTGTTCATTTGTTCGTTCGAAAGTTGTGTGTGTGGAGCCTGCTCTGTGTGGGCCTGGTGTATCCCACATCAGTGTCTTCCAGGGGAAGGGGTGTCAGGCTGACTCAAAGGGAGATGGGGAGTCTGGGGTTCAGCTCCCTGCTCCCCCATCACGTGGTGCTTCCTGACTCTGAGAGCCGCGGCGCCCGTGTTTCCAACGTGGCGTGCCCACAACATGTGCTCTGTGGGATTGTCTGTGTGTTTAATAAGATGGTGCGTGTATCAGCACCTGGGCTGTCACCACCTAAGCCTGACACATTTTACTGCCAATGCGTTGCCTTTTCTTTTAATGATTTTTGATGAGAATCTCTCCAAAATGCATCATATAATTCTCCGGGAGTAAAGGGGCATCTTCGTGGTTGCCAGGTGTGTCCTAGTTGGGCATAAGTGTCTCTAGTTTGTGGGTTGCTGGAGGCATTAGAAAGATGATGTAGCTGCATCCAGCAGGCACCTGCTTGGAAAACAAATAGGATTGTTATGTTTCTCCATGACTTGGAGTCATGGTCAAGAGCATGAGGACAGAACTGTAGGGATAAGGGCTCCGCAGATAGGTCTGATCACAGAGTAGTTTCCCATCAAACGTATCCAAATAAACCTGAGCAATCAATTTATTGATCCTTGATAGAGTACCTATCATGTGTCCGGCTCAGGGCTGGACACTGGATGGTGCCTGGAATCACCCGTGTCTGCTCTGCGACGTTGCCAGAGGAGACTGGACTGGGTAAACGGGCGACTTTGTAGAGGCCGAACGTCCCCAGGCTGAGAGGACTTGGGTCATCGTGGATGCAGTTTGCAGATCTCCTTTCCTTTAGAATTTGGAGGCCAGACTTTCAGCCGCCACTTCTGTTGCTGCTTGTGTACCTGGCTCTAGAATTTCTTCCTCTGGTGATTTTATGCTTCTGTTCTCCTGTGGTCCAGAAACTTGGATTACTGTTCTTACTAGTGTTGCAAGCAGACTAAGAGTAAACGGTCTCTGAGTAAGGAGACAGTTCTGAGTATGGAGGCAGTTCTCCAGCAAGGTGCATGAGCTTTGATGTGTGGTATCGTGATGCTACTGTGCTTCCATGGAGGGTCTGACTCTTGCCTGTCTCATTTATTCAATCATTCATTCATCAAATGTATATTGAGTACACACTCTGTGTCAAAAACCTGGGATTCCTAGTCCCCGAAAAAAGAACGCAAGATCAAATGCATCCAGGCAAGTGCCTGGACTGAGGCTTGGAGAGTGTGAGAGGGCAGAGTAAAAACTTCGGGCTCAGTGGGGAATCGTTCTGCTCATGATGTGTAACGGGGGCAGTTTCTGCCAGTTACTGGAATGTAACACACGTCCCTCTGTGTGAGCTGAGCAGCCACTGTTCCAAGTTCCCTTCCAGCCACCAGCCCCGCTCGTAGCCTCCGTGGCTCCATAGAAGCCCTGGCTTGGGGGCTGTCGCCTTCAGTCCGTGTTGCAGGTCAGTGCGTGGATAATCCTCTGGTTGCTGCTGAGATGTCTGGGCTGTGGAAGAGATTGCTGGGAAGGCAGCCTGCCCGCGCCCTGTGCTGAGGGAGTGCCTGGAGTGCGGGAGGCCTGGGACCCCCATCTCAAGCTCTTCCCTCCGATAGACAAGGCAAGTCCCCAGCTCCACTTCGGGGCAGGCGTCCTTCCGCTTCGGGGCAGGCGTCCTTCCACTCGGGGCAGCTGGAACGGGCTTCATGTTCTGTCTGTGCTGTTCAGCCCGCAAAACCAAGCCGTCTCCCCCTGGCCAGCCCCCTTGTCCTGATGTAAAGGAGGCCCCTGTATCTGAGAGGGCTGTGAGCCCCTTACTGCTGCCGCTTCCTGCCTCCCCCGCTCCAGGCCCCAGGAAATGCGCTGGAAACTCAGGTGGGCCTAATTCTTGGCCTACAGCACTTTGCACCCAGGGAGCTTTCTAAAACCACTTCCCCGCTTGGAAACTTCCAGCCCTCCCGGACTTCCAGATGAAATCCAAGCTCCTGAACGTGGCTTAGACGGTGGGCCAGAGCTGACTTCATCTCCGTCTACTTCCCCTCCGGAACTGTCTCTCCAGCCACACCCAGTGGAGCAGAAGAGCTTCCATTCATCACGCGCCAGACCCTGTGCTCAGAGTTGATATGCATGGGTGCAGCCAACCCCATGGGGAAACTGAGGCACAGAGCTCCTCCCAGTGGTGGGGCCAGGATTGGAAGGCAAGCCATGTGGCTCTAAATCTCATGACCAGTGGGCTGTTCTGTCCACACTAGAGTGACCCTGTGGCTGTTTCCTGCTTCTGGGCTTTTCAACACCTTGACTATGTTAACTGTCCAGCCCCAGGACAGGAGAAATCTCCTTCAGGAGGCTCTCCCTGCCCCCAAGGCCTGAGAGGGTCTCTCCTGGGCTCCTTTGGCTGTGTATGGAGCGTGGGTGGGTGGGGATTCTTTTTTGCTTCCAAAAGCTCAGTATAAACTTTCCTGCTGTGAGGAAGGAGGCAGGGGCCGGAGGAGCGGGAGAGGAGGTGAAGGCAGAGGAGAGAAGGGGGCTCATTTCCTTAAGTACCAATATTCCATGGAGGAGAAGGAGCTTTAAGCCAAAGGTCTCTGCGACCCTGGCTGCAAATGGTCATCCCCATCCCCACCTCGCTGAGCGGGGGTCTCTGCCTGCGTGTGTCCCACACCACAGCAGGGATGAGTGGGTGTGCAGCCTCTCCCCAATACAGATGGGCTTTCTGTGAAGAAGACGAGAAACACGGCCCCAGTAAGGTAACCAGGAGTCCTGGGGAGAGAGTAGAACTTCGAGGATCCGCAAGGTCCTTTGGGCTTGGGAATTTCTGGGGCAGGGTAAAGCTTCATGATGTGCCGGCAGAAACTGTTGATTTGCTTGAAAGTGAGGGAGAGAGATGATTGGATTAGATTGGGGAGGATGAATTGCTGCCTGTGCTCTGAACACAACTCCCTCCGACTCTGAGCTTCTGGGAGCAAAATAATTTGGGGGTGGCCGCCCACCCTGGCCAGTCGGCCTCTGGAGGCCCCGTCCTGGGGTGCTCAGAGCCAGCCTGCCCACCGTGCCCATCCTCCTGCAGAGCGCTGGGTGCAGACATTCATCTGCTTGAAGCTCCTCATCTGTGCAGTGGGGCTTTGGACCTGATGGTGGCTGGGAGTGCCTAGTGGGAGATTCTGCAGCTCTGCAGAGTTCAGAGACAGCACTGGGGGAGGCTGTACCCATGGCCCTGGACGTTGCAGTGTGCAGGAGAGCGTCTGAGCATGCCTTGGCTTGGCTTGTGGGTACCTTGTAGTGGGCCTGATCATTCTGCCTGTGACAGATGAAGACATTGAGGCACAGAGAGGCTCAGCAATTGGCTGAAGATTGCAGAGCAGCGGCAGAGCCAGGTCCCTATCCGGTGGCTCCCTGGTGCCCTCTTCTTCATCTACAGCCCCACGCTGCACCCTGGGCCCAGCAGGAGCTTGTTCATCAATAGCGTGTAAGTCCCCACCTGGTAGGGAGTGCTGCATGGACATTACAGCCTCTTACACGGGCATCCCTCTCTCCTCTGAACAGCCTGGAGTCTAAGTGCGTTGCCAGCGCTGATGTCTACCTGGTTGGGATGAGTTCACCGAGTGTGACGGGGTCTTCATTCTTCTTCATCATGAACTCCTCAGGCATCACAGGGCTTTGCCTCTGTTTTGTGAGAGGGGCTGGGGGGCAGACTATTGCGACGTCCCAAGAGTTGTTCATGAGGAAGGCAATTTCCGCACAGCACAAACAGCCCAGGGTCTGCTTAGCCCTCCCTTGCCCACAGGTCCAGCTCTGTCTGTTGGGTGATGTTGACACAGGGCAAGGTGCCGGCTCTGCAGTGTTAGCGTGCCCAGTGTACATCTGTTTCATAGACCCGGTGACATTCCTCCTGGCCTGCCTTCAGCAGGCGTCTCCGAGCGCCTCTGATGTGTGGGCCCAGCACATGCACTCATGGGACCAGCTGTCCTCGGATGGGACAGGGACATCCAGCACAGAGAGCAGACTTACTTTGTGTTCTGTGGTTGCTGCCACCAAATGCTCCCTGTTTTCAAGCACAATGGGTCAGTTGGGATGCAGGTGCAGATAAAAGAGACCCCTCTAGCTGGCTTACCCAGAAGGGATCTGACACAGGAATGACATGCTCTCAAAACCCTTAGAAAGGCTTGAGGAGCAAGCTGAAGCCTGAATCTCCTAGACTGGGCTTCCAGAAACACCTGCAGAGCTGGCCACAGTCAGGAGGCCAGCCATTGCAAGTCCTCGTACAGGGAACGACCCTTGAATCCACCATCTACCCCTGCAAAATGAATACTCCACCCACCACCTAATTTAAGTTTTGCTCCAGTGCTTCCTATGGGAGAACTGAAATCAGCTGTGATCCTAGCTGTTTGCAAGGGAGTTCTGGAAATATAGTTTACACATTTTTCTGTATTGATACACCCCTCCTCCCTTTTTTTGGTTGTTGTTCAAAAAGAGGAATTGAATGGCTTACAAAGATATAAAAACCGTGTAAAAATAAAATCTGCAAGAAAAAAAGGAAAAAATCAGAAGGAGCTAGGGACAGGCTCAGTACATAAAATACTTGCTTGTTGCTAAACGTGGGACAAAATTTGTTTCTGAGCTTCCCCACAGCTTAAGTAAAGAGGAAAAGATGAAGAGATCAAAGTAAACCAGTTGCTCAGGAGAGCTTTCCTGAACCGGATGGTGATGTCAACGGCCACGGGGCTGATCCCATACTCTTACAATAGATGCAGTGGTCAGTTCCATTTTGCTGTTACTTATAATGGCTCAAAATGCAGTTTGACAGCTTCATCTCCAAGCCTAGTTCACTAAGATGTCTCTCACAGAAACCAAGACAGCCGGTTCAAGGGCACTCTTCCCTGCATTATCAAGGCATGGCGCAGCCCTTAGGTTTGACTCTGTAAAGCAGGAAGTACAAGACTGAGCATCCAGCCGTGGAATGACAGGGAGGTGCGTGGGAAGGAGGGTGGAGCCCATTCATAGGTCTGCTGCGTTTGCAGAAACAGACGAAGGGAACATTTTGTACCTGTTATGGGTAACATTTGTATTTACAGCTAACAGGACAAACTATAAATTTGGGCAAAATATCTATTTCTGGATGCACCTCCCCTCCCCCACCCCCCAATTAATCCACCGTGTTACATTTTTGTAACTCTCAGGCAAAGGTGTCCTCATCACTAGGGAGACCCTTCCAGTTACATCCCAACTCCCACTGACCTTAAACTTCAGACCTCAAAGCTCTCTTTCCAAAAACTGGACTCCCATCAAATGGTGTCGGCTGCAGCTTCTGATAACTTGGGAGCATTCACGGTGCTATGAAGTTATCAGTCTATTCAGGCCTCTCTGTCTCCTTCTTGGGTGGCGTGACTCATATTTCCTAAGGACAAAAAAGTCAAAACTCAGGCAAAGCAGCCTACCTGGTCACATCTTCTACTGCAACTTCATCTCGGGTACCCACAGAGAAAGAGGGGCTCAACACACAGGGAATCACACGTGGATTTCTGTGTTCCAGTAGGAAGAGAGGCACTAGGTCTCTCCCGGGGCTTTTATCAGCCATTTAAAAAAATGACTGCACTCTCGAGAGGTGAGGATGGGAGGACTGGACCAAACTTGACCTTTGGAAAATTCCAGGGGTTTGAAACTGTTGTTATGTGAAAGAGGGTGTTCCTTCTTATTTAAACCATGGCAGGGTGAGCATTTGGGGAGCCCCTCTCTTTTACTTCTTACAGAAGGATAACCCCATCATCGTTCACTCACGGGAGGAAGTACTGCATGTCATTCTGGGAGGGCCAGTGTTTGGGTGGTGCGGTAAGAATATCCTTAGCTCTGCAAGGAACTGCCAAACTGTCTTCCAAAGTGGCTGTACTGATTTCAATTCCTATTGTCAATGAGTGATAGTTCTTGTTGCTCCACGTTCTCGCCAGCATTTTGTGTTAGTAGTGCTCTGCCTCAGTTTCCCCTTTTGTAAAATGCAGAAATGACTAGTACTGCATACGATGATTGTAGCAAGGGATGGATGCACTACAATGAATGAATGAATGATTGATTGATATAACCCAAGTACAGTGCTCAGCCAGCACCTGGTACCCAGTGAGGGCTTAGGAAGTGTCATTATCCAGCACCCAGTAGGCATGAGGCCAAGCCACACAAGGGAGTTGATGTGTGAATGAATACTTGAAGCCCTTTCTCCCACTGCCCAAAGAGCCCAGTGTGAGGACTTAATTAGTTGAGTACAGCCCTGCCGCACCACAAATGCGAGTCACGTGTCTGAGTGTGCCCTGCCCACGGTATCTCTAAATTTTTGAAGCACAGCCTTGTAAAAGGAGAGCTATGATAAAACCCGGCAGAAGGGAGGGCCTGGAGGCCTTCAGCGTTATTCATGCTGCACAGAAGTTTTTCTTGTCAGCCTCACTGATGGAAGCAGAGCATGGGATCACTTGCCACAGCCATGTTCTTGAGAAGGGGCTGCTGTTTCAGCGAGAAATCGTTCTCTCAGGCGGACCATGTTGCCCATCTCTGCTTGTCAGTAATGGTGGCTGACATGTTGGCAAAACTCCCTCATTTCTCCGTAGCCCCATCAATCGGGACGTCCCCTCCTCCAGGCGTCTAACTCACGAGGGGCTCTGTCCTGCAGCTCTGCTCTGGAGACCTTGCCCTTTCTCCCGCCTGCTGCGTCCCCTCTGCCTCCAGCACGTGGGCCTTTCTGTCCTGCCGCTGGGCTGTGAGTGGGTCCAGTTGTCCTGCTCTTATTCTAGAGCCAAACAAGAGTGTTCCATCCTTTGTATGTCTCTGGTCACTGCCACGCACGCTCATGTCATTGCCATCTGGTTCTTGCAAACCAGACAAACCTGCGAGCCTCCGTTGGGCCGTTTGTGTGGGCAATGAGTGGCCAAACCTCAACCTTGATGGCAGCCCAGGGGCTGCAGGCTCCCCCGTGAGAATAATTATGTTGCAGTCCTTCCTTCCTCTCACCTCGTGCCCTTCCCTTCTGGTTTGATCCTGCGTGCTAATCACAGCCGGGGCCTCTGAGGTTTCAGTGCCCTCTGTGGGCGGGGGCTGGGTTCCTTCTTAGTCCTTTACATGTCAGAGATGAGTGCCGTGGGACCGCATTTTCCAGGACTCGTGCCGTGGTGGCTGGCTTGCACTCCCAGCTGCCCGGGCACATGCCAGTGTGCGGTGGAAACTCCATGCACCCACTCCTGAAATTGCTTCCCTTGCCGCCCTGCCTCGTGGAGCTCCTGAGGGGAAACGGAACCTTGCTTGGGCCCCCACTTCGCTCCAGACTCATTCTAACCACAGGACCTGGTTTCTACTGTGGTCTTTCCCACAGAACTCAGCCCCAGGCCACCTTCATGGCTCGGTTCTGGTTCCCTGGGAGGGAGGCTGTCATTACAGATGGGAAGATGCTGTCAGTGCCGGCTGCTGCTGTTACCGTCTCCCTGGCCTCTGGGGGCTTTGCTCCCTAACGATATTTAAATATCGACATGCCGTTATTCGAGGACTTCTTTGAAGGTTCACCAGAGTGATAGACATGTTTTTAAGACAGGATCTTTTCCTCCACCCCTTTAAAAAGTAGATCACATTGTGATGTTTGGGGGAAAATCTCATGGTTTCAATGCATAAGCCTCTATAATACCTTATTCATTCTGAATGCAAAGAACTCAGGATCACAGGGTATAAATCAACTCAGTTTGGATTGTTGGACTGTTTTGTGCCATATGCTGTTCTGACTTAATGAGGATGTAGCTGTATATTATAAGGATCACCAAAGCAGCCTAGATCTGAGAATCTATTCTTAGCTTCCCTACTAATCATGGGGTGAGCCTGGGTGGGAGCCGGTGGGAAAGGGTAGCACAGCTGGTCTTCGGGTGGTGCCCGTCAGGCCAGTGGCTGTAGGCCCCTAGGTTGGAGGTGTTTGGTTTATAACACACAGGTGAGGAGGGAAGCTGGGGCTGAGAGTGGTGCGTTAATCTCACCGCCAGGCTCACGCAGCGGCAGGTGGTGGAGTTGGGATTCATACGCTGCGGGGTCTCGTCCCATGGAACCCAGGGCTTTTGTCAGCAGATGCCATCCACTAAGATGCTTGTCCATGCCAGGATGGCTGGGAAGGGGGGTTTCAGCATCTGGGAGTGAAGTCTAGGTAAGAATTTACTCATTCACTGATTCATTCACACTCATTAATTCACTCATTTACCCATTCATTCCTTCACTCTTTCACTTATTCATCCATTAATTCACTCATTCATTCACCCATTCATTCCTTCATTCCTTCACTCATTCCTTTATTCATCCATTCCTTCATTCCTTCACTCATTCCTTTATTCATCCATCCATCCATTCATTCATTCATTCACTCACTGATTCCTTCATTCACTCATTCATTCCTTCCTTCCTTCATTCACTCATTTCTTCACTCATTCACTCCCTCCCTCCTGAAACATTTGTGGAGTATCCACCATGTTCCAGGCACCTTTCTGGGATATCATGGTGAGCAAAACCGGGTCCCTGACTCTTTGGGCTTCGTGTCCAGTGGGGGAGACAGATACTGAGGATGCATGTGTGATATGACATAAAGTGGCTGAGAGTTGGAGGAAGTTAGAGGACAGTTTCCCTGCAGGAGAGGTTCGGGGAGAGAGTGACCTGAGGAAAAGGAGACTCTGATGTAGGCAGTTCTTTCCTGGGCTGCTTTGCAGGGGAGCAAAGGCTGCTTGGCTGGAAGCAAGGCTGAGGCAAAGTACCTGGCACTCAGTAGTGCTTTGGTAGGTGTTTGTGGATTGAATGGAGAGTGCTTGAAACTGCTGCAGAGCCTCAGGGTGGGGGTCTGGAGTGACTCCAGGTTTCCCAGCCCCTGGATTCGGAGTCTCAGCCATTCACTCCAGGAATGGTATCCCCCTCCTCTGGGGTCATTTGATTTTGGCCACTACTTAGAATTTTGCACAGTGGTCTCTGACCTTCTACTGTGCCTGCCCTTGTGGGGTGACATTGAGTTGACATTTCTGCAGCACAGCAGCTCAGAAAAGCACTGTGCAGTGGGCAGTTCAAGGCCAGGGTTTCCACCAAACATAGGTGGGGCCCATGCAGGAGCTGGGAGGAGTTGGGTCTGGCTACAGCATCCAGGTGAGAGGGTCCTGGGGAGAGAGGAGATGGAGGAGGGGGCAGGACCAGAACTCGGGGAGCCTTGGGCAGTTTTGGCTTCTCCTGTCCGTGCTGCGAGCCACTTAAGGACTTGGGCCATAGAAGTGAAGGATCCTTTGCGTTTTGATCTTGCCCCTTGGCCTCTAGGAATCTGAGTTTGTAGGATCCTTCACTGGTAGCCCTGATGGGATCACCAGGGATGGGGATGTACAGTGTCGCTACAGCATCTGATCTGGGGAGACCTGAAGTGCACCATTTGGAGCCATCACAAGGTCAGAGGATCAACTTGCAGGATCGCACCCAGGGAGCCTGTGAACAGCCACAGAGGGGGCAGACCATGCCCCCTTTACTCAAGCACGAAGCTCCTTCCCCGGCCATTTTCAACTGGGACAGGGCAGGAGGGCATCCTACTGAGGACGGATGTACAACAGTTATTTCTTTCTCCAGAGTCTGGGAGGTGTGAAGGGACAGAGCCGAGGCTGGGGTCAGACGGTCTGTGTTCAGGTCCTGGCTTCCCTGCACACCCACTCCTTGGCTTTGAGCCACTTTGTCAACCTCCCTGAGCCTGTTTCCATGCCTGTGAAGTGAAGTAAGCCGTGCATGGCCTTCAGTACAGTGCCTGCACGTAGTAGATGCTCAAGGAATGGCAGGGATGCTCAGTCCATCCCTCAGCAGGTGCTCCACGAGGTGAGGACAGCGTTTGACACAGAGGCCTGAAGGGGTCATGTCTCCACATCATGTTCTGAAGTCTAGAGGGTGCCACGCCTTGGAGATCATACAGGCTGTTTATGGCAGAGATGGTTCTAGAACTCAGGTCAGCTGGCTCCTGCCCACCGTAACAAATTGCTACAACCTGGGTGGCTTAAAACGGTAGAAATGTATTATCTCATGTTCCTGGGAACCAGAAGTCTAAAATTCAGGGGTCCACATGCCTGTGCTCCCCTGAAGGCTCCGGGGGAAGATCCTTCCAGGTTCTTCTGGCTTCTGGTGGCCCCAGGCATCTCTTGGCTTGTGGCTGCCTCGCTTCACTCTCTGCCTTCGTCTCCACGTGGGCTTCCTTCCTGTGTGTGTCTTATCAGGATGCCTGTCGTTGGATTTAAGGCCTACCTGGCTCACCTGGGACCATCTCCTCATATTTTCTTTCTTCTTCTTTTTTTTTTTTTTTTTTTGAGATAGAGTTTCACTGTTGTTGGCCAGGCTGGAGTGTAATGGTGTGATCTCAGCTCACCACAACCTCTGCCCCCCTGGGTTCAAGCGATTCTCCTGCCTCAGCCTCCCAAGTAACTGGGATTACAGGCACCTGCCACCATATCCGGCTAATTTTTGTATATTTAGTAGAGATGGGGTTTCACCATGTTGGCGAGGCTGGTCTCGAACTCCTGACCTCAGGTGATCCATCCACCTCGGCCTCCCAAAGTGCTGGGGTTACAGGCAGGAGCCACCACGCCCGGCCCCATCTCCTCATCTTGACATTCCTTCATTACAGCTTCAAAGATGCTTTTTCTAGATAAGGCCACAAGGCAGAGTGTAGACATTAGGATGGGGACCTGTCATTTAGGAGGCCACCATACAGTCCTCCACACTGTTCGCTATCTCATGCTCCACCCACCACTGCATGGAACGCCTGGTCGCAGTGGGTGGTTGATTTTAATTTTCTGTTCAGAGCATAGTTTTCCTCCCTGGAAGACATGGCTTCCACCAGCTGAGACGCGAGCCTCTCTCTCCCCATGCTTTCTGCCATTTGGCTTCCAGCCCTGCCCTCCAGACAGCTGGCAGAGGGGATGGGGAGGCGCCTATGCTCCCAGGAGGATTTTCCTGGGACCTCGTCCTTCCTTCTCACTGGAGGACAAGACCGCCAGCAGAAGCTTCCGGAGCACTCTGGGCCGAGTCAGATCCCTGGTTCTTTTAGTCTGGTGTGGGCTGCTGAGTCCGAGGGTGCGTACATGTGGGGGCCGTGGGCTGTTAACGCAGAGTGAGTTCAGATGCTCCTGCCGAGGGGGCCATTCTCTGATGCCCGGTGCAGCCCTGATTTAGGAGCCTGGCGTGAGGCCGACAGCCTGGGGCTGCAGTGCAGCATGGAGGCCCAGTGCTGGGACCAGCGCCACCATTAATCAGCACGGCGGCCGGCACCATGCTCCATGCCCTGCCGAGAGTCAGCTGCCCCGCTGGAGGCTCCCTGCCTGCCTCCCATCCATCTTTCTGGTGCCTCTTCGTGGTGGGTGTAACTGTCACCATCCTTGTTGTCCCCCTCAGTCCCCTGATGAGCTTGGTAAACAGTCTCCTAGAGTCACCAGCTGGGTCCCCAGGCCTGTGCTGGTCCTCACTGCATGACTTGGACCCTGAGTCTCCTCGTGTGGGAAGTAGGTACAGCCTCACGGTGCCTCCGTAGAAAGGGGGAGATAGAGGATGTGGGAGCCTGGCCAGCAAGAGCCGCTGCTGGGGAGAGGGCCTGTTGTGGGAGCAGCCGAAGAGCCTGGGGTGGCCCTGGGGCCAGGTGGGGGAGCCACCCACTTGGGCTGGGATGGAGCAGGGTGCAGGCGAAGGGAGACATCCTGGAAGGCAGCCACAAGGCCTGATGTTGGAGATGCACCATCCTCTCAGCCCCATTTCTCTTCTGAGGTTTCTAAGACAAAGAGTGGCAGGCTGGCTGGGCCTGGCGCTGGAGCTGGGGTCGGTCCCAGGACCAGAAGGGACATGGTCCCATTCAGTCCCAGGCCAGGCCCCATATCTTACTGATGGAGGACACAGGCCCAGGAGAGAGAGGTGCTCACGGTTGCAAGGGTAAGAGAGAGCTGGGACTCGACCCTGGGCCTCCTGCCTTCCGGCCTGGTTCTTTCCCCACAATGCCTCAGAGGTCGCACATGTTCACAGGCTTCAGTCAACCAGGGCAGATAATAATTGAGGCAGACTGGGAGGCATCTTGCGTCTCAGACCATGGAGACTGGGTATTGCTTTTCAGGGTACAGGAGCTATGGAAGGTCCCAAGAGGAGAGTGTCCTGACAGAGCTTCAGTAGCTGAAAGTGCATCTGAGTGAGGAGACACAAGTCAGCAGAGGCAGAGAGAGGGACCAGGACCACTGACACAAACCCTCCTTGCATGAGGTGGCTGCAGCCCAACCTGGGAGTTGCTGCCTCCTCCAGGAAGCCTTCCTTTCTCTCTTCTGGGTTTCCAGGGCTCCCTGTGCTGCCCTGGGTCACAGCCTTCTGTGTTGACTTCATCTGTGCACTCCCTGAGGGCAGGATTTGGGGTTCTCTTGGGGGTTTCCTGTCGTGCCCAGTGAGGGGTGCAAAGTGTCCTTAATGACCGACCAACTGGAAAATCCCAGATAAGAAAGATCAAGGACCCGCTTGCGAAGAAGAGAAGGCTCTAGGTGCCGCAGACCTTGGATAGCAGACCACAAGGCGAGGCCCTGGGAAAGGTGGGGTGTCTGAGAGGCTCTGAGGCCCCCAGGCAGCTGTATCCTGGCCCTCCTGGGTCCTCCCATCTAGATGCACCCCAACGCTTTTTCAGTCTGGCAGTCTCTCCCAGAAAGGTTCGAGCCAGGAAGGGAAATCGTTTCTACTGGGAGTTGGGTGTGGGGGCACATCGCCCTTGCCACGGCCCCCAGGCTGGATGGGAAGGGAGTTGGGAACCTTGTCTCTTTTGGCAGCAGGAGCCCCTGCTTCACGGCCACTTGCGTTTAGCAGGAGGGAGCACATTCGGGCTTGGGGCAGGGGCTCTGCCCCGTCCTCGGGAGAGAAAGTCTAATTTTACAAGTTTAGAGTTCAACCAGCGGATTGTTTGTGTCTTTTACTTTAAAAGGAGATGACAATACTGGCATTGACTATCTTTAATTTGACATTTGACTGAGAGAACAGCCCAGCTCCTTAGTGACTCTGGTGTACTGATCCCGTGCCGTGTGCGGGCGTGGGTCTGCGACTTCCTGTCTGGGGGAATGCAGTGCCACGGACAGACTCGATATGTTTAAAGGTGGTTTTTACTTTGAAGGAAAGGCTGTTTCTTCCGCTATGGTAAAAACTGTTTTCTGGTTTGGAGAAAAAGTGTGTAAACCCTCCACATGCGGGCCGATTGGAGCCCACCTCTGATCCTCATCTGACAGCTTCACCAGCCCCTCTGGGGTGGCAGAGCCCGTTGCTGGCATTGCTGACCCCGCCCTCGATGGCAGGAGGCGTCCTGAAAGCCAGCTCATGCCATGTGGCCTCCTCTGGTGATTTCAGACGGGGGTCCCCGGGATTTTGATGCAGGGTTTAAACACTCAAGAGCTCGGCTGCTTAACGAAGGAGTTAATCTGTGGGACGTGCGGTGACTCAGCCAGAACTGCCACCCACATCCTCAGGATGAGCACCTGAAGGAGCAGGCCAGCTAGACCACGAGAACTTGAACCTCACGCCACACTGCGGTCTGAAATTCGGTGCCTTGCCAAGACGTGGGGGCCCCGTGGTCCCACCTCCATGGTGAACGTCTTTCATTTTGGAAGCTATAGAGGCCAAGAGGAGAGTGAGGGGCTCTGTATGTGTCAACTGGGGCTACTGTAAGGAAACACCACAGACCAGGCGGCTTCAACAACAGAAATGTATTTCTGGTGGTCCTGGAGGCTGGATGTCCAAGATCAGGGAGAGGCAGAACTGGCGTCTGGTGAGGACGGCTTCCTGGCTTGTAGATGGCAGCCTCTTCACCTGAAGGGTGGGGGAGGAGGGGAGGAGGAGGAGGAGACAGAGGAGAGAAGAGAGAGAGATCGCGTCCCACTTCCCCTTCTTCCAAGGCCACAGTCCTGTTGGATTAGGTCCCTACTCCTGTAACTTCTTTAACCTTAATCACCTCCTTACAGTCCCTGTCTCCAGATACAGTCACATTGGCAGTGAGGGCATCAGTACAGGAATTCGTGCAGGGGTGGGGGTAGGGCACAGTTCAGTCCGTCCTCAGCATGAACCCTTTTTGTTTGAGGTGGCTGCTGCCCTGAATAGGTATCACTTCCCCCAGGAAGCCTTCCTGTCTCTCCTCTGGGTTTCCATGGTGTCTGTGCCACTTCCTCCAGGAAGCCTTCCTGTCTTTCCTTTGGGTTTCCATGGTGTCTGTGTCATGCTGCCCTGGGTCACAGCCTTCTAGGTTGACTCTATTGATCAACCATCCCTCCCCCCGGGCTTGGCACTAGATTTTGGCAGAGCTAGCAATGGAAAACACCTGTTCAGTTCATCCAGGTGTAGGTGATATATGGATGTCTGTCATCTAGGGAGCTCAGATGCAGTTGAGGAAGCATTCCAGCAGTTGAGTGCTTTCAGGGTTATGACTGAGGTTCCTTCCCTCCGGTCCTCTGCAGATGGAGGTCCCCACTTGGAAGATCCTCTTTTGCCTTTGTCTGACTCACTTCTCCCTGGGAATCAGTCTGGGGTTTCCTCCTCCAGGAAGGCTTCCTGGATTTCACAGCTTGGAGCACACTGTGCCATCTCTGACATTACATATCCGTGTTTGGTCCCTTGCAGGCAAGGCCTGGCTGTCATCCCCATTGTTTTGCAGAGCCTGCCACCCTGCCTAGCACTGAGTGGGCGCTCAATCAATATCTGCTGATGGGATACAGGCTCCTAGTGCCTGGAACAGTGCTGGATGCTGGGGGCACGTGATGAATGTTTGATGAATTGAATTCATTGATGTCAGCACTGTGGATTGGCAGCAGCTGCTACAGAGACCGAGTTGCAGTTAATAAAGCCCTCCCAGACCCGGGGCACAGGTAAAATATCACAATTTATGGAAAGCTTTTCATTAAAACTCTGCGGGGAGTTTCCTTCAGTATTAGCATTTGTCAGACTCTCCTATCAGCAGCGCTTCGAGGATAGAAGCTGTGAGCTGCAGAGGCGGACGTGGGTGAACAAACACAGGCTATTTGCACATCCCAAATAGAGACGGCGGTTGGCTTGCGGCCCATCCTCCCGAGATGCTGCAGGGCCTCACCCTTGCTTATGCCTTCAAAGGACCCTGAGACATTCTGCGTCGCCATTGTCACCGGCAGCACCCTGATTGCAGCCAGAGGACAAGGACAAGAGTCCCCTTCCGATGGCTTGAAAAGCCGTCCTCTGAGTTGGCCCCAGCACTCCCGGTCTGTGAGGGAGGACACCGCACAGGAGGGCTGGGGAGACCTTTGCTGCCTCTGAGTGGCTCTGCACCAGGGGACTAACATGAGGGAGACTGCAAGCAGCTGAGTGACCTCGGGCTGGCAGGAAGCTGACGGCTGACCCCAGGGGAGGTGGGTTCACACCACACTGCCCAGCGCCCTTATGTATTAGTCAGGACAACCCACGGCAGCCCTCGTAACAAACACATCTCAGTGTCTAACAAGAGCGCCCGTCTACCTGGCTGTCAATGGGCCGGCTGCTCTCTGAGTAGTGACCTGCCATCTGGACCCCTTCAGCTGTGGGTGCCACTGTGTGTCACCTTAACTTCGGTGTGTGGACAGGAAGGAAACACACAGATGATCCCACAGGGTGCTCAGGGCTTTGTCCCCCAAATCCAGGTTCTTCTGGTGTGACTCGCAGGGGAACCTAATTGATGTTTTCCCTTCTGGGATTTTTCTCCCTTCTCCATGCTGCCAACAGAATCCTCCCTTCATTTCTCCAGGTCTGTTTTTTTTTTTTTTTGAGACGGAGTCTTGCTCTGTTGCCCAGGCTGGAGTGCAGTGGCGCGATCTCCACTCACTGCAAGCTCTGCCTCCCAGGTTCATGCCATTCTCCTGCCTCAGCCTCCCGAATAGCTGGGACTATAGCCGCCCGCCATGCACCCAGCTAGTTTTTTGTATTTTTTTTAGTAGAGACGGGATTTCACCGTGTTACCCAGGATGGTCTTGATCTCCTGACCTCGTGATCTGCCCGTCTCGGCCTCCCAAAGTGCTGGGATTACAGGCTTGAGCCACCGCACCCGGCCTTCTCCAGGTCTTTACACCCATTGCCCAGGTGAGGAAATTGAGGCCTAGAAAGGAAAAGGATTTGCAGCGAACCATAGTCAGTGGGAGCATGGAGGCTTGAATCCAGGTCTGGGAGCTCCCAGGGAGAGTTCCTCCTACCCCTCATCCATGTGTGCACACATGTGCATTACGTGTGCGTGTGTGTGTGCAGATGTGTGTATGTGTGTTGGGGAATGGAGGGCGGGGCTAGCTCTCAGTTGATTTGTTGACTGTAATGACTGCAGAGGCTGCATTCATTCCTTCATTCCTTCATTCATTCAGTGAATGTAGGTTGAGGGCCTGCTATGCTCCAGGGAGGGCTGAGGAGACAGTGAGGAATGGGACAGGCGTAGTCCCTGGCTGGCTGGCTGGCTGGAGAAGCCATAGTTAAAGAATGAATTCTACTGTTCTTTATTGAATTACCCCAACCTGATCACTGCTGGAAGGGAGACAGTCCTGGGAGCGTGTTTCACCCAGGGGTTGGGGAAGGCCTCTCTGAGGTGGGGACATCTTAGGGAGATGACTAAGTGGAGCATAGGACATGGAGCAGTGGGGACAGCATGTGCAAAGGTCCTGAGGTGGGAGGGACCCTGGGTGTCCCAGGCAGAGGCACCTGTGACATGAATAGAGGGGGGAGAAAGGGCTCAGATGAGGCAGCAGTGGGGGCAGAGCTGAGGCCACATAGCTGGTGAGAGGGACTTTAACTGAACAGCCGTGGGAGGCCAGGAGAGGGTTTAAAAGCAGGACAGGGTTGTGGTCGTTTGCTTTTCACAAGAGCTCCATGACTGCAGGTGCAGACGGGCAGCAGAGCCTGGGAGGAGCCCACGCCTGGCCCATGGGAGGCCTCTGCTGTCTGCACCAGTGCTGGTGGTCGGGCCAGCAAGGGGCTGGTGGTGCTGTGAGCAAGAAGGCGTTCACCATGAGGACTCCAGGGTTCTGGCTCGGTGGTGGCTGGTGGTGCCCTTCCTGGGAGAGAGAGATCACATGGCATTTCGGGCCCTGGGCTGTGGGACCCAGGCCAGCGTTTCTTCTACAGCAGCAGAAATGCCTCAGCGTGAGCGTCAGTGCTCAGTCAACTGCACAGCTGGGTCAGGGCTGCCCGCCAGGGGAGCCTGGTGTGTGAAAGAGCCTCCGAGACAGGAGAAATCAAGGAAGGGGACTGAGATGCCACCAGCAAGTCCTGTGGGCCCGTCCCTGTCTTACGTCTCATCTCTCCCTCCCTCCTCCCTTGTGATTCTCACCAGAGAATTCATCTGTATGGACATGGAAGCCGATATGCAAAGAGGAGGGTCTCCAGGGTTTTCCAAGGTCACCTAGCTCATAAATGACACAGCTTGTTGCCATTCAAGTGGGACAAGCCCCTCAACCGTAAATGTCCCCACAGTAAAACTGGGGAGGCAGCCACACAGGTCTCACGGTGCCAAGGCAGGGATGGTAGGAGATGGTGTAGGGAGATGGTGCTCCTAACTGTGACTGTTGTCTGGGGGAGGGTTCCTTGGGGCTGGCCCTGGAGGGGACCATCATGGGAAACCAGACCAGCCTCACAGCAACTGAGCTCGGCCTGGATCTCAGCTCTCTCCTGCTGATCTCCAGGGCAGAAAAGCTGGGTCGCCGCTTTGCAGTCCGTTCACCAAGGAGGCTTCCCCCGCGACAGCTCCTGTCACTGCATTAAGTGCTGGGGAGATAAGAAGAATCCAGAGGGCTGATCCGGGCACTGGATCTCAGGCAGATGCACTGTGGACCGTGGTGGTGGTGGTGTGTTCACAGTTAGTGAGCTCTGGGGACCTGGGCTTGGCCTGGGCAGGGAGAATCAATGTAACTTCAGGGTGCACAGGAGAAAAAGGCTGTGTTTGTTTGGGGTTCTCCTTTATTTACTCTTTTGACACTGACTGCTGGCTGTTAAAAGGAGAGAAGCCCTGGATCCCTAACTGGGAGCAAATCTAAAGGTTCTAGGGGCTTTGGTGACATCTATCTGCCTGTGTCCAGCTGGGATGGCTAGAGTCAGGCAGGGCAGGGCTGGGGGCCTGGGTCGGGAATCCCCTGCTGTTGTGGAGAAGTTGCCGTGGTGCCCTTGATGAAGCTGCCATGAGCACGGATCACACGTCTTGCCGTGAATTTGGACAGTGTGCTGAATTTCTTTTCCAGAAGGCACTTATTAATTAAAAAGGAAAAACAGCCCATGCTTATTAGAACATACGGAAAAGCAGAGAGAAGAAGAGTGGCCCATGCAGATGGCGTCTGCTGGGTTACCTCTGCTGATTCCCTTTGTCTCTTTCTCTATTGAGGAGTCTGTGACTTTGAAAATGGTGCTGGAAATGTCCCAGCCACCACCTTTGTCCCCTGATCGACTTCTCTCTTGGCTTCTGTCATACACAATCTCACGGCCTCCTGCGGTCCTTGTAGACATGGCTTTGTATAGCGGCCTGCATCTCCATGGAGTGGACATCCCAGAATGTCTCCGACGATCCCTCTGCTGTTGGTTATTTTTGGCTCCCTGCGAGTGTGAATGCACCGTTTGCAGAGTTTAAGATCCTTTTCCTAGGAGAGATACCTGGCAGTGGAGTCATTTGTCGAAGGTGGTGAATGGTTTTGGGGACCTGGGTAAAGCCAACCTCTTGCTTTCTGTAGGCAGCGATGGCACAGACAGGTGGGCTGTGCTGGGGGACACAGAGGTCTCCCCAGGCTGGTGGACACAGTCAGCGCCTTCGATTCTCTACTGGCAGTCCCTACGTAGAGGGCGTCTCAGTGCGTGGTGCCCAGCGATGGGCAGCCGCCTGGGGGAGCCTAGAGGCTTCCTTTGGTCACAGTAGAGCATTAGGACATGCCTGTATTGGCTCCTTCCAAACAAGTGTCTCTCTTTCATTAGTGCTTTTGGTGGTAACTTTTCAGCCAGGACTTGGCTATTCCGAGGTGCCGGCCAGCAGGGCGCATTTGGATGGTATTGCTTGCTGGGATTTCCCCTTTTCACCAAGAGCGTGTTGGTGCATCCACATTATTGCCATTCCCTTTTCCTTTTATTTTTATCCTCGCTCCCTGAGACTCCCCATTGGCTCTAGTGGTGCGTTCTGCCTTCTGGAAGGTCAGGTATGGCTGCAGCCAAAGTTGCCTCAGAAGCTGGGGAAGCAGTGGCTTCTGGTTAATTACGTCTCATCAGCCGAGAGGTTCTGAGCGTCCCACGTGCACACGCACCGCTGATGCCTGGCAGCTAGGAAAGACCCCATGCTGAGGCAGTGCCGGGGCGTGGGGGAGAGGAGGGTTTCTGTGGGCAGATTTGGGGTGGGGCAATTTCTAATAGAGGGTAAAACTGGGGTCAAAGCCTATTTAGGGGACAGATGTAAGAATGGGCAATTCTCTGGTGTAACCAGGACAGGGCTAGGGGGTGCAGAGGTGGAAGGACGGGGAGGCCGGAGGTAGGGCAGGAGGCCGTGTCTCCCCACAGCCGACCTTCGGGGAGCTGGGGCCTGCAGACCTTCAGATCATCAGAGAGGCCTCTGACAGTGCGCAGAGCACCTGCCCCAGGGAGCTCCTCCTCCATGTCCGGGGGTGCAGGGGTGCTCTGGGACTCTGGAGAGAGGACTGCTTTTGTCTTCTGGGCCCAGCCAGTACTTGCCATGGGCAAATCCTCCTAGTTCA
>NW_012114522.1:2637899-2651566 GCF_000951035.1 Colobus angolensis palliatus | reverse complement strand
TCCTTCCTTCCCCTTCTCCTCTTCTTCCTCCCCCTCCTCTCTCTCCTTCGCCTCCCTTTTATTTTCTCCCCCCTCTAGCCCCAGCCCCCTCTCCTTCCCCCTGTACCTCCTCTCTCTCTCTCCTCCTTCCCCTCCAGAAGACACCATTATGGCCGCCCACACAATGAGGCGATTGTGCACAGCACCCCCTCTGAGCCCAGAAACATGGCGGAGGCCTGATTTTCATGAATAATCAGACTCCCGGCCAGGACCGCAGCGGGCAGCACCCTGAGCTCCGCCGGCCAGCCGGGTGCATTGCTACTGGGCTTTGTCGGGCGATGAAGAGCCCCTGGCTGGGTGCCCTGTTCTTTGGCAATAGGGTGGGGAGATGGGGCCGGCAGTGGAGCCTGGTCATTGGCTCGAGTCCCCCAGGCCTGGGAGCAACAGAGAGGGGCCGGAACCCTTGCCCAGGGTCTGTGGATGGGAAGCGCTGGTGGGGGCTGGACTCCAGCCTCACGTCCACGTCCTCTGGCTTTGTGCCTGGGAGCCCTGGAGGGCAGCCTTACCGTAGGTATCCGTAGGGTTACTGGTGTGAATGGGATTGTTGCCACCGTGTGGGGTGGGGACATGCCCAGCATTGGATATGGTACCTACCATTTGAGACGTGGTCTCCTGGGATGGAGCCTTGGTTTCCTCACCTGTCCAGTGGACATTCTCACCCTTCTCCCACCTGGGATGTGCCGGGCTGATGGAGCAGCATGCCCAGCACACAGTAGGCGATCAGTGTGGAGAACGCCAAGACGGCAGCTGTCCCATGGCCAGGGCTAATGGAGAAGCCTGTCCCAGGGGCTTCCCTGGGGTTGTCCCGGAGCAGAGTCCTGTGGGAGCTGTGTCATAACTGTGTGTCTGGCTGGGGGTCCGTGCTGGGGACCACAAGGAGAAATGAGATGCAGAGAATTGGAACCCAGCACCTGCCAGCCTGCCCGGCCTCTTCCTCTTGGCTGCAGTGACACCTGCTGGTCACCCCACGCTGACCTTGTTTCTGTGGCTCCTTGGGATGCTCCCTCTGGGGTGCCCCCATCTTCCTGGACATCCATGAAAACACCCAGGAACCCCTGCCCCCTGCCCTCGCAGCCTCCAGGAGCTGGAAGTGTCTTTTCCCCGGGGCAGGCGCTGTGCACCCTGATTTTCTCTCTGGCTTCAGTGATGAGCTCGTGTTAGCGGGCAGGCTCATGCCTTAGCAGGGTTTTATGAGCCGAGGCTGGGCTTGCTGGCAGCAAGCTCTGCCTCCTCTCCAAAGATCCTGAGGTGGGACTCCTGGGGTGCTTCAGGCACAACCCAAATCATGGGCAGGGTGGCAGGGACAGAGAGCGTTTGGGCCCTCTGCGGGACCCCAGCTCTCCTCTCCCCACCCCACCAAGGACATAGGGTTCAGTCCTGGCTGAGGCCACTTGCTCCTGCGAGGCACAGATGGAGGGGGTGGCTACAAGCATGGACCTTGGGCAGCTAATCTTATTGCTCCAAGCCCCAGTTTCCCTCTCTATCATTTGGGAATCGGAGTAGCCCCAGCCACTGAGAACTGTGGGGAGGGGTGAACAAGTTAATATTCACTAACACGGGACCAGCACCAGGCCTGTTCTTTGCAGGTCAGCAGAGAAGACATCAGACTCTTTCTGGAAAGGTGACTCCCCGCCCCCTACACACATACACACTGTGTGGCTTCCCTCTATCGCTCAGTAACCCTTGGCTATTGGAGACAGAAGAGGCATGGGTGCCTTGACTCCCCAGTCCCAACTGGCTAAGGTCCGTGCACCCAGGCCAGCTTTGTAGTCCCCCTCCCCAGACACCAGCATCTTCCGGCCTGCGGGGATTTGCACGTGTAGCCGAACACCTGGGACTCTCATGCCCCTCTGTCTTCTGTCTCAAGACTCAGTTGACCTCTCTCCTCGGAGTGCCTGGGGGATCCTCCCCGCCTCCCCTGGAAGCCCGTGGGTTCCCTCTCTGGGCATGTCCTCTGTGTTAGGTGGAGGGGACTGGGATTCCTCAGTATTCCCCTTCCTGGAGGGCAGAGGCTCTGTCTGAGTCGCCCCAGCACTCCCAGCTCGGGGTTCCACAATGTGCTCAGTGCCTAAGGGAGGAATTGGTGAATGAGCCCCCAGAGTCGGTGGGGGGCCTGGAGGGAAGAGCCACACCCACTTCTGCCTCTGCCTGTCCTCAGTCTGCAGCCCAGTCCCCTGCATGAATGCCACTTTTGTGTTTGTTCTGCAGGCCCCCCCCTCCCCCAACCCCACCCCAGGGATCTTGCTGGGTGGGGGATCGGAAGAGCTCTGGGGGTTGGGAAACCGACTCTGCTCCTTCTGTCCAGACAGCCTGGGCCCTGGCCATGCCCTGCCCCCTGCTGGGTCTCCCTGGGTGAACTGGGGGCGGAGAGGCCTGTGCTCAGTGACCGTAAGCTCCCTGCCCCCTGCTGAGTCTCCCTGGGTGAATGTGGGGCAGGGAGGGCTGTGCTCGATGACTGTAAGGTCCCTTCCTGTTCCCAATTTCTAGGGCTCCTGTTCCTAGATCCTTGTCTGAGGCTTTTGTAAAATGAGAACCATGCCGTGTGGTTCCCAGCCTGAGATGAAAGAGCTGCCGTGTAGAAGGGTCTTAGACATGTCTCGTGCAACCCCAGGAGTAAGGCTGACTCACACTCAGGCCAGCCTCAGGTGACACTTTTGGGCCCATGGTGCCACCTGGGGGCATGGCACTGCCTGGAGGCCAGGTGTCCTGGGCTTTGTGCAGGCCCCACCCTCCAGAGGGCCCAGCTCTGTCTATCCTCTGGCCATGACTCTCTGCAAGGGCCAGAGAGTCTGTGGAGCTGAGACAGAGCCCCCTGGGGCTGGTATCTGCCTTGTAGGCCACATATGGATACCCAGGACCCTGTAGTTCTGTGCCCTGCTGGCCTGAGCTTGTTTCCAGGGCCTGAGCTGCCTCTTCCCCAGGTCCATCCTTCCAGAGTGGGCTACACAGCCACTGTGTGCACTTGGAGTCCCAGGGGTGGGCCAAGGAAGCGACGGGGCTGGGGGCAGAGGGGAACAGAGTGTGCCCTTGGAGGCTGTGTGTACGGCATGCAAGATCATGCGGGTCACCCGTGTGTACAGGCATGCAAGAGCCCTGGGGTCCAGGACAGGACCATGGTGAGAAGAGAAAGGGGCAGTTTGGGGACATCCATTTGTACTTTTGGGACTCTGCACATATGAGGGCAAGGCACCCCAGCAGGGGTGAGTGAGGAAGGGTTGGGGTATTGGAAAGGGAGTATGAGAAGTTAGAGGGGGGCCTTGTCTTTCTTGGGGTCTTTGGTTTCTGGAGTAATTTCAGAGGCCAGGGTGCCCTGACATCACAAGCAACAGTGCAGACTTTTCTGGAGGGGGTGCCGGGAGCTTCCTTTGGCCTCTGATCGGTCAGCGACCCAGGCGAGGGTAGAACTACTGATCAGGGTGCCCTGGCAGCTTCAGAGCAGGCGTCTTCGTGGACAGCATATTTCTTGGAGCCACTGGCGGCTGTGAAGGACCCAGGTTTCTGCCGCTGCCACGGTGACGGGAGAGGCCTGCCTGTCTGATCTCCAGCTTCTGCTCATGCTGCTGGTGTCATGGATGAGGAGGAAGTCAGCACTCCCACCGTAGTGTGGGGAATGGGGCTCATGTCTATGTTAACCAAAGACCTGAGCAAACATGTGTGAGCCTGAGGTCCCCGGGCCTGGCTGTGCCCAGGCCAGGTGCTGGGCCCCTGTCCTGCCCACATCCTTGAGATCCTCGTGCTGTATCCGGTACCCCGCTGCAGAGCCTGGTGGAATCGGCCCGCAAGCCCGCCTCCATTCAAATGAGTGTTTGTCCTCTTCTGGGACAAGGCTGGTGGGAAGATAATTAAAAGTGACCCAGCATCGCAGAGTTGTGCAAATTGCAGGATTAGTGGGGCATTAGCGGGAGGCCTCACAAAAGGGCTGTTCTGGCCCTGCCGCCCCGCTTTGGGTCCCCCAGCTCGGGGGTGGTGGTGAGACTGGCTGGGGGAGGAAAGTAGGAGGAATTAGCGTGAGGTGGGATGAATAGGGATGCTTTGCAGCCAGGGCAGCCTGTCTGGGGCTGGGGGTGGGCCCCCTGGCAGCCGGAGCCAGGCGAGGTGGGGGCCGAGGCTGTGAGCGGGTGTGGAATGTGTCTGAGTGGATGGCGGGCTGTGCCCTAATGAGAAATCGTTGCTGCCAATCAGGCACGGCCCACTGAGCAGCAGCCCAGGGCCCTGGATCCCAATCAGCTCTCCGCTGCTTGTCTTCCCCTCAGATGGCTCTGCCTCTCAGCAGTGCTAAGTTGCTTTGTGTATGGATCGCATGGCCTCAGATAAATCTCTTGGAGACCATCTGGCCTGGAACATCAAAGAACAGCTGGAAATATCTGCTTTCCCCTTCCTTTTAAAAAACAAAGCGAAAGCACCCACACCTCTAGGAAGCGAGAACATGTGAGATCCTGGGGCGTTTTCTACTTGGTTGGTCTCTGTTGTCCTTTCTTCTTAAAGGTGTATGGGAAGGGAGCACGTCTCATCCCTGAAAGGCTGTGCTCACCCTAATTGTCCTATCATCTGAAAACAAGGGAGATGGGGAAGCCATGGTCCAGGCCTGCGTCTTCCTGGCAGCCCCCCTCCAACTTCCCATCCCATTTTCCTATGGCCTGCTGCCTACGGGGTGTTTCTGCTTCCTGGGACTTCAAACTCTGCAATGGAGCCCTGAGCTCTCTATGTGTTCCCATCTTACCGTCCAGCCAGGCATGAAGGCAGAAAAGCTGGCGTTGGCCTCCTCCTGTCCTCCCAGAGCCCCCTGGACACTCAACCCTGCTCCAACTGCGGCTGACTTCTGAGCTGAGGCAGCCAAATTCCAGCCCCTGCTGAGCTGTGACAGGCAGGAGTCAGGGTTTGGTCAAAGCTGCTCTTTGTCCTTGGGGGTTGGTAAGACAGTAAAGCCTGGCAGAATCAGGATGAAAGAGGATGGCGCGCCCTCCGCCTGCTGAGGACCGGGAGGTGGAACAGGCCTCGTCCCACCCTTTGTAGCCACTGATAAGTGGGCGATGCAGGAGCCGCGCTGGGTTCTTGCACTGAGGCTGCAATGAAGGCACAGTCACTGCCAGGAGAGCTTCCTGGAGGACGCGGCCCAGGAGTGAGAGGTCCGGAGGGAGAAGTGAGGGTCTCTTCCCGGGGATGGGGTGGGAAGTACTCTGGGCAGAAAAGCGGGCAGAGGGTGGGGGGTACTTTTCTGGGAACCCAGCAGAGTCCAGGGCAGAGAGAAAAAGAAAGCGAAGGACTTCTGCGAACTCACCAGGCAGTGATGCTGAGAGGTGTTCTTTGCCTCTCTAGCTTCTGCACCACTCTCACCAAGCGCTGCTGAGCCTCTGCTGTGACGTGAGGCACCCCTGCCTCTGCTTTCAGTGATGAAGCGGTGGCATTAGTCCCCACCACCGCAGCACTATTGTAAACACTGTGCACGCATTGACACAGTAGGTTCTTACAGCGACCTTTGGAGGAGGTACTGTCATTACGCCCATTTGGCAGATGAGGACACTGGGGCAGAGGGTGGGGAAAGAACTTGCCGGTCTGTGAATTTCCCTGGTCCAGCATCCATGCCCTTTAGCCACCTCAGGCAATGCTGCCATAGCCTGAGGCTACCCTCTCGTGACCCTCTTCCCACTGGCCTTCCTCATCTCCAGGACTTGCTTGATTTCTCTCTGCAGCCAGCCTTGACCTGGCATGGGGATCTGAGCCAGTCTTGTGGAAGAGCCCTGTTTGAGAGCCATTTGTGTCTGGCCACTCAGCCCCTCAGGGTCCTGTTGCATGTCCCGGTTGTCTCCTGTCTGCCCCCATGCCTTCCTGCCTCTTCTGTGTGGCCCAGCTATCTGTGCGGTGCTCAGTCTAAGGTCAAGCCTCAGTCCTCCAGAGCTGGTTTAGCAGCACCGCTGTGGGCCTCGCCTTCTTGTTTCCTCAGTGCAGCCCTGCCAGGGCTGTTTCCTTCCGTCCCTGCTCAGGTCCTTCTGGCTGCCTCTGGATCCCACAACACAGCCCCGATCTTGGCAGTCACTGTTCCTCCACTCATTTCCTTGTTTCATTCTGCCAGGGTTTGCTTAGCACCTACTGTGTGCCAGTCACTGTGCTAGACGTTGAAGACACAGCAGCTATGGAAACAGAAACACAGCCACCCTCATGGAGCCACAGCCTGGTGGGGGAGCTGTCGAGGAAGTGCTGAAGCCCACCCACCCTCAGCACAGGCCCAGGGAGGGACGAGGGTAGCCAGTGCACCTGTGTGGTTGAACGAATGGGTGAAGGAATGATCTCGGATCAATATTACACAAAGTACACAAAGTTCTTAGCAGCTGTCTTTATGCACCAGAGAACTGAGTCCAGGGCTCAAGGGGCTAGACTGACCCCTGAATATGGTGCCAGGAGCACGGCAGGCAGAGCACACTCGACCCTTCTCCCTACAGGGCAGAGGCCTAGGCTGGCGCCTGCTGCCAGTTGGAAGCCGGGCAGCCCGAACCCTCTGCCTTCCTCAGCAACCCAGACTGAGGGTTGTGAATCTTTGTGGCCCCAGCAGAAAATGCATTTCCTGAAACCACCAAAATGAGGTGAAGATGGGCAATTTCTCTGCTTTTTCCATTAACTGCGCTGGCCTCCCTGACGGTGTCGCCCTGCCCTGGCCTCCCAGACAGTGTCGCTCTGCGCATTTCTGGATTACATTCTCCTGAGCTGGAAGGATGGGGTGAACACCTGGGTTCCGTTCTCCTGCAGGGCTCTTTCTTGGATACATTCAATATACGGAGAAGCACATCAGTGCAATGGCGCCTCTGCATCCCTTCCAGCTCTTGTGCCTGCACTCCTACATCCTCTATAAAAATCACTGTCCCTTGCAGTGGCCTCTGTGTCCCACCAGGATGCACAGGCAGCGTCCCTCCTGGTTGGGCAGTGGGTGGGCAGGCCAAAGTGTCCTTACCTGCAGCCCGGCTTGCCTGGCTTAGTACTTGATGACGCAGCATTTTATTTTGCTCAATAGTTCTTGTCTCTGGTCTCACCCGTGAGAGCTGAGCTCTTGGTCTGATGGTGAGATCCTCACAGGCAGGCACCGTCTTGTATCTCCAAGATTTGTGGGGCAGGCGTTTGCAGGGATGCCAGGTGCAGACAGGAGTCAGATGCAGTGCCCACCCTCAAATAGCTCGGACGTTGCTGGGGAAATGACAGGTAAGTGACTAGTGGCTGTGCAGTGGTTCCCATCTCACTCAGAAGAAAAGCAAGGTCACGACCAGATCCTCCATGCTGGTCCATGGCCGTGCGCAGGCTCCTGCCTCAGGGCCTTTGTGCTTGCCATTTCGTCGCCCGGAACACCCTTCCTGCAGCCAGATGTCTGCCTGGCTCTCTGTCCCTTCTTCGGGAGCTGCACGGTCCCCACTTTCCAGTGAGGCCTCCCTGACCGCCTTATTTAAAATTGCAACCTAGGGCCCTCCCTGCATGCCCTGTGCCCTGACTTAGACCTGTTTTTCTTCATGGCAATGACCACAGTTGAACCTAACCATGTATTTTTCCTATTTATTTTGTTTCTCATCTGTCTTATCAGTAAAGCTAAGCTCATTTTGTCCATTTATTCACTGCTGTGCCCCCAGCTTTGACAGCACTGTCTGGCATCTAGTAGGCAGTCCACATATGTGTGTGTGTGTGTGTGTGTGTGTGTGTGTGCATGTATGTGTGTAGGTGTGTTCTCCTATATACTCTTTTACACACAAGGATATTGTATAGCATTTTATGGTATCAATAAACAAGAATGTCATCTAATTAGCACCTCCAAGTTCCCCCGATCACACATTAATAATTTAGGTTTGTGTGCCCCTAGCTGCGTGGGGGCCCCAGCCAAGCAGCGGTTTCACCTCCAAGCCTCCGTGGAGGGTCTCTGCGCCCCTGGGGTGCTGTGCGCACAGTGGAATGTTAATGTGACCGGCGCTCTGGGCCACTCCTCCATGCGCACAAAACAGAGCTCAGACGAGGTAATAAAAAGCAAACCTAATTTGATTTTTCAAAATGAGTGCCCCCAGAGGACCTTTTTAAAAAGAAGCCGGCATGGGGTCAGCCGGGAGACAGCCACGGTGCGGGAAGTGAACTCCCGAGGGAAGCCCAATATCCAAACCACTGAGGCTTTCCTGCTTCATTAAATAAAGGATGGCAACTTTCTAATTGTGTCGGGAACTCAGCTTTCAGGGAGTTATTCATGGATGCTCTCTGCTGGTGACGATGACGGTGAATATTTTGTTTTTCTTTGCGTTTCCAGTGCTCCCTTTTCTAAAAAGAAACCCGTCGCATCCCCTTTTGCTGTTTCGTAATTCCTCTACGCCCCTTGTTAGTTCTTGAGATGCACTAAGTGTGAACTGACTTCATCTGAGATGCGATCAAATGCTCTCGGTCAGCTCTTGTTCTGTCTTTTCGTGTTTTTATCTACGCTTGAGTGACCTGGAGCTTAAAGGAAGTGAATTTTGGCGTTTGGTGATGGTCTTGGCACCTCGCAAATGATTCTGGGAGCTGAGGTGTGTGGTACTGAATATCAGGGTATCTGTTGAGTTGGCGAGCTGCCCACCAGCCTGCTCCCCATTTCTGGGGTCTCAGAGGCAGCACACAGTGGGTACTCAGTCGTCACTTGCTGAATTGTGGGTGAAGAAAAACACCTTTTAAGGCCAAGTCAGAGCAAAGGATGCAGACCTTGGTGCGTCTCTGTCCAGCTGCCACAGAGCTCACTGTCCAGGCAGGAGAGAGCAATGTTCCCTGTGGACCTGTCCTGAGAGTGTGGGGACAGAAAGGATGGCGGAGGCCGGAGGGGCCAAGGGATCACCACGGCTGTGTGCCCGTTTACCAGGCCCTGCACGTGTGTGATTTTGTGGGATCCTCCTCAGAACCGTGAGAGGCAGGTGTCACTGTCAGCCTCAATTTACAGATGGAAACTGGATGTGGAGTTTCTTTTCCTCACCTTCATATCATTCATTTATTTAACCAATATTTGTTGATGCCTGTATGTGCCAGGCATGCGCGGTTCCCACGCTGGAGGTAACAGCAAAGAGCAAAAGGTCAAACCCTGAGTCTTCGCTCTTTCCTTCTGGCCTTATGTTCTTGCCTGGGGGCCGGGGAGACAGATACAAACCCAGAGAGGATGAGGAATAACAAACAGCTCAACAGACGTGGCTCTGTCAGGCTCAAAATACCCTTTCTCATTAGCGATGGGGGCAGGTGATGGTTGGTGCTCCCTCTGTCTGTCCCTCTGCCCTTCCTTCCCTCTTTTCTGCCTCCTTCCCCGCTTTTATGCATCATCCACAAGCATCTATTTAGCATCTCTCTCTTTTTTTTTTTTTTTTTTTTTGAGGCGGAGTCTCGCTCTGTCGCCCGGACTGGAGTGCAGTGGCTGGATCTCAGCTCACTGCAAGCTCCGCCTCCCGGGTTTACGCCATTCTCCTGCCTCAGCCTCCGGAGTAGCTGGGACTACAGGCGCCCGCCACCTCGCCCGGCTAGTTTTTGTATTTTTAGTAGAGACGGGGTTTCACCGTGTTAGCCAGGATGGTCTCGATCTCCTGACCTCGTGATCCGCCCGTCTCGGCCTCCGAAAGTGCTGGGATCACAGGCTTGAACCACCGCGCCCAGCCCTATTTAGCATCTCTTTTGCAGGAGAATTAATGGAGAAGAGGCGGATGCGGGTGGGTCCGGCGGCCCTCCTCCCTGCCGTCCATCCGCATCCGAGGTGTTTGTTGAACAAATGTGCATTGAGCCTGGGCTCCCTGCTCTTCTCTGGGTCTGCGAGAGCCAGGTAGCACTCATGAGCCTCATCAGTGCTCAGTAAACATATGTCCCCTCTTAGCCCTCGATTCTTCCTCTCAGAGCTGCACCTTGAGCTGGGTGGAGGGAGTGGAAGCTGTGGAGGTGAACAGGCCTGGAGCTCCTGACAGGTGGCTCCGCTGAACAAGAGCTTGGAGGCTGGCAGGGACCTGGTGTGTGCAGAGCTTGGTGGGGGGCCTCAGCAAAGGGCTCCAGCTGCAGAATCAAGTCCCACTCATTGCTTCCTGTTCCCAGCTGCAGAATCAAATCCCACTCATTGCTTCCTGTTTCCTCTTCTCCTTCCTAAGGAGAAACTCACAGTGAAGTCAGAGCATTTCCAATGTTTGGGGTTTCCTGTGGGTAACATCATTGAGGCTTCATGCCAGAGGCACCCCAGTTCCTGCTTGCAAGGGCTTCTGGTGGAGTGACACCACCATTGCTGTCGGCTCCAGAGTTGTTCCTTACTCAGGCCAACATTCTGGCTCTTTTTGTCCCATTTCTACTTTAGTTTTTTTTTTTTTTTTTCTTGGAACATTATTTCTATGGAATACAATGTGAGAAGCAGGGGTGCCTGGCCAGTGCTAAAAAGAGAGACGTGACGCGGCCCTCACCCATCCTCCCACATGGCGCTCAGCTCCCCCCTCCGTCGTCTGCTCCTTCCAGTGGCCTAGCAGGTGGTGGATGAGGTTGGGGGATGCATTTATCACGGAAAACGCTCGTGGCTCTAAGTCCCCCCAGCATCTCAGGGGCTTAGTGTGAGAGAAGCTTTTCCTGCTCATATGAATGGTCACAACTGGGGTTCAACTGGTGGCTTCCAAGGTGGTCCAAAACCCTGGGCTCCGCCCACCCCCAGGTCTAGGGGATCCTTCTCGATGCTGCTTGGTGGACAGTGGAAGAGAGGCGTACGCAGAATCATTCGGAGGTGTCCCTGGGCTGGGCCCGGGCACGCCCACACTCCCCTGCCTGGAGCACAGTCTCCTCCCTGACCATCCCCCCAGCTGCTGCCTCCGGCAACTCACTATATCCTCCAGTTCACTGGACAGACACTTATGGGCGCACACACGGAGAGGTGAGGCTGGGGGCTATGCTGCTGAAACGGTGAGGCAGAAGATCCCGTACGCCCTGCGCAGGATGGCCGCGGAGGAGGGCACGGTGGCTCCCAGGGCTGCCTGGTGTGCCCCTGCCTGCAATCACTCCCTCCCTTGACACAGTCCTGGGCTTGATGTGAGCTGGGGAGAGGCTGGTGGCGGGATCCTGGTGCTCTGTTCCACCTTGTCCCTGTCCCATGCTCCCTGAAAATGAGTATCCCCAGACAGCTGCATGTGGGGTTGGGAGCAGGTGCAGCAGTGGGCGCTGGGGGCACAGATACCTCAGCCCAGGCTCCCCTGCAGTGCCCACAGTTGGCTGGCTGGCTCAGGGCACTGTGCTGGGGCAGTGGGCTCCGGGGTAGGCTTGTTGATGGCCCAGGGGTAGGGGGGAGGGCGCCATCTGGAAGGAAGTCCAGAGTTCTGGCTTCTGGTGGGGGTGGATGTGTAGCCGGATTGGGTCTGAAGGAGCCACAGCAGGGGAAGGGGATTGGAGAGGATGAGGGTGGCTGTGGCCCTGCTGTGTCTGAGGGTTTGCGGTGTGGCTGCTGCATTTTGTTCTGAGGATGGCCGTTGGAGCAGAGGGAGTTCAGGACAGAGGGTCTGGGTTGGGGGTGTGAAATGTTGTCCGAGCAACACCGTAAGGAATATGGCTCTCAGGCCACAGAAGGAAGGGCGGTTCCTGTGGGGCTAGGCACGCCTGGAATCTCCTTCAGTTCCCAAAGCTGGTCCTGGGAAGGAGGGTGGGAAGTGCTCTGTGCTCCCCAGTTGCTGGCTGGAGGCTGGTAGGGGATCGTTCCTGTGGACGGTTCTCCATGCAGTGCACCGTGCAGAGCTGCCTGGAGGCTGGAGTGTGGCCCCATTCCTGGAGGGGTGCAGGCACAAGTGGCAAGCCACACATGCTGCTTGTGGGCTCAGTGGGACAGCAGGCAGGTGGCGCTGTGGGGGACCCCTAAAATGGGGCTGGAGGGCTGGACTGGGTGACATCTCCATGCAGAGCACCTAGAATTAGTTATTTGACAAAGAAGGGTCTCCCCTGCCGTGTGGCCCGGAGTGGTTTCGGTGCCTGGGAGAGTCTGCAAGTCCACGGTGTACAGCTCTGCAGGTTTCTCGAGACATCCAGTTCTCAAGGGGTCCTGCTGTGATTGGGAGAAACCGAGGCTAGGGAGAGACTAAGAGCCTCTGTGCCTGGACTAGAAGCCCGTGCTGGACAACCCTGAAGGGGACACCAGCCTCATCAGCCCTTACATTCTCTTCTCTCCCCTCTCCCCAGGGGACGTTCAGAGCCAGACAGAGGTACTCCTGTGCCCGGGAGGGATCGTTCACAGGTCCTGGGAGGGGATTCTGGAAGAATTCATGCATGACTCTCCTCTCCTTCACTTCTGAGCCGCCTGGAAGTTCCTTTCACAAGCGATTCTTCCAGAAAAGAAGAAAAGCGGCCCCTTGGATGTGTACAGCGTCCTGTGCCTTCTTTCCTACCGTGGTCCATCCAGGCGGGGGAGGCTGTCCCTCATTTTACAGATGGGGAAACAGAGGCTCAGAGAGGAGGAGCAAATGCCTGCCCTGGCCGCTTGGGGGTGGGGAAGGGCAGCAGAGCCGGGCTGGGGCAGGTCAGGGCTCAGCTGCCACGCCTGTCGAGCTTGGCAGCAATTCCTTCCTTTTGGGCTGAGGTCATTATTTCTGGTATTTTCCATCAGAGGGAAGTAGCTGAGGGTGGGTGCTGACAAGTGTTCTGTAAGCACTGAGGGAGAACAGGGCTTCAGTGGGGTTCGCAGGGGCAGACTGAGAAGCTCTGAGTGGTGTGTATGTTCATGAGTGTGTGTGCCCATGAGTTTGTGCATGAGTGTGTGCATAAGTGTATGTGCATGGGTTTGTGTATGTGCATGAGTGTGTGTGTGCATGAGTGTGTGTGCATAGTGTGTATATATGAGTGCATGCACAGGCCTGTGTGTGTGTGCAGGGTGTGTGCGTGAGTGCGTGTATGTGCATGGGTTTGTGTATATGTCTGTGCATGAGTGTGTGCGTGCGTGGGCTGGTATGTGTACACACAGTGTGTGTGAGTGTGTGTGCCCAGGCCTGTGTGTGCACAGAGTGGGAGGTGGGCTCCTGCCCACTGTCTTTTTCTAGAGGCCATCTTTGGCTCGCTATGGTCCCTCTGTTTGTGCTGCTGGTACAGTCAGGATGCCTGGAAACCTGTTCCACCTCAGAGGTGTTGGGAGCCCCCCAGCCGCTTTCATCTATGCAGCAACCTCAGGGCAGTTTCTAAAGATGCCCACAGGCCACCTGCAGCTCCTCGCCCACCCCCGCACATCTCCTCTTCACCCCCTATTCCCACCAGCACCCTGCCCTCTCTCTGCAGCTCCCTGTCCTCTCTCTCCAGCACCCCGTCCTCTCTCCCCAGCACCGCGTCCTCTCTCTCCAGCACCCCGTCCTCTCTCTCCAGCACCCCGTCCTCTCTCTCCAGCACCTGTCCTCTCTCTCCAGCACCCCGCCCTCTCTCTCCAGCACCCCGTCCTCTCCAGCACCCTGCCCTCTCTCCCCAGCACCCCGTCCTCTCTCCCCAGCACCCCATCCTCTCTCTCCAGCACCCTGTCCTCTGTCCCCAGCACCCTGCCCTCTCTCCCCAGCACCCTGCCCTCTCTCCCCAGCACCCCATCCTCTCTCCCCAGCACCCCGTCCTCTCTCTCCAGCACCCTGTCCTCTCTCTCCAGCACCCTGCCCTCTCTCCCCAGCACCCCGTCCTCTCTCTCC
>NW_012114522.1:2626106-2637849 GCF_000951035.1 Colobus angolensis palliatus | reverse complement strand
CCCCAGCACCCCGTCCTCTCTCTCCAGCACCCTGTCCTCTCTCTCCAGCACCCTGCCCTCTCTCCCCAGCACCCCGTCCTCTCTCTCCAGCACCCCGTCCTCTCTCTCCAGCACCCTGCCCTCTTTCCCCAGCACCCTGCCCTCTCTCTCCAGCACCCTGTCCTCTCTCTCCAGCACCCTGCCCTCTCTCCCCAGCACACCGTCCTCTCTCTCCAGCACCCTCTCTTCTCTCTGCAGCACCCTGTCCTCCCTCTCCAGCACCCTGCCCTCTCTCCCCAGCACCCCGTCCTCTCTCTCCAGCACCCTGTCTTCTCTCTCCAGCACCCTGTCTGTCCTCTTTCTGCTTTTCCTTGTGCCTCCCCAGGAGAAAGTCACAGACCCTGCCCGTGCACAGCAGCAGCAGCAGCAGCAGCAGCAGCAGCCACACGTGCCTTGGTGTGGCAACCTCCACGCCAAGACCTCCTGCTCTCTGGCCCTCTCCCACTGAGAAGAGTTCTGGGGCCCATGGTTCCGATATTTTGGAGCTTTTCAGAGCACGGGGCAGAATTCTCCCTCTTCTGCAACTTCCCGTCCTGCCCTGTGCACCGGACCGCGGCGTCTGGAGCTAGCACCAGGCGGGCTGGTAGTCCCTTGGTTGTCAGGGTTGTCAGCACTTGGAAGGGTCTAAATCACCGGGTGCCCGCTGGTACTTCTGTGGCACCTCCTGTGCTGCAGGTGTTGCCTCGCCTGTGTGCAAGTGTGGAAGCCCCGGAGAGGTAAGTAAGACTGGCCCTAGGTCGCCCAGTGCGTCGCAGATGCCACTGGTGATGGAAAAGCTCAGGCTTCCCGACTTCTAGTCTCGTTTCCTAGCAACGCGGGACTCAGGGACCCAGAGCTCTTTTTATGTACCTGGAAAGCACACGGGAGCTTCACCCGTCTGGCAGCCAAATCTATCTTTAGCAAGCGTGAGAACGCTGAGGCCTCTCCCTTGCGGCCGGTCCCGATCAAAAGCTAGTTTGGACTTGAGCAGACGGGCCTGGTTGACACCCGGCGACACAGGTGATGGGCTCTTTGTCCGAAGCATTTGAAATGGGGGAGTGAGAACCTGCCCTCCACACAGGCGTGTGGCTTTGGCTTGCTGCTAAAGGTTTTTGAGGTATTTTCAGCTTTTTTAGTGCTTCTGAAATGGAGCTGCCAAGCAGTGGGAATGGAATTCGGTTTAATGAGTGGTTACCACGCACCTTCTTTCCTCAAGGCTCTGGGCTACCTGCTGGAGTCAAGGGGGGGCGGGGATGAGAGTTGGCCCAGCTGTGCTCTTGTGTAGCTGTGCCCAGGCTGGGGAGAGAGCCCGAGGCCTGCATAGCCCGCCGGGAGAGGAGATACCCAGTGAGTGCTATGGTCGCCAGGCCTTGGTAGGTGCCAGCTGGATATTCTGCGAGCTTATGTCCTCTCTGGAGCAGCTCCGCAAGCCAGGAGTGTCACCCGCAGTGGGCAGGGCTCGGAATGGGAGTTCAAGGAGGAGGTGCTGGGAAATGGGGGGATTCAAACTCAAAGGCTATGGGTTTTCCATTCTGGAAGGCTTCTTAGGGAAGGATGAGGAAGGGTGGATTTGGGGGAGTTTGGAACTGGGGAGAAAGGGCTTCCAGGAACAGGAGCAACAGGGAAGACCCTGGGGTATGGAGAGCCAGAGGTCATGCTTGTGCGTGGAGAGCTGACGGCTCTGGAGTCCTGCCCCGGCCGGGCCTCTGCGAAGCAGCATAACTGTGTCATTACGTTTAACCTCCTCCACAACTCATGGAGGTGGATACTATCATCACCCTCAGTTTAGAAATGAGGAAACTCAGTCTCAGAGAAGTTAAGACAGTTGTCCAAGGTCACACAGCCCTGAATGCCAGGAGTGACACCAGCAGGGCCAGAGGTGTGTGTTCCTCAGAGCAACCTCCCTATCCACATTGACCGGCTTTAAAAATGGCATTTATTAAATACATTTGCATAATAATAAAGTACGACTTCAGTATACTTTGAGAATTGGCTTTTACAAAAGACCAACTCGCGAAGTATACCGAAGTCGTCCTTTATTACAACTAAAAATGGTGAACCACTGTACTAGTTGCCCCGTGAGGCCCTGTCCGACGGAATCAAGTTCCACTTCCAGAAACACCAAAATGTAGCCCGGAGACCCGTTCAGCCTGATGCACACACCCTGGGGCGGGGGCTCAAGGCAGATGGGAGCTGGAGCTGAGTCTGCAGAGTCTTCCACGGTTCCGACCTTGGATTTGAGTTTATCCATGAAGGTTTTAGGCTGCAAAGATAGATAGAATTTTATCAGCAAATCTTGGCCAATCTGCAAAGAGAAAGATGTGAATGAAGCTGCTCCCATGACTCAGTAACGCAGCTCAGTGAATTTCAGAGCAAAACACCATCAGCTGGAGCAACATGCCAGCTTTCTGCAGGGTTTCAAAAGAGTGGTTTTATTGAGGTATAATAGAGATACAATAAATCACACAGATTCAAAGTGCACGACGTGCTGAATTTTGACGTATGTTTATTTCTTTTGAAACTTTAGCCACAATAGGTAGGCGCCATGTACATTACCCCTAAAAGTCTCCTCTTTCCCCTTGATTATCTCTGCCTTCCCTCCCTCCTCAGCCTCCTCCCAGACACCCACTGTCTCCTTCCCACCACTATAGATCAGTTGGCCTTTCCTAGAGTTTCGTCTCTGCGGCATGCCCCTCCTTGTCTGGCCTCTTCTACTCAGCATCTCTGTTTTCAGATTCAGGCACGTTGTCACATTGATCAATCCAATCAACAGTCCGTTCCCTTTTATTCCATCCTTTCTACAGACCACCATTTGCTTATCCATTTGCTTGTTGATGGCTGTCTGGGATGTTTCTAGGCTTTGGTTATTACAAATGAAACTGTTGCGAACACTCCTGCATGAGCCTTCGTGGAGATACGTGTCTTCATTTCTCTCGGGTAAATATCTAGGAGTGGAATGGATGAATCCTCTTAGGGATATGTTTAGGTTTTTCAAAGACTGCCAAACTTACCCTTTTATATTTCCACCAGCAATGCATGGGAGTTTCAATTCCTCAGTGTCCTCGTGAAGACTTTACAATCGTGTTTTTAATTTTCGTCCCTCAGCAGGCGTGGAGTGGATCTCATTATGGTTTTGGTTTCCATTTCCCTGATGACGAATGATGTCGAGCTTCTTTATGGGGGCTTATTTGCCATCTATGTATATTCTTTGGTGAAATGTCTATTAGAACCCTTTGTCATTTTAAAAATGGTTGCTTTTGTCATTGTTATAGAGTTTTGATAATTTTTTATACATGCAGGATACGCGTCCTTTATCATATATGTGATTTGCAAATATTTTCTCCCAATCTGTGGCTTGTCTTTTTCATTCTCTTTTTATTTTATTTTTATTTTTATTTATTTATTTTTAGACGGAGTCTCACTCTGTCACCAGGCTGGAGTGCGGTGGTGCAATCTTGGCTCACCGCAACCTCCACCTCCCGGGTTCAAGCAATTCTCCTACCTCAGCCTACTGAGTAGTTGGGACTACAGGTGCGTGCCACCACACCCAGCTAATTTTTTGTATTTTTAGTAGAGACGGGATTTCACCATATTGGCCAGGATGGTGGCCATATCTTGACCCTGTGATCCGCCAGCCTGGGACTCCCAAAGTGCTGGGATTATAGGCATGAGCCACCGCACCCAGCCATCTTTTTCATTCTCTTAACTGGCTGCTGAAGAGCATAAGTACTTCGTTTGGTGAAGTGTAATTTATCAATGTTTTGTTTGTGCGTTGTGCATTCGGTGTTATAGCTAAGAAATCTTCTCACACTCAAGCACTGATCAACCCTGAGCTGGACCCTGAGAAGCTCCCACTCCAGTCTATTGATCTTGTCCTGGCTCTGCACCCAAGTTGGGATGCCCCTCATGGGTTTCCTTGGGTCAGGGACCCTCTGATGCCTCTACCCGTTTCTCCCTTGACCCCCTTTCTGTTCTCTTTCTGATCCTGGCTCCCCCTTCTCAAGTACCTACCTGTCTCTGGTGTTAGCAAGGCTCGGAGAGTCTGTCTGGGTCTCTCAGTTTCTAGCATGGGTCAGCATCCTCTGCCCTCCCTCCCACGTCAAGCTTGCCCTCCTTCCTGTGCTGTGAGTGTGGACCTTTGTGGAGCAGGCTATACAGAAAGGGCTCCTGTCCATTACCTCGGGGTTGCCCTCCTGTGTGCCAGGCACGTTGCAGAGTACCTGGGGCCAAGAAAGAGTAAATGTCATGCCCCTGCTTATAGAGGAGCTCTGGCTTTCACTGCAGTTCAGGAGGGGGTCCCCAGCCCTCTGAGCTGGCTGCTCTGCAGGTCAGGGGCCTTTTCTTTGCAACATAAAGTGTGTTCTGTGTAATTGGGTGTGATGGGACTTCTAAACCAGCGGAAGGGCTCCGTGGATCTCCAGGGCTCCCTGCAGAGCTGCAGCTGACAGAGCAGGGACTGTCCTGCATAGCTGGCTCTAGGGGGCCCGCTGATCTTCCGAGGCCTCGGGAACAGCATGTGTAGCTGAGATCTGCCAGGACTGGGGGGTCCTCTGTGTATATGGATTCCCTGCTGTGCTCAGGGTCCAGACTGTGGGAGTACGACATGGTTAATTTCACCCAAGCAAATGAGTTACCTCAATGACGGATTCCATTTCCGATGCATTCATTGTGCACCAACGTGTAGGAAAGCAATGGGAATACAAATATGATGGATTCAGCTAAACATTCGCTGTGGGTATGATCTGGTTTGGATGCTCATGCATCATTCATTCAGTTGTTAGAAAATCACAGAGTGCCTCCTGAGTGCTGGGCTCTGGGGACACACGGCAGGGAAGGCTCAGTCCTCCTCCTAAAGCCCTCACCGTCTGGGGGAAGACAGGCCCAGAAGAGGGGAATGCAAATGTCAGGCTGCTGTCTGGGCTGCGCAAGAGAAGAATGAGAGGGTGAAGGGAGGAGGAGCGGAGATGCTGGGGTGGTCACTGGAGCGGAGGTCAGGGAGAGGGTGTTCCAGGCAGGGGGAGGAAAGAGGGGCTGAGCCCGGAGACAGACAGAAAGACCTCTTTGGGCCATGCCAGGGATTGTAGAAGGGTGGTAGATGAAACTGGCCTGGACAATGTCTCTTTTCCAGAAACTTGCCCAGCCTTGTCTGTTTGTTTTGGATGGCCACACCGCCGGCTTCACTGCCTCTTGCCTCCCCTTGTCTCTGATCTGACAGTAATGCTGTCCCTGAAGGATGGATTCAGAGATGAACTGGATGATGTCACCCCCCTCCGTGCTCAGAACCCTCCAGCAGCTCCCCTGTGTGGTGAGATCAAATCCCAGCCTCTGTGACTTGGCCCATCCTGTTTCAGGCGCCCTATCTCTTCTGTTCCCTTAGCCTGGGAGGCCGCATCCCATTGAGGGCAGGAGTGGTGGCATCTTCATCTGCTGCAGACCCCAGAGCCCCCCATGCCGCAGGTGCTCAGCGTACAGGAGTGACATTTGGGGATGTGCCTGTGTGGCAGCTGGGATTTTGTCCAGGAAGCTTCCAGAAACTTTCCCAGAGCCTGGAGCCCCCAGATCCCCGTCCCGTGGTGCTTCCAGCAGCACATCCGCTTCTCTTTTTTGCCTGGAGTTGGGATCCTCCCTGCCTCTGTGCCAGGTGGTGAGGGGGTGCCAGCTGCCAAGCCGGGTGGCATCAGAGGAGAGGCTGGGCAGGGCCACCTTGCTGTCAAACTCCACTCCACAGTGGCCCATGGAGAATGAGGCAGCAGGATGTGAGATGCAGGGCTCCACATTCACATGGACTCTCCTCAGAGTTCCTAAGAATATCATGGACTTTCTTTTTTTCTTTCTTTCTTTCTTTTTTTTTTTTTTTGAGACGGAATCTTGCTCAGTCGCCCAGGCTGGAGTGCAGTGGTACAATCTCAGCTCACTGCAACCCCTGCCTCCAGGCTTTAAGCGATTCTCCTGCCTTAGCTTCCTAAGCTCCCCAGTAGCTGGGATTACAGGTGCTCGCCACCACGCCCAGCTAATTTTTTGTAATTTTAGTAGAGACAGGGTTCACTATGTTGGCTAGGCTGGTCTCGAACTCCTGACCTTCGGCAATCCACTGGCCTCGGCCTCCCAAAGTGCCGGGATTACAGGCATGAGCCACCACACCTGGCCTTGCCCACTGTTCTTCTTATACCTCTCCCCTCCACTGTGGAGGGCCCTGAACTTTGAGTGAACCTCCCCAGGCTCCAACCCAGCCTCTGCAGCCCCTGGTTGGGTGATGATGGCCAGGCGGGCCTCCCTGTTTGTGAAATGTCAGGTCTGACCACGATCGGTTGGTCACAAGGTTCCTGAGATCATGCGTGTCCCCCGTGCTTGGTGTGTAGCAGGTGCTCAATACATGCTCATTCTCATTTCCATTCTTGCCACTCACATTCTTGGCTCTGGCCAGTGGCCAGGCAGCATGGCCTGAATCAATGCAGGCTGACTGGCTGTCTGCTCCGGGGCAGGCCAGGGCTGGTGCAGTGGAGGAGTGGAGAGGAGCACCACTGGTTCTGCACCTAGAATAGCCCAGGGTCTGGGGAGACACAGACCAAGAATGTGAGGTCTTTGCTGTGGTAGCCACCTCTCTCCCACCCTGTGATTTGCTCCTGTCCTCTTTCTTCCCAGGAGGAGCCTCCCTGCCCCTCTCATGGTGATTTTTGCAAGGGCAGCTCAAATGTCACCTCTTCCATGAAGCCTTCCTTTCTCCCTATGAGGACTCTCTCACCTCTGAAGGTCCTTGGCTGCTTCTGCCAGCTGCTCTGGTTACTTATGTCTATAGCTTTTCTCCCCAGTGACTAGCTGTGGGCTCCGGGTCTCTACCTCTTTCTCTTCCCCAGCAGTGTAGGGGAGTGGGGGAAGAAGAGGGGAGGAGCCTGGCACACATCATCCAACTTACCATTTCTGCCTCCATCTGTCACCATCTGTTCATCCACCCATCCATCCTTTCTGCCTTCCATCTACTCATCTATTTATCTATCCATCCATCCATTCATACATACATCTATCCCATCTACCCACCCATTCATCCATCCAACCATCCAGCTAGCTTTCCTTCCTTCTATCTGTCCGTCCGTCCGTCCATCCATCCATCCATTCATTTATGCATCCATTCGTGCATCCATCCTTCCATTCATGTATCCATCCAAACAAACAGCAAGATTTTTTTGGACATCTCTAATATCCCAGACACTGTGCTGTGTGTCTGGGATATAGGAAAGGACACAGAAAGGATTTCATTCCATGAACTTCCATTGAGCATCTTCTATATGCCAGTTTAGCCTCAGCCCAAGCACAAAAGGTCTGGGAGAAGTAAGTGGATACAAACGAAGGGCTCAGGATGGTACCCGGTACATGCTCTGCAAGAGTTGCCTCTCATGTCCTATTATTACTGGCAACAGGACCCTGGACAAGTTATACAACCTTCCCACGCCTTTACACGGATTAAATGTGATAACGAATTTAAAGTGCTTGGCTTAGAAAATGTTAACTCTTATTATTAGCTATTAAGGATGATAAGGGTGAATTATGGAAGAGCGCAGAAATGTTCTGTTCATTGTAGAAATAAATGGGGACTGGAAGGCTGAGTTCTTGTACAGTTCCCAGCCATTCCAAATGTGTTACCAAAAGCACTAGCCCACGCTCCCCTGTGGAGGAATCATAGCTGGCTAGAGGCATATTGACACCTCCTGGGGAAGAAGGGAGACCCTAGGGGCTGGTGACCACTCCCAAGCTCCTGAGTTTTTGAGTGAGGGGATTTGAGTCTCTTGTGGCTTCTGGTTTTGTTACCAGAACCATCTCCCCTGAAAGCAGACAGACTTCCACAAGTTCTGTATGCAAGCCCCTGGGGTCAGGAGGTCTCATGGAGACCCCGTTACTCTCTCCAAGCAGCCACAGAGTCAGAGACTGTTGGCGCACCAGAGCACAGCTTCAAGGTCCCCAGTGTCCAGAAGAGTCAATGTGTACAGATCAACAGCTTGCTCCGTCAACATTAATAAATGGCCATGGTGTGCCTGGTGTAGTGCTGGAGGATGGGGACCCTACAGTGACAAAGCTGCCTGTGACTATAGTAATAATACAGAGTACTGGGGGCTACGGGAGCCCAGATGAGGTACCCAGCCTGGGGGCATGGAAGGAGCTGTTAAACCAAGATCCAAAGGATGAATAAGGAGCCGACAGGGTGTGGGCCTGTGCATAAGGCTAGATATGCCCTCAAGGGTACCTCTGTGTCCAGTGGAGGCATCCTCAGCACAGACATAGGTCTTGTTCCATGCCTGGCACAGTGATTGGTGTGATGTTCCAGGCATGTCCAATCTGGGCGGGCCTGCCACCGCCCTGTGCTTTTTGCTCCTGAGCCCAGTTGGCCGCTTCTTCCTCTGCCATCACAGTCCCCGCCTGCCTCCGAGCTAGCCCTTCCTCTTCTCCATGGGCCTGCAGCACCTCTGGCTCAGTCTGCCTTCCTGTCCCACCAGAGGAATCAAAGCTTCTTCACCTCTGTTTTCCAGGACTGAGGCTTAGGACTTGGGGGTCCAAGTCTTGTCTCAAACCAGCTGTGAGGCAGTGACACATGAATTTCACCCATATCACTTCCAGGTTCCCAGGAGTACCGTCTGAAGGTGAGAAGGGGCTTCAGACAGTCACAGGCCACCTCCACCGTTCAGCTGATTCTACAAATGTACAGAAACCCGAGAGCCCAGCGAGGACCACAGGAAGGCCCATTAAATGCTGAGCAGGTGCCCCCGCCCCCGGAATTTATATGTTGAAGCCCTAACCCCTAGCACTTCAGAATGTGACAGAAACTTCCAGCAAAGGTCTGGAGGCAGGAACCACGAGCACAGAGTGTTCATATAGCTCTCCAGCCTATTTGATGTGAAGGACATAGGGCAGACAAACAGTCTAGCATTGTGCAAGATGAAACAGCAGCAGCCATAACTGGAACCTCATTTATTGAGTACCTACTATGTGCCACACATTGGCAGCATTTTGCCTATATACTTTGTTTGGTCCTCTTGTGATCCTGTTGGTAGGTATCTGCACTTTACAGACAGGGAACCTGAGGCTCAGGGAGATAAGTCCCTAAAGATTATCCAGCTAAGAGGTGGCAGAGCTAGGTGCTACACCCTGGTCATCTCGTGCCGAGGTGCTGGTGCTCAAATGTGGTTCTAGCTGGGTGGGGCTGTTGGTGTGCAGCTCCTTGCAAGGCCAAGGCACCATACTGGATGCCAGAGACTTGATGGGAACCCCGTCCTGCCCTCAGGGGCCCACAGACCTCACACTGCAAACCCTAGGGCCTGGTGTCACTTTATCCAGAGCACATACTGGGAGTCAGACACACCTGAGCGAACCTGGCTCTCCCACTTGCCTGTGCAACTCACTTTACCTCTTCAGTGCCCAGTTTTGTTGGTAAAATGTCTATGGCCTCTATGCCTATGTTGGGAGAAGAATTAAATGAGCTAAGCCATTAGTAACTGGTGCATGGCTAGTACTTTCTCAATCATAGCGGCTACTCAGCTGTTACCCACACAGCCCCTTATCCGCAGCCTGACCATTCTTTTTTTCCCTTCCAGGTTTATTGAGGTTGAATTGCCATACCAGAAAATGTGCCGTTTTAGGTGTACAATACTGTGAATTTTAACAAACTTATATAATCACATCAATACCATCACCATCAAGATATAGAATAGTTTTACCACTCCCCAGAATCTGTTGCATGCCTTAGTAGCCAGTCTTCTCCTCCCATCTTAATCTCTGACAACTACTGGTCTGGTTTTGGTCTGTGTAGTTTTGCCTTTTCCAGGATGCCAGGTAAGTGGAATCATAAAGCATAGAGCCTTTTGGGTCTGGCATCTTCCACTTAGCATAATGCATTTGCGATTCATCCATGTTGTAGTGTGGGTCAGTAGTTTGTTCTTTTTTACTGAAGAGCAGTATTCCATTGTACGAATAAACCACAATTTGTATTTTCATATTCAGCATTTAGGTTGTTTCCAGTTTTTGGTAATTATAAATGAGGTGTGTTTTTTTTTTTTAACATGTCTTGTAATTTTTGGTTGATTGTTGGACATTGTGTATAGAAGAAGTATAAATAGTCTTATGCCTGGAAATGGGCCTGCTTCCTCTTTCTTAAGGCTCTGGGTATATCAAGTTCAGTCCTTCTAATCATGAATCGAGCTAGGTTTGGCTTTTGTTGCCTAAGGACCAAATTGGACCCTCTGACTTGTCCCATCTGATTTACATGGCATTTTCCATCATATAAAAGTATGAGGCTGGGCACGGTGGCTCACACCTGTAGTCCTAGCACTTTGGGAGGCCAAGGCGGGAAGATTGCTCGAGACCAGGAGTTTGAGACCAGTCTGGACAACATAGTGAGATCCCATCTCTACATTAAAAATAAAAAAAACTTAGGCATAGTAGTGCATGCTTGTGGTCCTAGCTACTCTGAAGGCTGAGGCAGGAGGATCTCTTGAGCCCAGAAGATTGAGGCTACAGTGAACCATGATCATGCCACTGTCCTCCAGCCTGGGCAACAAAGTAAGGCCCCACCTCTAAAAAAAACAAAAACACATGACATTTAACCTAAAATATGGAATGGCTCCTTTAGAAAAATAAAAGTTTTGCCATCACTGGTGGTTCTGTGTTACACATGTTAGCAGTTGGCTTTTATGGACAAGTGGCTGCCCACCTTGGCCAGGGCCTGTACTCTGCTTTTCTGCAGGCTCCACTACTCCTTAATGCTTCCCCCCACCCTGCCTCTTTCCTTTATGTTATTTTCCCGGTTCTTACAGATGGTTGAGTTGGTGGTGTGGAGATACTGAGTGATATTCAGTGAACTCTTTTCTAAAAAGATAGGAAGGGACAGGTATGGTGGCCCATGCCTATAATCGCAGCATTTTGGGAGGCCAAGGAGGGTGTATCCCTTGAGGCTAAGAGTTCAACACCAGCCTGGGCAACATAGCAAGACCTTGTCTCTACTAAAAAATGAAAATAAAATTTAAAAAAGACAGGAAAATATATGCATCACTTAAAAATATATTTCTACCTCAATGGGTAGAACTAAACTGATAATCAAAAAAATTAAACGCTGGGAAACACTACTTTTCATAAAAGTGAGCTCAGAGAAAGGCTTGCTTTTCTAGACAGTGTGAATAGCATAGGTGAATGCGTGCCTCCTACCATCCAGAGATGTGGTTTTAAGGATGGACAATGGATCCCCATAGAGGAGACGGCATTGTACTGATGTCTAGAAAGGATGAACACAGAAGAGGCCAGGTTTTCTTACGTCCACCTGGGGAGTGATATTACCTGCTGGGAAGATTCACATTTGACATTTTACTTTGAGGACGCAGCTTTCTGAGTCTGTTGCCAGGTGGCTGGTGTGACAGCTGATGTCTGCCAGACGGCTGCAGGTGGGGGTTTAGAAACACAAACACAGCCACACGTCCGGATGGAGGCTGTTTCCCAGTGGAAGGCAGGGCCCCGTGGCTCTTTGATGAGGTTGGCCAGAGTCATTCTGTACACCTGGGAGGAGGGGCCCTTCCTGTCACTCTCAGCTGTCCTTGGAAGGCTGGGGAAAGGTCAAGGGTGAGATGAAGAGCGTGACTGGAGAGCCTGGATGCTCCTACTTCTTTGTCATTCACACTCAGTTCATGCATTCACTTAAAGAAGGTGATGGGACCCACCCTGTCTTCCTCCCCTCCCCTCCCCTCCCCTC
>NW_012114522.1:2502427-2625996 GCF_000951035.1 Colobus angolensis palliatus | reverse complement strand
TCTCCCCTCCCCTCCCCTCCTTCCCTCCCTTCCTTCTTTCTTCTTTTTCCTTTCTCTTTCCTTATATATATAAAATTGAAATAGCTTTTGGGGTACAAGTGGTTTTTGGTTACATGGATGAATTGTTTAGTGGGGAAGTCTGAGATTTTAGCAGCACCCCTCACCCAAGTAATGGACATTGTATCCAATATGTCATTTTTTATCCCTCAAGCCCCTCCCTCCCGTCTCCCTCTTTAACGTCCATGATACTACTCTGCATGCCTTTGCCTACTCATAGCTTAACTCCCACTTGTAAGTGAGAACATAGAGTGTTTGGTTTTCTGTTCCTAAGTTACTTCGCTTAGAATAGTGGCCTCTGGCTCCCTCCACGTTGCTGCAAAATACATGATTTTATTCCTTTTTATGGGTGAGTAGTATTCCATGGTGTATGTATACCGTATTTTCTGTATTCACTCACCGGTTGATGGGTACTTAGGGTGGTTAGAAAACCTTAAAGACTCCACCAACAGACTCCTAGATTTGATAAATGAGTTCAGTGAAGTCTCAGCTTATAAAACCAATGTCCACAAATCAGTACCACTGTTCTACACCAACAATGCCCGGGCTGAGAATCAAATCAAGAACTCAATCCCGGGGCTCTTCCTGGCACTGGGAAGACAGCGGTGGATGAAAGAAGATGCCTGCTGTCATGCAGCTGACATCTCACAGCGGGGTGGACAGTACCGAAGGAGACAGGCCAGGGAACAAGAGAATTCCCAGTAGGCACAAGACCAGGCAGGCTCCAGGCCTAAAGAGGGCTGGTGGGGAGGGTGATGGGCATGTGCTTTTGGATGGTGTGGTTGAGCCACCTGGGGAAAGAACATTCTGGGCGGGGGACAGCTGGGGCATATCTCTGAGGTGGGAATGTGCTTTGTGGAGTCAAGTGCCCCGTGAAGGGGCATGGAATGAGCCGGGGCCTGAGGATGGTTCCGATTCCCTGGAAAGGTGTTCGATTTTACTTTACCTGCAAGGGGCGGCCATCGGGGAGGTGGCATGGCTTGGTGTGCATTTAGCCCAGGTGGCTGTGTTGACCATGTTCCTTCCATAGCAGCTGGGGCTGGTTGACTTGGTCCTAGTGAGGCTCCTCCAAGAAACAGGCTTGTTCCCCCTGAGCCATGAGGCTCGTAGAGGGCCTCTGCCATCAGACGAGGGAGTTTACAGCAGGCTGTCCAATGGTGTGCTCATTAGACCAGATGCTGCTTGACCAGAGGGGGCCAAGATGTGGGCCAAGCCCCACCCCCGGATGGCCAGGGCCTGGAGATCCAGTGCTTGTCCTAGGGGCAGGGATGGAGTGGGTGCCCAGACCTGAGAGTGGGAGCAGAGGGGGCGGTGAGGATGAAGGAGGAGCCTTGTGGTGGCCATGCCCCCTCTGTCCTGGGCCCTGGCATGCAGCTGCTGTCTCTGGACACAATGTGCTCCCTCTCTCTGCCTCCCGGCCCAGCCCAGCTGCAATTGCTGAGCCTGCTCTCACCTTCCCGGGGCCTCATGCACTGGGGCCTAAGGTGTGCTGCATCCTGCTGCACGGGAAGGCCAGAGTCGGCCTCATCTCAGTTCTACCATGGGCCCAGCAGGGCTGGCAAAGTAGTTCATGCCCAGGAGGTTCACTGGGTGAATACTGTTGATTGACTCACACAGAACAGAAGTTGGAAACGCAGGAGGAGGGGCGCATACACCCTGAGAGGCCAGGATAGCCCAACCCCCTTGTCCAGCCGCTCAAGAGTCTCAGCCCCCGGGCCCTCCCTGGGCTGCACACCCTCCATGGACTACAAGCTTGGCAAAGAGATTTTCTTCTTGGAAGGGTTTGTGCTTTGGATTCAGATGGGGGAGGACCTATTCTGACTTTCAAATGAGGCGCCGAGAGGAGGGCTAAAATTCCAGTGCCCTCTGCAGAGATGGCCGGGGCTTCAAGAGCACTGACCAGCTGCAGCTCCTCAGCCCCTGCCTGCCTGGAGCCTGCCTCCCCACCCCCATCCACACTGTTTTGGTTTCTGCTGAAATCTGCTAGGGCCTTGAGGATGGTCCTGCCCTTTTTATCTTTTTCAATATTCCGGTAGCTCTAGTTCCCAGTTCTGCCCTCAATGGGTGTTACCACACACAGGAAATGTCTTATGAACTGTGCATTATTACATAATTATCACTCAGCAATGGGGTCCAATATTATTTATGTATTAATAACTGCCAGTTTTGCAAATGGCCTTAGGTAGCTTACTTGTGTACTTATACTTCACTAAGATAACAAATAGTTGAGGGAATTAGCACAAAGGGCACATAATGATAGGAAAAGAACAAAACTAAATGTAGGATGAGGAGCATCCTAGCAGCCAACGTGAAAAGGAGGACTGGATTGGTTATAGTAGTCCTGTGACAGTGTAAGATGAGGAGCATCCTAGCAGCCAAAGAGAAAAGGAGAACTGGATTGGTTAAGTAGTCCTGCAACCCAGAGATAAAGCAAGCTGGTTTCCCAGGAGAATTGTGGCTTTCTGTGGATGCTGGGATTGAGTGAAATACAGCCCATGGGCCTCCTTAGGGGCTTGTGTAAAACTGCACAGTAATGTTCTGCTGGCCTAAGGAACCAAGAGGTAGACTGTGACCTTGAGGAAGCCACATTCAGACTCCCACACCCATGGCTCTGAGGGGGGTCAGAGCACCAGAAGGGCTCGGAGGATGTGGGGAGGCTCCTAGAAGGTGGCAATTGTGCCCTTGCCCACTCAGTCTGTGGGGGTTGAGGGCTGGATTCCCACTCAGGAATCCCTTCAGTCACAGGCAGGCCCACTGCCATTATGGCTAGGGGTAGAGGGTGGCATTTGGAGTCAGCCCCATCTCTCCCTGTCTCTCCTGGGGTCAGGTCCTGGTCTGTCACTCTCTCTCTACCCTGGATTCTCCCCATATCCCAGTTTCCCCCCAACCCCCGAGAAATGAGAGCAGAACCCCCCCCCCCAACAACCAGGAATCCTGGGAGGGAGAACTTATTCCAAGTCCCAGGAGAGCTGGGCATGTCATTCCAGCTTCAGTTATTTGAAGGACTGCACTCTTGACACTGGTGTACACCACACATCTCATGGGAGGGGACAGGGACTAACATTTGCAGAGACCCCACTGTGTACCACATGGGCTACCTGGGTCCTAGGATCTGAGGCCCGTGCCATCCTTGTGCGACGGGTCTCCCACAGGGATCTCCTGTTTCCCAGCTGGGGTCCTGCCGGGATCCTGCAGGCTTGGGGAGGAGGGTGCCCAGATCCCACAGCCAGCAGGTGGTGGGGCTGGGATTCAAACCCAGGCAGTCTGGCTCTAAAGCCCATTCCCTTTCCACTAAGCCAGGCTGCCTCGGCAGCCTCCCTGGCGAGATGGCTTTGGGTTTTGCTCTGCTTCTTCTCCCACCTGGGTGTCTTGCAATGGTGGCCTATCACGTAGCTGGTGGTGAGGCAGGTGGCTGCAGGGAGCTGAGACAGGGCTGCAGTTGGAGGAGGGATTTGGAGTGCCAGAGCCTCTTGGGGTGGATGCACAGGACTCCTAAATGCTCCCCACCTGGAATCTAGCAGGTGCCCCTGCAGCTCCGACCGGGCAACAGGCCGGGGGAGGGACTGTCTGCCGGCATCACCACCCCCACCCAGCCCAGCTGTCATGAGAGGATGTGGGAGCCACGCGGGGTTAGTCCTTGACAGGTGGGACTGTGATTCGCCTCTGCCGCGCTCACTCTCCTGGCACACTTTAATTACAGTGAAAAGCAGGGGAGAGACTGGTCCCGTGGCCCCTGGGCTTGTCCTCTGGGCCCCTTGGCCAAGCTGGCTGGACACTGTGCCTAGGCCACCAGGCCAGGCAATGGGCTGTTTGCCAGGAGACCTCCTCCGCCCTGCAGAAAACAAAACAAAAAACTCCACCTTGAGTTCCATGTGCTTTTAAAGCAGACGGAAAATGTGGGTGTGAGGTGGGGAAGCCAGGGGTGAAAAAGACACAAAACCCATCACGTGTAAATGGAGGCACAAGAGCTGTCATTTTCCTTTCAACCGGAGGGCGGCTTTGTCACTTCCCCAGTCGATGCTGCTGGTGGCAGCGCGGGGTGCCTGTTGAGCCCACAGAAGCTGGCGGCAGCTCCCGGATTTGACTCTGGTTCTGCCGAGTGGCCTGGCCTGGGAGGAGTCTCTCAACCTTTCTGTGAGATGGGAGGGCAGAGGGCAGTGGGGATGTGGGTGGCACACAGGACCTCGGGCTGCAGGCGAGGCTGCCATCCTGCTGCTGAGTGCAGGCACCAAGCTCGTCTTGGGTGGGGCGGGTGTTGGTCCCATCTGCAGATGAGGTGCAGGGGACTGGGGAGCAGGTGGGGCGCTTTTCACCTTGGCTCCTTCCCTCTGGACAAAGGCACTTCAGTTGTGGCTCCAACACCTGCCAGCCAGGTAGCGTGCTTCACCTCCATGAGCCTCAGTGTCTGCGTCTGTTAAATGGGGGTGACTGCTTTGAGGTTTAAATTAAATATTGGCAAGAACCTACCTCCTGGGGTGCCCAGCACATCACACACCCCTAGGAAATGAATGATTGAATGAATGAATGAATGAATGAATGAAAGCGGGCAAGAAGGAATAGCTGGAAAAGCTAACTGGTTACCTTTATCCCTGGAAGGAGAAATTTGGGGAAAACTGTTGGTCTCACACATCTGTAGGGCTTTAACTGGGTACCCTAAGGGCCTAACTGGGGCTGGGGGCAGCTCCATGGAACTCAATGGTTTTAATTCTATGGATCTAGACTGCACTTTGCTGTGAGGTAATGAGTTCACTATACCTTGGGGGCATGCATGGAGCTCTGGAAGGCCCCTAGGCAGGGCTTTTCCAGGCCTGGTCCTTCTCAGATGGGGGAATCAAGTAACTATGAAATTTCCCTGCAGCCTGAGCTTTAAGACCTTCCCTCGCTGACACCTCCCCAACTTGGGTCTTCTTGCTCTTCAGGCACAGAGACACCTGTTACCACCCTCTAAGCGTCTGTTGAGCACCAGACATAGGCAGTGACGACCCAGTGGGACCCATGGACTGGTGGCGGGCCGGTGGGAGCGGAGGTTGGAGCGCGGTACAGGGGGAGCCGAGACAGCGTGAACCTCAATGCCCCTGAGTGGAGGGCGTGGGAGTGAGCAGGGAGGGCTTCTTATGGGAAGGGTCTTTGATGTTCCAGTGGATTTCAGGGAATGGGGCAGCAGGGAAGGGTGTCAGGATGAAGAGATCGGCATTAACAGAGGCTCAGAGGCAGGTGATGAAGGACTGTGTTCTGGGAGCTTCTGGGGAGGGGTTTGATCACATCACAAGATAAATAGTGGGGATGGGAGGCTCCAGGAGAGTTAGGATCGCCGAGGGCCTAAGACAGAGGGTTCTGTCCTGCCGGCAGGAGGGTGTGGGGGTGCTCAGCACGGCTGTCAGGATCTGGTTCACAGAGTCCTTCAGTCCACAGGTCATAGTGTGACCCTGGCATCAGGTGGCTTCTTGCTTCTGTCTCGTCTGTGAAGTGGGTACAGCAGGGCCCCCCTCTTGGTTGTGAGACTGCAATGGTGAGGCAGCACCTGGCCTGGCACCCACAGCCCTGCCACCCCGGTGTGGATCTGTCTTCCCCTCCCCAAACCTAAGCGTGAAGCATATGGCTGCCGGCATGGGAGCCTTGCTGAGATCTGTTTTCTTAGGCACACTCGTTCCCTGAGCCGAACATCGGGGAATCTCTGTCCAGGTCATTTTGGAGCTGGTGCCAAGCACCCAAGAGGTGTGGAGGCTCAGCAGGGACCCCGGCCTGGTGCTGGGTGCACGCCACAGTAATGACAACCTTGCTGCCAGGGCCTGATGTCCTCGTCACCCTCTTGTCACCCTCCCAAGCCTGGGACAGCACAGAGGCTGGAGGCGCTGTGACCCAGGCCCTGGCCAGGGGCCAGCCAAGCTTCTGCGGGCCCAGTGTCCGGGGCAGGAAGCGCTGCCGGCCGGAGGTGGAAAGACAGGGCAGCTCCGGGGCCGGGGAGAGGCTGGCACAAGGCCAGCACACCCTTGCTGCTGAACAGCCCCATTCATGGGCAGGCAGCAGGCAGTCAGGGTGCAGTGGCCTCTCTTGTTGTCCCCTGGTCACCCGTGGCTGAGGGCCTCCGGGCCTCCACCCCTGCCCACAGCTGCTTGGCAAGTCCTCCCAGGCTATGTCACTGTGACCTGGAGCCAGCTCTCCCCTGTCCCCATTCTGACCTGCTTCACGGGGGGCTGGCAGGCCTGCAGAGTTAGGTGCTCGATAAGCCTCCTGCAGCTGCTGCCACAATGTTCCACCGAGCTGGGGGCATCAAACAACAGAAATGCATCCTCTCCCTGTTCTGGAGGCAGAGGTCTACAGTCCAGGGAGTTGTTGGGCCACCCGGCCTCCCAGGAGTCAGGAGGCTTTAGGAGAGGATCCTCTCACTTCTGCCACCTCTGATGGCTCCAGTGAGGCTCTGTGCTCCTTGGCTTGCACAGCATCCCTCCATCTGGCTCCCTTGTCACAGGGCCTCTCCTTGTGTGTCTCAGAGTCCAGACCTTCGCTCCTCTCTTGTCTAAAGACACAGGGATGGGATTAGGGTCCGTTCTAATGTAGTATGAGCTCATCTTTATGTGGTTACATCTGCAAAGACCCCATTTCCAAGTAAGGTCACGTTTTGAGGCCCTGGATGGATGGTAGGTGCCACCCTGCACTCAGCTCCTGGCCAGAGCCCCCGCTGGTCTCCCGGCTGCATGGCTGCTTCTGCCCCAGCGTGCGTCCCTGTCCCGGAACTGTCCTGTGCTCATGCTATCTGGGTCCCTCTAGGCCTTTGTCCCTGCAGTCCCTCCCAGGACGTCTCCTGTCTGTCTGTCTCCTGCAGGCCCATCAGACCCTTTGGTGTCCTTCAAGGCCCAGCCTCCCTGTGGCTTCCCCAAGAAGCCTCTTTTCCCTTCCTGAGTACATGAGGGCTCTGCTTGTATGACAGCTGCTCCCCCTCCCCCACCGGCAACGTCGCTTTGGCTGCTCTGGGGCTGCTGACCATGCTGTCCTGGCCAGGGCATTTGATGGCTGTTCTTGTCCCCCTCTAGACCAAGGATTCCTGAGGTTGGGGACTCTACTATGACATGTCTCAGGAACTTCCTTCTCTTCCTCATCCTCAGAGGACCTACTGTGTGCCGAGCCTTGTGCTCGGCTTTTTTTTTTTCTTTTCTTTTTTTTCTTTTTGAGACCAAGTCTCTCTCTATCGCCCAGGCTGGAGTGCCGTGGCATGATCTCAGCTCACTTCAACCTCCACCTCCCAGGCTCAAGCTCTTCTCTTTCTCCCACCTCCGCCTCCCAAGTAGCTGGGATTACAGGCGCCCACCAGCACGCCTGGCTTTTTTTTTTTTAAGTAGAGTTGGGGTTTTACCATATTGACCAGACTGGTCTTGAACTGGCTTCAAGTGATCCACCCGCCTTGGCTTCCCAAAGTGCTGGGTTTACAGGCGTGAGCCATCACCCAGCCCGTGCTACGCTTTTGATAGATATTTGTCGTTGAATCCTCAGGGCCCCTCTGGGAGGCAGGAACTATGACCATTTCCATTTGCAGGAGAGTAAACGGAGGCACCTAGAGATTAAAACTTGGCCAGGGCTTTGGAGCTGGGACTGCGGCGCAGATCTGCACAGGTCTGCTTTAGTGAGGGGTCCTTGAGGGCTGCCCGGGTACCCCAGGTAGCAAGAGTGGAGTTCGTTCATTCACCCATCCATTGATTCATGCAAGAAGCGTTTCTGGAGCACCTTCACATGCTCTGCCTCAGGGACCTAGCTGGCCACCGACAGCCCTGCCCTGGCCTCCAACAGCCCTGCCCTGGCCTCATGGACTTAGATCTGTCAGAGAAGCAAGACAGATGCTTCCCTGCTCCTCACAGCTGCAAGGGGCCCTGGAGACCAGGTCCTGGTCTTGACACTCACCCTTTCTGTGACCCTGACTAGGGGCTACCCCCAGCACTTGCAGGCAGAGTCACCTCAACCAGCTGATCTCTACCACCCCTTCCAGCCTGAGGATGAGCATTCACGTTCAGCAGTCTCGCTTGCCGGCACCCTTGCCAGTCAGCTCAGGGGAAGGACTGGGCTCCTGAATCCCAAGCACCCTCCACAGACTGCTCTTGGCTGACAACAGCTGGTCAGATGAGGTGCGTGGCCCCCCGAGTCCAGGCCCACTCAGAACCCTCGCGCAGGAAGGCCATGCGTGAAGGCCACACGGAGGCGACTATCGCTCTGAATCCCTGCCAAGCCTGTGCCCCAGCCCTGGGAAAGAATCCACAGGCATTCTCCAAGTCCGGTGACTCAGAGCTCCCAAGCCGGGAGCACAGGGCCAGCTTCCTCCACTCAGTAGGGGCTCTGAACGGCCCATAGAGCCCTGGCTTGCAGGCAGGCCCAGAGCCTGGGAGGGCGTGGTGTCAGGCTGCCTGGTGAACCCAGCAGCATTCACACTTAGCAAGAGGACAGCCACCAGGCTCTGGGTGTGTGGAAGCCAGGAGGAGCTCCAGGCAGAGCAAACATCATCAGAGAAGACTCTTCCCACCCACGGAGGACACCTCCCGGGCCAGCCACCCTAAGCCACGGTGGCAATGGTCAGTGTCTGCGTTGACAGTCATGTGTGCCGCTGAGGAGTCCCCTGAGATGCTGGACACGGCCCCTACCCTGAACACACAGCAGCCGCAGGTAGCTCAGTCGGGGGGAGAGGCCTGTTTATGGCAGGTTTCTTTGGTAAAGACCTTCAGCCCAGTTCTCCTGCCAAACACATTGCAGGAGAGAAACACGAAGAAGCATATGTAAGTTTCCCACCATTGCTGTAACAAATGTCCTCAAACTTACTGGCTTGAGACAGCACACATGTAGACAGCCCCCAACTTACAATGGCTGAACTTAACGTGTTTTGACTTCACAATAGTGTGAAAGTGACACCCGTCCTGCAGGAACTGTACTTCGAGTACCCATACAACCATTCCAGGTCAGCCAGGCTCAGCCGCGGTGTTCGGTGGTTAAGGGTAGTAAATGCATTTTTCACTCAGGGTATTTTCAAGTTACATTGTGTTTATCTGGATGTGGCCCCATCAGGGGTCGAGGAGCACCTGTTTGGTCTTAAACTTTGGGAGGTCAGAAGTCTGAGATGAGTCTTAAGGGACGAAGATCAATGTGTTGGCAGGTACGGTTCCATCTGGAGGCTCTAGGGGAGAATCTGGTCCCTTGCCTCCCCCAGCTCCTTAGGGGCCACCGGCGTTCCAACCCCTCCCCTCACATCACGCCAGCCTCCTGCTTCCATTGCCACCTGTCGTGGCTTCTACTTGGTCATCAAATCTCACTCTTCCTCCTATTCCACAGGGACACGTGTGATTGCATTAGGGCCATCTGGATAATCCAGGATAATCTCCCCATCCCAAGAGCCTTCACATAATCTCATCCGCAAAAGCCCTTTGACCATGTGAGGCGATGTTCGCAGGTTTAGGGGATTAGGACATGGACACCTTTTAGGGACTGTGATGCAGTGCACCACAAAGAGCTTCTTGGCAAATTTCAGGTCGGGGCAGCTGTGTCCAAAGATGCCTGCGTCCTCTCTGAAGGATGAGTCAGGTTGTGCTGCGATTCCTACCATCCACCCCCATGCACACCCCTGACGTCCAAGTCCAATGCTGCCTGACTGATGGGGAAAGAGCGAGTCGGTGTCACCCCGGGGCTTGCGACTGGGGCAAGTCCTCAACTCTCCTGGCTCCTTCTGCTTGGCATGGTGCCTCTGGAATTTAGAAATGAAATGGACATTTAGAAACAATGGCTAGAATTTAGAAGTGAAAGTCAATGCCCGCTGTGCTCTGCAGTGCAATTTACATCCATGCTTACCTCGCACCTGCCCTGAGAGACAGGATGTCTCCCTTTGCTCAGGTGACCGAGGAAACAGAGACTTCTAGGGAAGGAACATTCCTGAGGTCTCCCAGCAAGCCCTTGGCAAGCTAGGTTGCCCCCTAGGGCTTCCCCCAATGCCTCTCCCACCACGTGTGTTCCACAGGACTCAGGGCCGCCATGGACGGGACGCTGTCCTCATGGACAGGACGCTGGCACATCTGTGAACAAGGCTCGCTGCCACAGCCTGCAGGCGCTCACCCTCCTGTGAGGGAGAGGAATGTGGGCGCTGAGGCTGGGGGTGAGAGGATCCAGGGAGAGGACTCCAGGCAGAAGGAATGGCAGAAGCAGAGGCCTGAGGGAGCCTGCGCTTGGTGTGCTCCAGGGCCAGGGAGGGCCAGGGGCCAGGGGTGGGGACAGGGTGGAGGAACTGGTGAGGAAGAGGCTGTGTCACATGGTGGAGGGCTTCACCCCCAGGGAAGAGTCTGAGTTTCATTCTCCTTGGGCTGGAGACTTCCTGGGGGCCTCGGCATGCACCTAGTGTAACCTGGGCCTGGGCTGGGGTAGGTTCTTGGGGCTGGGGTGGTCGGGGTGTAGGTCATCACTCTTGGCAGAGTGATGGTTGGCTGAGACAGCTTGGAGTGGCCCTACAGCAAGGCAGAGGTGTGGGTGGGTGATCGGCCCTTGCTGCGGGTGCGGACCCCACACTGTGTGTCTTCATGAAGCCGGGAGTGACAGTACCCATGCGGGAAGGAGGTATGGACTGGGGCTCCGGAGAGACCCTGGCTGAGCTGATACCTCAGTTCAGCCACAGGTGGGAGGAAAGGGCTTTGGAGCCAGAGCGAGTGAAGGATTGGAAAACCCAGCGGGGTGTGGGAGGGAAGGGCCTGTCTTTAAGATCCTCTGCAACAGCAGGTCTCCTGAACCCAGGGTCTTGTTAAAATGTAGGTTCTGATTCAGTGAGTTGGCGTGAAGCAGGAGAGTGTTTCTAACGAGCTCCCAGGTGGCTGACAAAGCTGGTCTGCAAAGCGTCTTGGGAGGCAGGGGTCAGTGGCTTCAGTCGTTACCTCCTGTGAGCCCTGGGCCCCTGCCGGGAGGACAGCAGGAGGCCCAAGTGACAGGTGGGAACGCTGAGGCTGCAAGAGGGAAAGGTGCTGTCTGAGACGTCGCAGGCATTCCTACAGGGTATGACTGGGGCTGGAGCCTGGGCCTGTATCCACTGTCCACCCTCTGCCAGGCCGTCCTGAGAGCGGGAGACTCCCAGCTAAGGCTCTTCCTGGGGGTGAGATTGGGGGTACAGCTTGTTACTGAAGGAGCATCCACAGGCCAGCCAGGGCTCAGAGGAGAGGGAGGGAACGCATGTTTAATGAGCACCAACTGTGTGCCTGGCACTCTCTTTGTCCCTGCTACAGGAGAGCATCCTTATCTTTGCTCCTTCAGTGCTAGGAGCTCAGGAAGGGCCTGTTGCCCTGATGTGGGGGGCTCTCAGCCAGGCCAAGGTGACCAAGAAGTGCCAGCTGGGTGCAGGATGCTTTGCCACATGTAGGCAATCCTGGGGGCCCTGTCTGCAGGCTCCGTCCACGTCCCAGCTCCTCTGAGGCTGTTTGCTCTCCGAGAACAGGACCACAGAGGCACCCGGGCTCCTGCAGACACCGGGTGTTCTCCAGATAGAAATGTGGCGGCCCACAGCCAGCTCCCATAATACAGTTGCCTCGGCTTCTGCTCAGGGGAGGATGGAGGAGTCACGCTGAGCCTGGAGAAATCAGCTTCCCCCTACCCACGGTGACCCCCGGCCCTGGCCTGGGCAGCACTCTCTGGGCCGGGCATGTTGATGGCAGACTTCAGCCTCACAAGGCAAAACATCTAGAAGCGTATGAGGGGTGCCCACCCTGAAGGACTCAAAACTCACCCCATCCACTGGGCCACCTGTCTAGAGGCAGATGGGGAAGTCACATCCTGTGTAGGGCTGGAGCCTCCAAATCCAAATAAACCTGTGTGAGTACAAACTTCTCTCGGCTCCCAGTGCTGCCTGTGCATGACGCGACCTCAGCCTCTGATGGGGACATGGGGGCCTGGCCACTGGAGATGGGGCAGAGTGTGGGTGAGGCAGGAGGAGGGTGGGATGCGGACTCTGCCACACCCAGGCTTAAGTCCCAGCTCAGCCTTTTACCCGATGTGGCTTTGGACCAGTCTCAGTTTCCACATCAGCAAAACCGGGAGAGCTGATCTTTATTCATGGAGTGTGTAGCCCGCTGACTGTGGTCATCACAGCAGGACAGCAAGTGGGCGGGACAAGGCGGTGTGGCCGTGCAGGCAGGAGGGCAGCCTGCCCCACCTCTCCCTCTGACCCCACCCCACTGGGGCATCCCATTTCTGACTGGCTGAGTTTCAGAGGAGTAGCCAAGGCAGGAGCCTGGTGCCCACACTGGCCTCTTGGGTTGGGTGTTGCTTCCTCTGCCCCAGGGCTGGAGTGACTTCCTGGCTGAGTCCCCCTCACACCTTCTGCCTAGCTGGCTGATGGGACCTGCTGCAGTTACCCGTGAAGCTGCTGAAGGTGTTAAATGTCTTCCCATGTGCGACGTTGGCCGGTGTGGCGGCCCAGATGGGGCATCCTCTTCTGCTCTGTTGTAGGGGTGTCGGGGTGGGACGTGCTCCCTAAACTGCACAGGACCCAGCCTGCAGGAGGGGCTGACTTGGGGGACTTTCTGGCCCAGCCTCTGAGTTTCAAGTTCGGGAGACTGATGCCCAGGGAGGGGCCACTGGATGCCCAGGGCCCCTGTGGTCCACCTCCTTGCCTCACCTGGGGACTGGCCAGGCCCCTGACTACATGTGCTGTCACTTCCCCGAGACCCTGACTTAGCCCAAGCGCAGGGCCCCAGGTCTCCCCACAGGTTCCAAGCCTGTTATTTCCAACCATCTGAAAGATATAAGGAGGCAGCTCCGGGTGAGATACGTTTAACATGAAGTTGTATCTTGTGGTCAGTGCTTTCTGTCAAAACGTTTTGCCTCCCTGAGCTGGACTGGGGAAAGGGGCCAGGGAAGCCACATTTCTCCAGCCAGAACTTACAGTGGGAGCTGGCTGCTGCCTAAGAGGGCAGGAAGAGGGCAGGGCTGGCCTCTGATCCCCCTTCTCCCATCTCTGCCCCATGGGCCTAGCCTCCATACTCAGCTGGGGGCAGCGTCCCCTGCTGCCAGAGCTGACTGGGATCCTGTCCAGCCTCAGGTTCCTGCTTTGGGCTGACAACCAAGCTGCTCCCAACCTTAGTACCCCAGCCCCTCGCCCTCCTCTCAGGAGCCCGCGAGGGCGGCACAAGTGAAACGTCCAGGGTGCAGAGTTTAAGAAGGTGCTCACACAGACATGTCGGGTACAGGGCTGGGCCTGGCAGTGAGGCTCTTCCCAAACTTTGTGCACCCCCAGTCCTGGCCCTTCTCTCAGCCCCTCCCTGCAGCAACCATCTTGGACCTCCTCCTTCCCCAGCCTGCCTTCCTTCCCCATCACCTGGCACCTGATGCTCCCCCACACTCCTCCCTGACCCCTGGCCAGTCCTCTCACCCACCCCTCCTTCCCCAGATTCCACAGCCCCCCAGGGGCTGCTCCCCCCTCCCATTCCTCCCATTTCTTGTGTCTGCCAACCCCAGACAGCGAGCTCCGAGGGCCAGGCCTAGCACAGAACCTGGCACCTACGGGTGCTCAGTGAACATGCTAGAGGGGTGACGGCTGAGCTTTTGTTTGTGGATGATTGGGAGCAGACAGTAGGGCCACCTGGACCTCCTCAGTTCCTGAGCAACAGGGATTCAGAGGCGGGGAGTGTGCGCAGGCGCTGAGGACACAGGGGAGGTGGACACGGTCACTGCCTTCCTGCGGTCACTGACCAGCCCAAGGCAGCCCACGATGATCAAGTGGGGAGGATGCCACGGACAAAGTGCCTGGGCCCAGACATGGGGCACCCCTCCTCTTGGCGCTTCATGGAGGAGGTGACATGTGAGCAGGCCTGTAGGATGACAGGCCTGTGGAGCTGGCGGGGTAGGAGTTCTTGGTGAGAACAGCAAGTGGCAGTATCAGGCATCTTCTGGGAGTGGAGGGAAGTTCTCTGAGGCTGGGGGTTAGGAGACGGGTTTGGAGGGAGGGAGAGAAATAAAGCTAAACGGATGGACTGAGATGTAGTCAGCTGGGCCATGGGCTTTGAACCTGATCTCAGTAGCAGTGGGGAGCCATGGAGGGTTTTACACAGAGGGCATCGACGTCCCTTCAGCTCCCATTCTGCAGCACCCAGCCCAGAGCTGGGAATCTGTGCCGTGGTCAGATCCAAGTTTACTTTCGAAATTCTGAGTATCCTCATCCAGGACACACCTCTAGTTTTCCTCTCTACATTCAAATTTTCACCTCTTCACGTTCCAACCACAGGGCAAGAGATGTCTTGTTTTTCATTGTCTATGTACAAGTCTCCACTTAGTCTGGGAAATCAGAAAAAAGAGAAAGTGTTTCTGTTCTGGGCCCTCCCTTGGGAGTGAAGGGAATTTTATGGGGAGGGGAGATGCTTTGATAACCCAAACATTTTACAGAGAACCCAAACATGGGAGAGGAATTCCTCCAGGCCCGACAGACCCCACACGCGCTGAGCACTGCCTTCCCAGGACGCCTTTTCTTTCTCTCTGGGCGGGACTCACCCTGCCCTGCCTGTTGCTCTGGCCCGAGGCCTCATCTTTTGGGGCGCCCAAGGACGGCCAGTTCAGGAGGTAGCTGCAGTCTTGGCCGGAGGCGGGATGGGGTGGTTTTCCAGGGCTGTTCACTGGCAACCCCCATCCCTCCATGCACGCAGCTCCCTCTGGCTTTCTGAGCTCACCCACTGCTCTCAGGAATGGCGTTTGGCCCATCTTACCTTTGAGGAGGTTGAAGCTCAAGGAGGTTGAAAGACTTGCTCCGGCTCCTGGCTGGGGGGTGTGGCATGGCGACTGGAACAGGGCCAAGTGGCTTAGATCCTCTGCTGCAAGGAGGGATGCCTGGCATGGAGTGCGGGCGCAGGGGTGAGGCTTGGAGGCCTGGGCTGGCCTGGCAGGGCCTGCTGGTGACCTGAGCTGCCAGGGTTTGGGCACAGACCCAGCTCGTGTCTCAGCTCTGCCCCCTCCTGGCTGAGGCTTGGCATGCACCTGAGTCTGTCCTTTGTGACTTGGGGGACGATGGTAAGGTGACTTCCCATCACCATAAGGGCGTGTGCAGGGGCTCACTTGCTCTCCTGGAGTGTCAGGTGACAGTTGTCAGCTTCCACGTCCCCATGTGTGCTGTGATTCAAGGGTGTTGGAAGGAAGGAGGGCACTGATAGCTGAGGGCCCACTGCCCCTGCCCTGCGTCCTGGTCGATGGCTCCTGGTGGAGATGGCCCCTACTCTCCCTCACTGGGATTTCAGGGAGCCATCTGCTCTGCTGAAGGGGGGAGAAGCATCCATTGGGCAGCTCAGGGATGTTGCTGGCTTCTGGGTGGCGGCGTCCCCCAGTGGAGAGCTCTGAGTCTGCGACTGCTGTCCTCCTGCCCGGAGACCCCCAATTACGCAGTGCCCGGAGGGCCTTGGCCTGGGCTGAGATCAACGCGCACAGATGGATGAAGGACTCTTGTCTCCAAGGATGTGGTTTCCAGGGCCACAGGACCTCCTCTTCACATCTTGGTGGAAGTGCCAGGAGCACCTTGGGCGAGCCGTGCCCAGACGCGATCCCTGAGCAGCGTGGGTGGCAGGCTCCAGAGGTTATTGGAGTTGGCACTTTGGGCTCAGGGCCCGGTTGGCAGAGGTTGTGTCCCCATGGAGCTGAGAATAGAAGGCCCTGGGTCTGAGTCCAGGTTCTGTGTGATCCTGGACTTGTCCCTGAGCTGCCCTGAGCCCCAAGTTCTCATCTGAGAGTGAGAATCATGACTCTCCTTTCAGCATGGTGGGAGGATTCATTGAGCTGACTTACATCAAAGTGCTGGGCACGCACTGGGAAGCACACACAGTCATGGCGGAGAAGAGAGAGGCTGGCTGGCTTTTTGTGCCGAGGTCCAGTTCTGTGTGTCAGAGTCCGTGTCATGCCCCACTCCCCTTTTGAGCCCCCCCAAGGGCAGATGTTTAGTCTAGAATTGCAGAAGGTGGGGCTGGAAGGGATTTTAGAGTGAATCCATTCAGTGATCCCTGCGTTCAATTACTCATGACGATTGATCAAACACCTACTGTGTGCGGGGCCTTATGGGGAGACCTGACGGGGAGGGATGCGTCCCAGCCCACCTGCAATATGCGGTCTGCTGGCCGAGAGAAGCACTCAGCAAATAATGGCATGGGTGGTTGTCAGGGGGCAGGAGTGGTCAGGCTTCATGCTGGGAGAAGGTGCTGGCACTGGATCAGGAGGCCTTCCTGAGCAGGCAACCTTTAGACTCATACTCAGCGGAAGTTCAGGCAAAGGTTGGGGCGAGTTCCAGGTAGCAGGGAGCGCAGGTGCACCGGCCCTGAGGGTGCCAGGAGGTGCCAGGAGACCTGGCTTGGTGGAGGAACTGACAGGAGGTCAGGTGGCTGACAAGGCAAGGCTGGTGGTAGAAGACCATGTGGGCCTTGCAGCCACGGCCAGAGGGTTGGATGTTGAAGACGGTGGGAAACTGGGGAGAGCTCTACACCAGCACGCTGGGGCAGCGTTGCTCCCTGGCTGCAGAGTCTAATGGAAGACGAGGAATCCCAGCTGCCCTCAGCCAATGCATACAGTGAAGTCCTCATTCCCTACCAGGGTTTGCCTGGCCACCCGCAAGCCGGCCCTGTGCCCCCCACCTTCACCTTCCCCGCTGTCACTCCTAGCTCCTGGGAGCTTCCAGAGCAAGCCTGCCACCCACACCTGCTCCCACATGCTGCCCCCTTGCTGGAAACACCCAGCCCTGCCCTGCAAGCCCAGGGTTCCCCTGCAGACCTGCTGCCCTCTCTGTGGTCTCTGCAGATGCCCTAACCCTGCTGCTGCATCCCTATCACCTGGGCATTGCGTCCCCACTGGGTTTTGAGCTCAATGGTGACAGCATCAGGTCCGGCACCTAGAAGATGTTGACTGGCTGGCTAGATGGATGGATGTTGGATGGATGGATGGATGGATGGATGGATGGATGGATGGATGTTGGTTGGATGGATAGATGGATGGATGGATGGCCTGCCAGGCTGCCTACCTAAGGCTGAATAGAGCCCATAGATGAAGAGGTCATCTGTCCCTGTCTCTCTGCATTGGTGGGCAAACTGAGGCCCAGAGTCACCCAGCAGGGGCCAGGGTGGGGCTGGCCAAGGGGCTCTGGGACTCTTGGTGCAGTGCTCCTTCTGTTCAGTCTCCTGCACTCCCCAGTTTTGCCCACACTCCTGTCCCCATGCCTCAGCTAGTGCATAAAATGTTAATGCTCTCATTTATTCTTTAAAAATTAATTTAAAAGTATTTTATGTGGTGCCTCCATCACAGTCGGAAACCATTTAATTAATCCCAAGTGGCAGGACACCAGACAGCTGCCGTAATTGTTATAATTCTTCTGGCCCAGAGGCCTGTTTCAAAGCGGTTGCTCCTGGGCCTCGAAGGCTCTGTGGACGGCAGTACCGTGGAAGGCGCATGGTCATGCTGGGGCCACGAAGCCATCCCCGCTCCAGGGAGCTATTGGTCTCTACAGTAAACCCCGGGATACCCAGCAACCCCCGACACACTCTGGCAGGGCAGAGCCTGCCAGGGGCACTGCACCTCTTGGCCGAGATGGGCTTTTCTGTTCTGCTGGAAATTCACACAGATGTGGTATCACCTGCCATTTTGCCGTGGCCTGGATATGAACTGTGGCCCGTGAGGTTGGGGGCAGGAGGGCTGCTTTCCTAAGGAGAAAATCAGCCTATGGAGTGCTGCCCTTTTTCTCACCCCTCCGTGTGCACAGCTACTCTTGGGTAGGAACCAAGGCTTTCTCTTTGAGAAGTGGCCATCTATGGGACAGGAAGCACCAGTGTGAGTGACAAGCAGCTGCCACTTGATCCAAGGATGTGTGCAGGAAGGAGGACTCCTGACCGCAGTGCAACAGCTGGTGCAGGAAAGTTGTATGAGTCAGCGACGGCTGCGTAACAAAGTGCCGAGGGCAGTTCTGGAGGCAAGAAGCCTGAGATGGAGGTGCCTACAAGGTTGGCTGGGTTCATCTGCAGCTGGGTGGGGGCATCTGTTCCAGGCTGCTCTGTAACTTCTGGGAGCTGCTGGCCATCCTTGGTGTGCGTGGCCTGTAGACGCCCCACCCTGGTCTCTGCCTGCATCTTCACACGGTGTTCTCCCCAGCTGCGTCTCTGTGGCCATTTTTGTAAAGACCTCCAGTCATAGTGGACTCACTGAATGAGCTCGTTTTACCCTGATCTCTTCTGTAGAGGCCCTATCTCCAAATAAGGGCACATCCGTAGGTCCTGGGGGTTAGGACTTCCACATAGGAATTTGGAGGAGTACAGTTCAACCCATAAGAGGGAGATAGCCAAGAACCAGCTCAGACACGTTCATATTTGCAAATCCTGAGTTTGGGAAGTCCTGGGAGGAGTGTCTCCTAAAAGGGAGGGTCTCCAGGAAGATGCCAAGGGAGGAGGCCCCGACCCAGGCTCCACCAAGCAGCAGCTGCCATGCATCACGGCTGCTTTCCACGAGGCCTTGCCCCACTTTACAGATGAGGACCCTGAGGTGAGGAGAAGTTGGGGGCCCACCCAGGGCCAGAGATGGTGATAATTAGGAGGCCACGTATGAAGGGCCTATGAGGTGCTGGCCTGGGTGCTGGGGCTTCCAGGCCACATGTTCAGGACCCAGAAGGACCCACAAGATGTGTGGCCTTACCTTCTTCCTACACATGTGAACATTGAGGCTGGGAGAAGCAGATTTGCAAGGCCTGAGGCCCCACAGTTAGTAAGAGGCCGAGCCAGTGCCATAACCTAGGCCTGCACGACCCCACACTCCGCTGACCATGGCCCTGTCCCGAGTGATGGAGAGTGGCTCTGCCATTCCGCATGGGGGGAGGGCAGGAAGGCTGGGCAGGGGCTGGGACTGAGTGGGTGTCAGGATGTGAGCTGTTTGCTGCTAAAACCAAGACAGTCCAGGCAGACGGAGACAGCTGGTCACTGTAGCGAGGCAGAGCCTCTGCATGTCCTGGCGTTTGTGGAGGGCAGCCTGGATCCTGGCCAGTGCCTGCCCTGGAAGGTGCTGGCTTCCTCCAGGAAAGGCATCCCCCGAGTGGGTTCTGTGAATCAGCCGAGGCTGCCTGCCACAGTCTCCACCGGGCCCCTCCCTCACTGCTGGGTCTGAAACAGCCTCTTTCTGAGGAAGTGGCTTTGAATACTCCTCTGCACTCTTGTGCTTGTGCACACTGGAACTTGCATACCTGTGGGTGGAAACTCCCTGAGCTCTGGCTGCCGGCCTCACTTGGAGCTAGAGGACAAGACTGAGGAAAAGAGAAGCTGTCAGTCAAGGGGACACATGGGGCACCAGAGGACACTGAGCGACGCCCCCTATTCCCATCCTGCACTTGGGACCCATCAAGAAATAAGATGCACAAGCCAAACATTAGAGAACAAAGGTCGGCTTTACTATTGGCAAGGGTGGCTCTAGGTCTGCAGCCGGGAGGAATTGCTCCTCCCTCATCCCTGAGCCCCATCATTGGCCAGGCTGGACAATTGCAGCCATCCCTGCTGCATGACCAGAGCAGCTGGAACAAACCTTGCCTGCAGGCCACAGCATGAGCAGCAAAGGGAGCATGAGGAGTGAGCAGGAAGCGTGCCACCTCTCAGACAGGAAGATACAGGCATGCACAGTGGGGAGGATGGTCTTGTTGACTGCAGTGTCTCAGTCCCTGGCTGTAGGTCTGGCCCAAGGTCTGCGTGCAGGAAATGTTGCCAGATGGAAGTGTAACAGTGGTGTGGAGTAGACGGTGGGAGTATCTGTGGGGAGCTGATGAACCTTCTGCGCACACTGCTCTGTTCCAGCCCCTGGGCCTTTGCACACACTGTTCTTTCTCTCTGGGGTGCCCTTCCCTCTCAGCCTGTCCAAGGCCCAGCTCCAAGCTCCTCCTCCAGAAAGTCTTCCTGGTCCTGCAAATGGAGCCATCTTCCCAGCCCTGAACCCTGCGGGGCTTTGTCCCTCTCCTTGTCTTGTGTTGGCTGTTTGTGGCCCGGTTTGGCTTTCCTGGCTGGATTCTGAGCTTTCTTTGCTCATTTTTCTCTCTACCCTTCAGCCTGTAAGAGGCCTGGCAGCAGGAGGTGCCCATGCTACCTGGATGATGAAGGGACCAGGAACTGTTTTCTGAAGTGTGAGGCCAGAGGGCTCTGTGATGACCCAGCCACCATTTCCTGAGGGCCCATGAAGGGCCAGGGACCACATGTGCATGACACCATTTAATCTTCCAGGCAGCTTTTCTTCTTTATTGATATGAAATTCACATAGCATACAATCAATCATTTTGAAGTGTGGCTTCAGTGAAGGGTATTTAGTGCATTCACAGTGTGTGCAGCCACCACCTCAGCCTGGTCTAAAGCATTTTCATCTCCCCAAAAGGAAACCCCAAACCTATTAGGCACGTCCCATTTGTCCTTCTGGCCCCTGGCAACCACCAATCTGATTTCTGTCTCTATGGGTTTGCCTATTCTAGACATTTTATACTCATAGAATCATGTATGATGTGGTCTTTTGCTTCTGCCTTCCTTTACAAAGCACAGTTGTTTTTTTTTTTGAGACGGAGTCTCGCTCTGTCGCTCAGGCTGGAGTGCAGTGGCCAGATCTCAGCTCACTGCAAGCTCCGCGTCCCGGGTTTACGCCATTCTCCTGCCTCAGCCTCCGGAGTAGCTGGGATTACAGGCACCCGCCACCTCGCCCGGCTAGTTTTTTGTATTTTTTAGTAGAGACAGGGTTTCACCGGGTTAGCCAGGATGGTCTCGATCTCCTAACCTTGTGATCTGCCTGTCTCGGCCTCCCAAAGTGCTGGGATTACAGGCTTGAGCCACCACGCCCGGCCACAAAGCACAATATTTTTAAGGCCCAGTCACGTCACAGCATGTGTCAATATCCCATTCCTTTTTCATAGTTGAGTAATATTCCATGGTGTGACTAGACCACATCTTGTGTATTCCTTCATCTGTTGATGAACAATTGTGTTGTCCATCTGGGGTATTTGGGGAAGGCCTCACCCATTCAAGGACTGAGTGCCCACTGGGTGCCAGGCTATTCTAGTGCTGGGAACAAGGGGCTGCAGCTCCTAAGGGCCAGGGACAGTGATGTGGACATAGGTCTGCCTCCTCCCCTGAGCTACTCACTGCATCCTGACCCTCTGTCGGTGAAGAGCTAGCTGCCTCTGACGCTGCTCCTGGCCCTGTGCTCAGAAGGGCCTGTGCTGGGTTTATTGCTGCTGCCGCCATCTTGCCCTTAGTCATTTCTGAATGAGGGCCCACATTTCATTTGGCATTTAGCTTTGCAGATTCCACAGCCTGCCGTGGTGAATCTGAGGGGGAAGCATGCCTTCCTACCTTTCTTCTTTCTTTCTTCAGGGCAGGAGGGGCCACGTGGGGCTGTCCTGTGGGCCAAGATGTGTCCTTTCACCCTTGGAGATGCGGCGTGAAAGGGAGGTGGAGGCCAACCTTGCAGGGACCTCGGTGCCCGGCCTGCTCACACCCCCCAGCTAAACGCAGGGAAGAAGCCCTGCAAAGCTCCCAGCAGCCCTCTCTTCCGGACTTCCGAGGCCAGGGTAATGGTGTGTCCCCTATAAAGTTTCGTATAAAATAATCTGCCTTAAGGAATGGCCTGAGAGGGGCAATTGGCCGCTGGCATGGGCGGTAATTATAACAGTCGTTAACCCACAGAGCTGTGAGCAGGCAGATGGGACTGATTTGACCTCTTCTGTTGTAAATTGCAGTTGCCAAGGTGGAAGGAAGCAGTCATTCCCTTGAAGGTGGTGACGCCTGCTTCCCTGAGTGCTGGCCAAGGTCTCTGTCCTGGCTGTGTGGCCTTTGGAGGTGCCTGGAACTGAGGGACGTAGGGTGGCTGCAGACAGGCCTGGGAAGGGGAGGGTGGAGAAGGGGACAGAGTAATGTTGACATAGTCCCCGACCGTGTAGGGCCCGAGTGGCTCATGACCCTGTGTCTACATTCTTCTGGTCACAGCAACAGGGGCATTAGGAAGGCAGACGTCCGGGTCCTTCTGTCTGCACCATTGGCAAACATACCAGTCGCCCTCAGACACGAAGTGGGCTGGTTGGCAGCATGGGCTTAGGGTGTCACAAGGGCCCATACCACATCGTCGCCGGGGCCTCCCGCGTTTGGGTGTCGTGCCAAAGTGAGGGCCTGGGACATTGGAACCAGCTGGGTTTGGGTTCAGCTTCCTGCCTGATCACTCGCTCAGTGAGTGACACTGGGCAAAGCTGATGACACGCCTGAGCCTCAGCTTCTTCACATGTAAGGTCGGCGTCCCTGTCCCTGGACGGGGCGGGCTTGGTGCAGGTGGCACGCACAGCCCTGGGTTCGGCACAGGAAGGGCTTTGATGAGTGGATCTCCCCATCCTGGTGCCTGCTTCCTTTGCACAGAGCATTGACCTCCGCAAGCACAGGCGGGAAGCTCAGCCACTGAGAGCTTAGGCTCTGGGGCAGATGCCTGGCTTCAGACCCAGTGTGGCTGCTTTCTACCTGGGTGACCCTGCCTGCCTCAGGTTCCCCATCTGGAAAATAGCCCTTAGGAGGTCAAGAGGAAGCACTATGGCAGATGGGGTCGCCAATAGCACCCACCTAGTGTCGAGTGGGTTGGTGCATGGCATAGAATAAGTCCTCAAGACAGGGGCAGCTCTCCACTCCCAAAGCACCTGACTTCCTTCTAGCTCTGCTCCATGAGGAAGGCGGACAGGCCCTGTTGGAGGGAACCTTGAAGTTTCCAGGTTCTGTGAGTGGCCCGAGGCCCCGCAGCTGGGAGGTGGCAGTGCCGGGGGTGCTTCCTGTGCTTCCCTGTAAGGCATGGCCATGATGCGTGGTTGGGAGGATTAGTTGGCTTCTAGGCCCTGGTACAGATCCAAGTTGCCCCAAGATGTTCTTTCTCCTTGGCCTGCAAGTGAATACTGACATGGAGGTATGGGGTGGGTGCAGTGTGGACGTGGAAACTGACACCCTGCTCTGCCTACACACCTAAAGGAGCACGTGTCTGCTGTCCTTTGACTTAATGAACTATCAAGCAGTGCCATTAGCCCCCACCATGCTCCCGGTACAGGGTCTGGGATGGAAGGTCTCAGTGGGATCCTCATCCGCTGAGTCCCATGTCATGGAGCCTTCTTTGCAGACACTGAGCAGTTGTCCAGATGAGGAGGGTCACAGGTCCCCAGGAGCCAGGACTAGCCTATCCCATGGAGCCTTCCAGAAATGACAGGAAACCAGGCACGCTGCCCAGCACCCAGGCCTTCACTGCTGGCTGGAAGGGAGACGGATGGACAGAGGGCCGGGTCTGTGTGCTGTTTCCTTGCAGCCTCTGCTCCGTTCCTTCATCACCTGGATCCACAGAACAGCCATAGTGAGACCCACTGGAGGGCAATGTGTCCCCATCAGGGGCTGGGAATTCAGGAAGGGGGGTAGGGCAGTGGGGAGTTTTCTTGCATGGGAGAGGACAGGGCAGTTTGAGCAGAGAGGGGACACTGAGGTGAGGGGCAGAAACATACCTGGGACCAGCCAAGTCCTCCCACACTGGGACAGGAGGCGAAGAGGAAGCACTGTGCTGGATGGGAAGCTGGGTGAATGGGTTGGTTTTGGGGACTGAGGCCTAAATGGGAAAGCAAGTAAACCGCCTCCCTCACCTCACCCCTGATTCCCCCGTATGCTGACTCACTGTTTATCCTCGAAAACAGCAGGCAACACGGCCAGAAGTCTGTGTGAGGAGCACAATGGATCGGAGGGGGAGTTTGGAAGCTTTTGGCTGTGCCCTGCAGCTCTGGGGGCCACCCAGACCCCAGTCTCATTCTCCAGGCCCCTTCAGGCTGCTTTTGACTCACCAGTGAGACCTGAGGAGCCTTGGCCTGTTGTCCCTCCTGCTGCCGGCTGGAAGGGTAGGCTGTTTGCCACAAGTTTCCTCCCAGGGACTTGGATGGATTAGAGGAGGAAGGGTGGGGATTTTACCTGGTGATGAAAATGTCGCTCGTACTGTGCTGGACCCCAGTTTTCAAAGAAAAACTTTGGAGCGGTAGAAGCTTGTTCCAGAGAGCAGAGACTGTGTTATTTATGTCTTCTCGGTGTCTGCTATGAAATCTTAAAACTTCTTAATGTTGGGGCACAAGACAGACTGAGCAGTGCTGAACTTGTAAGACCAATATTAAGCATGGAAAGTGCACATTAGGTATGACTTCAGGACAGCTGAAGGACCTTAACTTGTCTCTTTGTTTAGAATCCTTCATGCTGTTGTTAGAAGGGGCTGCAGGAGTTTTACAAATGGTTCCATCAGTTTACAAACGAGGTCGTGGTCCTCAGTGAGGGGCAGTAACTTGGGGGTCTCCTGGCTTCCCCCCAGTGCTCTTCCAGGCTATTTTGATGAAAATAGCTGAGTATGAGTCCAGCAATGCTGCTGGCTAGCTGAGTCACCATAGACAAGTCCTAGAACCTCTCCAAGCCTCCGTTTCCCGTCTGTGAGATGCAATGACCTTTAAAACCTTAGATTATAGTATCTCTTTTCTGCTTACAATCTTCTAGTGATGGCTTAATGCTCCTGGGGTAGAACCCAGCACATCAGCAAAGCTCACGAGATCTTTGGTAACCCTTCTTTCTTCCCGCCGCCCTCTCTCCCCAACTCCATGCTCCAGTTTCTGGAGTGCCTCTGTGTCCCCTGTCCTCTCTTGTCTCTGAGTTTTCCCTCTGGTGGGTACCTCCCCTTAGAACACTTTCTTCCTCATCTGCTGTCTTGTCTCTGGCCAACTTCTTCTCTTCCTTCATGCTCAGTCTAGCCAAGAGGTCTCTCATGTCTGTTGATTTTCTCAAAGAACCAACTTGGTTCCAGTTATTTTTCTGTCATCTATTTCATTTATTTCTGCTCTGATCTTTATGATTTCCTTCCTTCTACTTACTCCGGGTTTATTTTTCTTTTTCTAGCTTCTTGAGGTGGAGCTTAGATAATTGATGTTAGGTTTTTCTTCCTTTTTAATACCAGCATTTAAAGCTACAAATTCCCCCCTTTGCACTGCTTTAGCTGCATTATGATATGTTGTGTTTCAGTTTTATTCAGTTTAAGATATTTTCTAATTTCCTTAGTGATTTCTTCTTGGAGCCATGGATTATTTGGAAATCTTTTGTTTATTTTTCAAATATTTGAGACTTTCCCAAATTTCTTTCTACTATTGATTTCCAATTTGGCTCCATTATGATCCAGGACATATTTAGCATGATTCCAACCCTTTAATATTTATTGAGACTTGTTTTATAGCCTAGCATGTGATCTATCGAGGAGAATGTTTTACGTACACTTGAAAATAATGTGCACTCTGTTGTTATTGGGTGGAGTATTTTGTAAATGTCAATTAGGTTAAGTCAGTTGATAATGTTGCTCAAGACAAGAGCTGCTGATCTTCCAACTACTTGCTCTAACACTTATTGAGAGTAGGACACTGGAATCTTCAACTGCAGATGTAGAATTGTCTTTTTCTCCTTTCAATTCTGTCCATTTTGCTTCATGTTCTTTAGGGCTGTGTTGTTAGGTGCATATATATTTGTACTTGTTACACCTTCCTGAAGGATTGATCTTCCTTCTCTTTCTTCAGTCTCACTTAAACCAGTCTTCCTGGGTGTCAGACAATGCTAGTTTCTTGTACTATGAGTTCCCAGGGTGTCTTAATGTCCATCATAACACTCATCGAACTGTATTATAATTGCTTGAAAATTTCATGAGTTCAGGGAGCATGTCAAGCCTGTTCAATTCTTTATGGTCAGCACCTAACACAAAGACCATACATACATAGTAGTAGGTGCTCTGTAAATATTTGCTGGTTGGATGAAGAGTAAGGTCATATCTATGAATTATATTAATAGTGGTTATTTAAAAAATTTAGTGCTTGAGGATGGCTATGACCCAGCCCACCTAGGTGCCATATCAGGATTTCTGAACATAATTGTGTTAGGACAATGCCTTTGCCTGAGGGAAGCTGTCAGACAGCTCCTTCAGGCCTTTGTGTTTGGGGCCACACAGGGTCACCTGTCTCAGGTGGAACACCTGTGCCAGTCCTACCTTCTCTTTGGATTGGATCTGTCATTGACTCATATGTTGATATTGTCCACCTGTTTCTCTGCAAGCATTCTCCTTGGCAACCCTGGATCAATTTATGATGGACTTCCCTTGGGCCACGCCTCATGCTGGATGTCAAGGACATATCAGTGAATAAGAATAAAAAGCACCTACTGTGTGCCAGGCATTCTGCTGGGCCCTCTGTATGCCTGTTTCAGCCTCGTGATGACCCAGCGAGATGTAGGGACTCCCATAGCTCCTTGCAGACAAAGAACTCGAGTGAGGCCCGGGGAGGCTAAGCAGTTTGTTCAAGATCACATAGCACTTAAGTGGTAGAGCTGAAAAACTCACCTGAGAGGTTTCAAATCCCACACCTATCTACACTCCTCCCTTCTCCCCAGAGAGGTGAGGGATACCATTCCGATTCTGTGGATTGTGTGGACACTTTCCTCCGAGATTAAAACACCACGTGTTTAAACCACAATATCTCAAAGGAAAGGGGAAAATTTCTGTAGTTACTACGTTTTAAGGCAAATTAACCTTGATAACATCTTTAATGTCATGTATTAGACTATTTTCCCTTAGTAATGCATTAAAACTGTCAGACCTGATATGATCGCACAATTAATAAGATTGCACACAATGTAAATTTCAATTCATTATTACAGTGTCTGCACTAATAGACTTGCGATTAATACCCACAAACCATGCTAGTTCAAAAGGACACCTTTCTGTGAATCACATGAAATGAACAGGCAGAGGCAACCACAATTTTGATGAACGAAATTGAGGATGATTTCTGAGGATAATCTTGTCTAATGATTTACTAAGATTAGCAGTAAAGACAGAGTTAATGAAGAGAGTCCCCTGCGTCAGGCCAAGGAGCGGGAGGAGCCGATGTGAGACACGTCATCCGGTGAATTTCTCCCTGGGTCGCCCTTTCGGAATTCCTGGGGAAATTACCCACCATTAACTCTATGTCCTTCGGGCACTTCATTCTTCCAGCGCTGCCAGCTTTCTCGCAGGGATTATGAAATTAGAGTTCAGTCAGAGAAAGCATATCATGCGAGGAAACTGTTCTGTGAACTTGAAGAATGATAAAAACAACTGTGATTTCTTGAGTGCTTATGTTGCGTCGGACACCGCAACATAAGTACTCAACTTAGAGGCTCTTTCTCGTGGCATGCATTTGTTCACTTGCTCCCCCGCGATAGCCCAGCTACTGTCATCAGCCTCCACTTTACAAATGATGAAACTGAGGTTTGAGGATGGTAAGCACCCTGGCTAAGACCATGTGGCTCATTAGGAACAAATTTCAATCTTGTGGTTTTTTTTTTTTTTTTTTGAGACGGAGTTTCACTCTTGTTGCCCAGGCTGGAGTGCAGTGGCACGATCTTGGCTCACTGCAACCTCCGCCTCCTGGGTTCAAGCGAGTCTCCTGTCTCGGCCTCACAAGTAGCTGGGATTACAGGCACGCACCACCATGTTGGGCTGATATTTTGTATTTTTAACAGAGACAAGGTTTCACCATGTTGGCCGGGCTGGTCTTGAACTCCTGACCTCAGGTGATCCACCCGCCTCGGTCTCCCAAAGTGCAGGGATTACAGGCGTGAGCCATTGCACCCGGTCGAATCGTGTATTTTTAATGACTGTGTTTTCTACCTTTTTGCTGTTGGAAAGCGACCCATCATATGAGCGGCCTCACCTTGTTGGAAACACATTTGGAACATGATAGCAGCATTCTCCTTGGTTATAGACAGAAAAGATGGAGACACCCCCTCCCCCACCCCCATCTTCCATGCACTTATTTGACGTTGATTGACAGCTACCAAGGGGGAATTCAACTTAATTGCACACCTACCTCATATGCCAGTCACCGAGCTTAGTGCTTGCAATATGTTAGCATACTTCCTCGTCGTACCAAGGTTTGGGATGGGCGCTGTGTCTACGAGGAAGCTGGGGGCCAGGGGCAGCGTGGCTGGGGCTGGAACTCCAGTCTGTCTCATTGCAACACTCATGCCCTGTCCACTCCTGCCATGGGGAGCGGAGGGCCCCTCTGCCCCAGTGATGATTCTGGATGGCTGTGGGTCAATCCTGCAGATGTCTCAGCATTCTCATTGTAAACATCTTGCTGAGTCGAGGTGTGGGGGCTTCTGGGGGCTGCCACTGGAGCACAGGGCCAGTGGGGTGGGTGTGGGCTAGGCGTCCTGTGCCAGGCTGCAGAGTGAGACCCTAGACTTTATCCCCAGGCCCTAGGGAGCCCAGGAGGTCACAGGGTCACAGGGCGGGGGGCTGGCTGAGCTGGGGGCTGGGTAATGTGGTAGAAGGAGCAGTCAAGCAGAGCAAGGAGATGGGCCCCGCTGCCTACCCCGCTGTGGCATGTCCTTGGCCGCCCAGTGAGGGCTTGGACAAAGTGAGCAGACCTCAAGCCGGATGGACGTGAGTTCACCCATTGGGTGGCTTTTGGGCCACACCAGTGCCCGGGGTGCTGCAGAGACCCAGGCCTGGCCTTTTGTTGGTGTTCCTTGCTGGGTATCAGTGCATGGGCCGGAGAACCGTTGGATTGAACACTCTGTCGTTTCTTTACGGCTCAGCCATGACCTTCACTCTAACTGGACATAATGCCCCTCGAGCTGCATTTCCAAACAAGGGGATGAAACAGCTCTCCCAAGTGTTTGGTGTTCCCAGCAGACACTGATCTGCTGTTCTCCTGTTTTTCCCACCACTGGACAATTTCAGTCCCCAGGAATCGGTTAGGATTCTGTTTTATCCCTGGCCCCAGTTGTCACCAAGAAATATCTGGGACATTCAAAAAAAAAGAGCCATGAACAAAAGGTAGTGTCCAATGCTAGCCGAAGGCTGGTGGAAAGGGTATTTTCATGCATTTTTCTGCCAGTGTTGTAAATGGATGCAACGCCTGTTTTAAGAAGCACAACCAACCCACCCCGTGGCTGCGGAACCCACTCTGCGAATTTCTTAAGGTAATCTGTCTTTCCAACCAGGAAAGCACTCCCCACATGCAGGTGTTTGCAGCAATGTTATTTGCAGCATCCACAATTAGGAGACAATGTCAGAGTTCCAGAGTGGGGCTACAGTTCAAGTCAATCTGGCCACCTCCCATTATGAACGATGTTAAATCATCAAATATTACAATTTTGAAGGCCAGTGTGGAACAGAACTTAGCAATACATAGACAGCTGGATCTGGGGAGGGCTTCAGGTGCACTGCTTAGGAATTTTGACCTTTGATGCCCAAGATCCTGCTAGATGAGACTCTCCCAAAGGGCAGCCTGGCTGGTCCTGCAGTTCCTGGCACCTAGCATGATGGGGTGTGCTGGCTGCTGGGGGGATCCAGTGGATTGGCAGGCATGACCCTGAAGGCCAGGACTCCCAGCAGGTGGTGGGTCCGGGCAGTCAAGATGGGAGATGTACACCTGGGCGGTGACCAGGTCTGTGGGAGGGTGGGCTTGAGGGATTTTCACTGATGCCACTTGACAGCCCTTCTCTTGGGCTTTATTAATGAACATGCTGTTGGCCACACTGCTTTTTGCATTGCCTAGGAATTCACTGCTATTGATTGCTGATACCAGCTCCAGCCTCCCTGGAGAGTCTGGCTCACTTTGGAGCACACCAGGGCGGGTCCCCGTCATCTGTGTCCACTCTTCGTGGCTGCTTGGGACACAGGGGCCCACACAGCTTCATCTTCTCTTCCCCGTGCTGCTGTCTAGGGTTAGGAGGAGGGAAGGAATGGGCTCCCTGGGGCACACGTGGTCAGGGTCGGGGTGTCAAAAGCTGGCATTTACAAATCAGGCTGCCCATGTTGTTCCGCTGTGCTCACGGCTACCGTGCTTGCCCTGCTCCACGGACCAGGCTGCAAGGGTGACCAACACAGGCTGCACACCCCCACTTAGCCCCTCAGCCCCTTGTCCATTGGCTGGTGGAAGCCCCTGGCCTTCTGCTACCCGAGTCACTGTCACCGCAGTGTGATTGTGAGCACATGGACTTCACATCTGCTGTTTACTGACACATCTTCATAAAGCGGCAGAACAGAGACCTGCTCACAACGGAACCTTGTCACAGCGGGTGTTATAGCTCCCTTCGTGTTCACTGGGACCCCTGTGATAGCCTTTCTGCCTCCTCTCCATGGCTGGCACTTGCCCGTTCTCTGCTCTCCTTCCAACTCTGCTCTGTCTGCCTGACAGGGTCTTCTCCACACTGTCTTCCTCTGTCTCTTCTCGTCACATCCTTCTCTCCTTTCTTTCTGTCCTTGGCTTATCTCAGTCCTTCTGTCTCTCTTGTTAAATGGTTTCTGGACAACAGTTCCCTGGGTCAGGCCCTTGTTGGCTTGAGTGAGCTTTTATAGGGACACCGAAGAGGGGACAGTTCATGCTCCTCTGAAAGATCAGAGGCCCTTGACCCTCCTCCCATCTCTTTCTCTCCCTCTCTTCCATCCATCCATCCATCCATCCAGCCATCCATCTTCTTCCCATCCATCTTGCCATCTATTCCTCTCTCTCTCCCCAATCCATGCACTCATCCACCCACCCATTTATCATCCATCTATCTATCCATTATCATCCATTCATCCATCATCTACCCATTCACCTATCTACCCCTACTCATCAATCCATTCATCCCCCATCCATTCACCCACTTGTCCACCCAACTATCTACTCTCCATCTACCTACTCAGCCACTCATTTATCCATTCAATCACCCATCTATTTGCCTACTCCCTCTCCTGTCCATCTATCCATTCACCACTTACCCATCCACCCCTTAATCCATTAATCCATTTATCTACCCATCCACCCACCCAATACTTGTTCTGTATAGGTGCTGGGATGCGGTGATGGACAAGTCAGGTGGGGTTAGTTGCTTCTTCTGGGCTCACAGAAGCCTCTGTGTATCCATCTTTCAGAATTTTCATCCCTCTAAATTGTGAAGTGTTCTCTGCAGCTCTGCCTTCCTCATGGGATTGTGAAGCTTCCAGAGCTTGGGCTGGGTCTTCTTTATCTCTCAGTACTGAGAACTGAGGTGCCTGGCATATTGTAAGTTTCCAGCACATTCAAGTTTGAATGAATGAATGAATGAGGCAATGACCTAGTTCAGTCATTCAGTTTTACAATGAGGACATGAGCTCAGAGGTGTGTGGGCCTTAGCCAGTGCTACACAGTGGCTTTGGGCAGTGTCAGGACTCACCCCAATCCCCTGGATGCCATTTTGGAGCTTACCCCTGCATCTTGCTGTCTCTCAAATTGTGAGCTGGGGTTGGGTGTGTGTTGCAGGAGATCTTCCTTAGGCTTAGTTCTGGTGGAGAAAGCCAGTGGGCTGAGCTCTCAGCAGGTGTCTGGTGGTCTCTGAAGCTGGGAGTGGAAGGCAGCGCTGGGCACATCTGCTCGGGCTCCAGGCTCCGCGTTGCATGCTCACTTAGTGAGCTCACTTGGCACCACATCCTCAGAGACACCTCACAGCCTCACACCTGCTGCAGTTGGAATGGCAGGAAGGGGAGTCTTTGGAGCTGTCAACAGGGAGGGAGAGGCTGCACGTTCTTATGGGCCAGGGACTGTGTTTCAGAAAGAAAACTTTGGTGAAGTCATGGCCTTTGTCATCCTGGGGTACATATGAGTCTGATCCCCACATAGGTGGCTGAATCTTATAACCATGGTTCCTTGGAACCTCCCAACACCCTGGGCAAGGGTGGGGAGAAATCACAATGTACCAGATTAGGAAATGGAGGCTCAGAGAGATGAGGCCTCTTGCTCAATCCGAGGTTGTGTCTGAGGTCCTGTCTCCCTGGTTCTAGTGGTCATCACCCAGCTCTGTGACACAGGGACTGTGCCTGGCAATGGTTCTCACTGGGAGGGGGTAGAGGAGGATGGAGTCAGCCACCAGAGGTGGGGGCCAAAATCTAGGTGCCCAGAGAGTGACTGCCAGCGAGGGTAGGGCCATCCCTGCAGAGGTGGTGTGGGAGGTGCCGGTGAGCACTGACTAAGGCAAAAAAGTGGGGGTGTCTCATGGCAGGTCCCCAGGATGCTGGGACCCAAGCGGGCTGGCAGGGCTTCTCTCAGGGCCCAGAGGAAAGTCCACTTCCAGCCTTGGCTCCATGTGGGACCCGTAGTCAGCTACTAGGAGCACTTGGTTCCAAGCTGAGCCTAGGGTTAGAGGCACCCAGGGGTGGGAGGCTTAGCCTGGTGTGTGGGTCCCTGTGCAAAGGGTCTGCAGGGTGTGGCAGTGGGGCCCTGTGATGACAGTCCATGGCCCAGCATGAGGTCTGGCACTTAGTAAATGCTCAGTAAATCACTGTGGACTCTGGAGCAGAAGATGGGTGCGAATGTGTACCTCCAATCTGTTCCCTGGGCCTCCTGCCGTGAGCTGTGCTCTCTTTGTTTCAGTGGCACAGGTGAAAGGACGGCCCCTGATGGCTTTGGGAAGGCAGCCCTGACTGCTTTATGGCTCTTCTGGGTCGTGTTTGTCAGGGAGCCTAGGGGCTGGCTGGCTAGGGGTGGGATTGACGGAACTAGACAGAGGTTTGAGCAGTTTAAGTCTGACCCTTATGTTATTTTAGCAGGACTTTCAGTAATGAATTTTTCATTAGCGGGGAAGCCCAGCACTGGTGAAGGTCTCCTTGGGAAAGTGTAATGATTTCATCAGATAAATATTTAAAACTCAAGGATGCCAATCACAGCTTCCTGGCAAGAAGCCCCTCCCTGTTCCCTACTAGCAGCCCGAGAAGTGTGCACCGCCTTTACCCGCACCACTTCTCTCTCTCTCTCTCTGAAATATAAGAGCAGTTCTCAGCACTGGTCTTGTGCTGTGTTGCCAGCATGAGTTGAGGTCTCTTTCTTCTGTTTTGTTCTCTGCACGGGCCCCACCCTGTGGCACTGCAATGACCTTGGAAAGAGTCCCTGGTTTCTGCTTAGCCTGTCCTGGTCCAACATCCCCTGGGGAAAGGCCAGGGCAGAGAGAGGGTCCAGTAGGAGGACAGGACACACTCACCTCAATGTGAGCACTCACCTTGGAAGTATCACCCCATCGTAAGGAAAGAGGACCTGCCCAGTGCTGCCTTCTGGCTCTCAGAGAGACAGCAAGGTGCAGGGGTAAGCGCCAGCGTAGGGTTCAGGAGATTGGGGTGAGTCCCAGCCCTGGTCAGAGCCACTGTGCAGCCCCAGCTAAGGCCCACACATCTCTGCGCTCGTGTCCTCTTTCGGGGTTTCTCTTCTTGTCACCTCTGCAAAGTTACCAGAGGCTGTCTGGGAGCTTCTGCAAACCAAAGCGGGGAAGGGCACTAATTAAATAAGAGCTCTGCTACTGTGGGGTGGAAAAGTGAGAAGGGGAGACGGAGAGAGAGAGAGAGAGGAGAGCAGCACAGGGGGCATCTCTGAAACTGGGGGCCTGGTCCCCACAGCACGAGGAGCTCTGGGGCTCTGCACTGAAAATCTGAACCCCAAAGTAAGCGAAACCCAGACTTGACGTGATTTCTTGACCACCCCATGGGTGTACTCTTTTACATGATAAGGAAGGTTTATCCGTGATGATATTCAGCACTTCTTATATTTCATAGAACATTAGGTGGCTTTGATCAATATTTTGTTTATTCTGATCTCATCTTTTGTTTCCAAACAATATCACGTGGTAGAAAAACACATACATACACAGAAAAAAAAAACACCCCACATTTTACTGACAACACCCAATCTGTTCTGTATGTCGGTCCAGCTAGTGATGTGTTGTTCATTTGTTTGCATAATTCTGGATTTGTGGAAGGAACCCCGGGCTCGCTGGGAGGAAACTGGGCCTGAATCCCCACTCTGTCCCCATGATCTGGAGCCCAGGCACCAGCACCAGCGAGAGGGTCCCCTTCACTCTCCCCTCTTCTTCTCCGTCTGATTTTAGCCTAACCCCTCTGTGCCCTTCTGGGTGTATGGCACCCCAGCCTGCCCCACCATCGCACAGATCTTTCTGGCTTGAGATAATCTTAGAACCTCTTTAGACAGGTTTTGTCTAAAGAGACTTTTGATACACAACCTGTATTTGTCAGAGGAGGCTAACTGCTGCAGCAGAAATCCCCCCAAAGTTAATGGCTTATGCTGTAAATATTTACTTATTTTTGTTGATGCAGTCAGTCAGAGTGGAGGATCCTGGTGGGTGGATCTCCTGCGGGTGGTGACGCAGGGCCCCAGGTGCCTTCACTCTGTGGCTCTGCTGTCCCCAGGGGTCTCAGGGTCCTTCACTTCCCCTGTATGGGTAGGAGGGAGACAGCGTGGAGGGCTGAGGAGGTTTGCAACAAGGAAGCCAAAGACTGAGTTGATGGCAGCTTTGGAGCCCAGGGTCTGGGCCCCCAGAGCCCGTGGAGCCTCGGGTAAATGAGGAAAACGTGACCTTGACTTCAGCGGCGCTGGGAAATGCTATCTTGCTGTGAGCCCGAGGAACAGGAAGCGCCTCTGTGGAACGCACAGGATTTCTTTGCTTCCAAATGTGCTGTGCTGCTTTTCTGAGTTATATCCAGAAATCAAGGGCCGTGGGGCTTCCTGGCTGACGGCAGGCCTGCTGGCAGGAGGCAAAGCTTCCTGGAATCCTGCAATGTTCCACCTGCCTTCTGCCCTCCCTTCCCTCCACCCTCCCCTGGGTTTCTCGGCTGCGGCCACTCTGGCCCTCTTTCTGTCCTTTCAGATGCCCATGCTTGTGGCTGCCCTGGGGCCTTTGCACCAGCTGTTTGGAGCACTGTTCCCCATCTTCACATGGCTGGATCCTCCCTGCAGGTCTCAATGATCACCTGTCAGAGAGGCTCTTTCTCCTGCCCCCTGGCCCTCGGGGCCACTCACCCAGGACGGTTCCGCCTTCTCAGCTGTATTTGTCCCTGTGACTTCTCACCACCAGATGCAGTATGCATTTTGCTGCCTTATTTGGTTTGTTTTCTGTCTTGGCCCCTGCGTTAGTTTGTCTGGGCTGCTGTAAGAGAATATCACAGACGGAGGGCTTCAACAACAGACATGTGTTTGGGACTGGGAAGTCCAAGGTCAAGGCTCTGGTTGAGTTTTCGGTTTCTGGTGAGGGCTCTATTTCCTGGCTTGCAGATGGCTGTCTTCTCACCATATCCTCACATGGCGTTGGCTTAGTGTGTGCGCACGGAGAGAGAGAGAGACAGATTCATCTCTTCCTCCACTTGTGAGGGTACACATCCACTGTGAGGCCCCCGCCCTTGTGACTGCTTCTGTACCCACTCACCCCACAAAGCCCTCACCTCCAAATACCATTACAGTGGGAATTAGGACTTCGACATGTGGATTTGGGTCAGGGGACACAGACATCCAGTCCGCAGCAGCCCCTGTCTGTGTGCTGTAACATAGGCTTCATAAGGGCAGAGGGCCTGGCTGTCCTGTTCAAAGCCATGTCTCCAGAGCCTCACAGGACACCTGGCGCCTAGTGACTATTTGTTGAATGAATGAACACGTTGATGAATGAATGATCCCCGGATCTCTGGAGAGGGCTCCAGGCCTGACCTGCTGGCTGGGGCCAGGGTTGTCCTGGGATGACTGGCCAGCCACCTACTCTGCAGAAACACGTGCTGAGTGCTCGGCCAGACCTTTTATCTCCCCTTTTCTCATCCAGCCTTCCCAGTGAGCAGAGCAGGGAAGCCTCACTGCAGAGCTGGGGATGGTGGGCTGCAGGGAAGGGCTGGAGCTGGCCTTGAACCCTGTCTCCTTCCCTGCTCACTGTGCTGGTGTCTGGCTGGAGCCCTTGCTGGGCCCAGATGGTGCAGCCACGCTTCCTCCTCCACCTGTGACCTTGGGTGTACAGCTCGGGTGTCTCCAGCCGTGTGTCTCTGATGTCTGTCCCGGGGACTTGGGAGGGACCAGCTCAACTCTGCCTCCAGCGCTCGACCTTTGCTCCTTTATTTGAAAAAAATCCAATAAAAAATATGAAATATGACCAGATCGACATGACCAGTGATTCCTAATCCCAGCTATGAAAATTTGGATTTTTCTAATGAAGGGAGAGAATAGATAACAGACTCGTAGGCACTGGCAGTTTGTCTGAGACTGTGGGAACATTGGCCTACAGGTCCCCACGCTGGTGGAGCAGCCTGGCTGCTGGAGCTGTGGGGATGGAGGCGTCTGCTAATGGACTAAGTTTCAGGAGGCGTTGATTATGCAGTTCACGCGGTAATAATTGCTAATCTTCAACAGTGCTAATTGAGTGATAATTCTGCCCTTTCAAGGTGATTTAACCTGTCAGAGGCCCAGGCTTTTAGGAAGATTACGTGAGATAATACAAGCACTACTGGGGGAAATGGAGAGAAGTCAAACACCTTTCTTGGTTGAAAGGAGAGGTTTCATTTTAGCGTGATGCCTGCTACACACTCACCCACTTGGGGCCTGGCTGGGGAATAGATGCCGGAGTGGGTGGAGATTTCTCATTTCAATCCCTGAGGGCCTCGGGCCTTCTCCCCATCCTGCCCTGTCTTTGGGGTGGGTGGGGGCTTCTGTGCACACTCCAGTCTGAAAGCAGCAGATTCTGTCTGTCTAAACATGGTTCAAATGAAAAGGAGCAGAGGAACATGGTTCCTCTGGTTTGAGACCATTTGCAGGTGGGCCTCTGGGGTCTGCACCTCTGTGCATGCTTCCTCCTGAAAATATTTGTGTACCCGCCCCCGTTCCAAGGAGAGGAGTGCACCGGCTCAGGTTTCCAAGAGTGGCTGGAGAGAAGATAATACCCCCGGTCTCATGGATGTGGAATCTGTTTTCACAGGAAAGGGCACACAGAATGAATTTTTCCTAACACCAGTGTGATTTCAGAGCTGCCCAGAGTGCATGCCCATAGTGTGGGTGAAGAGGCAACGGGTTTAACCTGGTTAAGAAGAGGAGCCGCTGATGGACATTTGCAGGGCACCTGCTGCATGCCAGGCACTTGCTTGCGTGATCACTGATCCTAACAGTAGCCTCCTAGGCTGCTGTCAGTGATACCATTAACCTTATTTTATTGATGCAGAAATTGAGGCTCAGAGAGGTTAGCGTTAGTTCCCAAAGTCACCCTCCTGAGAGGCTGGCATTCTTGTGATGATGATGATAATTGTTCCATTTCACAGTAGAGGAAATTGGGATGTGAGAGTACTGAGTTTGCCAGGCCCACGTGCCCGTGAGCTCCTGTAGCTGGCTGCATTCCCGTCCCGGATGGTGACTCACAGTCTAGCTTTCAACTCTTGAAGTGTTGCACCTTTGACCCACCATGCATGACTCGTGTCCTCTAAGTAGCGTTTCTATTTACGTCACAGATGTGGATCTCAATCTGGCCATCTGCTGAGTGTGGGGATCAGCTTGAAAATAGTGAAATTAATTTTTCTAAATACAGTTTTTGGAATGCGTTGAGATTTTCTTCCTGAGCGATTCTGGGGAATGTCCCATGGGCAATAGAAAAGATGGTTTGTTTTGCTTTCAGTTATAGATTAGCACTATGTTTTTATTTTTTATGTTTATTTATTTCTTTTAGAGACAGGGTTTCAGTCTGTCACCCGGGCTGGAGTCCAGTGATGTGATCATAGCTCACTGCAGTCTCAAACTCCTGGGCTCAAGTGATCCTTCTACCCAAACCTCCTGAATAGCTGGGACTACAGGCGCACACCACGACACTCGGCTAATCAAAAAAATTTTTTTGGCCGGGCGCAATGGCTGTAATCCCAGCACTTTGGGAGGCCAAGGCAGGTGGATCATCTGAGGTTAGGGGTTCAAGACCAACCTGGACAACATGGCGAAACCCACCTCTACTAAAAATGCAAAAATTAGCCAAGTATGGTGGCGTGTGCCTGTAGTCCCAGCTACTCAGGAGGCTGAGGCAGGAGAATCGCTTGAACCCAGGAGGGGGAGATTGCAATGAGCCAAGATGGCACCACTGCATTCCAGCCTGGGCGACAGAGCAAGACTGTTTCAAAAAAAAAAAAAAGAAAAGAAAAAAAGAGTGTCGCTCTGTCACCTAGGCTGGTTTCAGACTCCTGGCCTCAAGCGATCCTCCCACCTGGGGCTCCCAAAGTGCTGGGATTATGGGGATGAGCCACTGTCCTCAGCTGAGCAGCTGTGATTTTAATAATATTGTTGGTCGGGCGCAGTGGCTCATGCCTGGAATCCCAGCACTTTGGGAGGCCGAGGCAGGCAGATCACGAGGTCAGGAGATGGAGACCGTCCTGGCTAACACAGTGAAACCCCATCTCTACTAAAAATACAAAAAATTAGCCAGGCGTGGTGGCAGGCGCCTATAGTCCCAGCTACTTGGGAGGCTGAGGCAGGAGAATGGCGTGAACCCGGGAGGCAGAGCTTGCAGCGAGCTGAGATGGTGCCACTGCACTCCAGCCTGGGTGACACAGCGAGACTCTGTCTCAAAAAAATAAAATAAAATAAAATAATATAATAAATAAAAATAAATAATATTGTTTAGGTCTTTTGGGTCTTTACCTGTTTTCTCTTTTCTTCATCTGTTAAGACTTGAGAGCAAGAAATTAAAGGATTCCACTACAAACGCCCTTCTATTTCTTCTTGCATCTATACCGGTTTCTGTTTAATGAATGCTGATGCTGTGTTAATTTGGTGACAGCTTATTCCTAACTATTGTATCTTTCTTGTAAGTTACACTGTTAGCATGTAAAATGCATTTACCAAGTGCCTGCCACGTGCCAGGCATTGGGCTTGATGCTTATTTTATGGAAATACAGACAGTAGGTACTCACTGCAGAACATTTTGGAAATGCACAGAAGTACACAAAATAAAGCAGATGCCTTTTTCATTGTGATACCTCTGCCACAATCCTACAAGGTAGATGTCGTCAGCTCTGCAGGGGTATGTATCTGAGATTCAGACAAGTTGAGTGGCGTGTTTGAGCTCCGGGACCTGCAGGCCGAACCCAGACCATAGTGCTGCTTGTTAGGCTCACACAGGGCTTCAGACACACATGTTAGGCTGCCAGGGCTGCCATAACCAAGTCCCATAGATGTGGTGCTTAAACAACAGAAACTGGTTGTTTCACAGTTCTGGAGGCTGGAAGTCCAAGATCGAGGGGCCAGCAGGGTTGGTTTCCCCTGAAGCCTCTCTCCTTGGCTTGCAGATGCCATCTCCTCACTGTGTCCTCACAGGGTCATCCCTCTGTACGTGTCTGTGTCATAAAATGCTCCTCTTATATGAACCCCAGTCAGACCAGATCAAGGTTTGCCCTCATGGCCTCATCTCTGCTTTGAGAAAGCAGTGTCTCCCATACACAATCCCATTCTGAGTCACCAGGGGTTAGGATTCAATGTATGAGTTTGGTGGGGACACAATTCAATCTATCACATTTACCACCTTTTACAAAGTGGGATCTTTGGCTTCCCAGTCTGGGCTTTAGTATTTAAAGGCCCAGCCTGGTCAGACAGCGTCTTCTGCAGCCTCCATCGGCTGGCCTGAGTCCCGGACACCTCGCCTGTGGTGTCTCCCTGTCCCTTAATGCATTACTGTTGGTGACATTTGGGACCCCGGTTGAAGACGCAGGCTCCAGGGTCTGTCCCATGACCTAGCAGGTGACCTCCAGTCAGGACCTCCGGGAGGCTCCATTGCTTCGTTGATGAAGTCCACGGAATTCCCACTCATGGGATGATGATGGGGCTAACATGAGACGATCCTTGGTGAGCACTGAACTGTGCGGGATACATGGCAAGTACTCAGTCAGCTGTCATGATTATTAATCACAATGACACATCCGGTCCCAGGGTGAGGATGAGGAATCGGGGAGTCAAAAGCTCAGACTCGTGGTGTCCCGTTGCAGAGTCCCCTGTTGCAAGCACACGTCGCAACCTCATTTTACTCAACAATTGCTGGCACCCACAAACGCCAGGCTCTGCAACTCTGGTCGTGGTTTTTTGTTTTTTGTTTTTTTGCTTTTATTGTTGTTGTTTGAGACAAGGTCTCACTCTGTTGGCCAGGCTGGAGTGCAGTGGCGCCATCTCAGTGCACTGCAACCTTCACCTCCTGAGCTCAAGTGATCCTCTGACCTCAGCCTCCAGAGTAGCTTGGACCACAGGTGCACACCACCATACCCAGCTAATTTTTTTACTTATTGTAGAGACAGGGTTTCACCATGTTGCTCAGACTAGTCTCAAACTCCTGGTCTCAAGTGATCTTCCCACCTTTGCCTCCCAAAGTGCTGAAATTACAGACATGAGCCACCGTGCCTGACCCAAGTAATTTATTTTTAGGAAAAGTCATTCAGGAAATGTGCTCAGGGGAGCTGCTGTTTGTTTAATTGACTTTGTGTAAGCAGAAGCCGTGTCGGGAGCTAAAAATCCCCGGGGCCGACTTCCTTGTCTGCACCCTGCATCCAGAGGCCCCGTGGAGGTTCCAATGATTCACTCCCGAGATCCTGGCAGCTGGCAGCCAATGCATTCTGTCTTTGACCTTTGCCTGCTGCTGTCAGAGCATCATTCTGTGAGAGTGAATTTATTTTTCTGCTGAATGTATTCCGTTCTGTGGCTGTAGGCATTAATGTAGCTGGGATTAAAATTAGGTCAACAGGATTGAAAGTAAATAGCCCTTTAACCCGAAGAATACAGACGGGCCACTAAAAGGCAGCCCTTCGGATCTCGAGAGGGTGATCTCAAGCAGCTGGCACTGCAGGAAGTGGCCCAGAGACAAGTGAGGAGGGCAGCCTGGGGCAACGGAGGGTCTCCTGTTGCTCTTCACTGGGAAAGGAACCCAATGGTAATAATCACAGCAGAGTAGTAGAGGTCACAGTCGCTGTTGTTCTGAGAGCTTGCCCGGTTGCAGTCATGCCCTAAAACAATTACATGCATTATTTTAATGAATCCTTATAGTATTTTATTGTTTTAACGAAGGCCCCTGAGGCAGATCATTATCTTCTTAGTGTTGCCATCATTGATCTAATATTAAACATCATTGATCTGCCTACTCTGTGCCCCACAGAATACCAGGGAGGTTTTCTTTCTGTATTCGCTTCTACAGTCTTCGTAATCATATCTTGTTGTTGTTGAAGAGGGATTCTTTCCATTTTGCAGATAAAGAAACTGAGACTCAGAGTGGTGAAGTGACATACCCCAAATTTCACAGCAGGACGGTGGCAGGGAAGGGGTCCCAACCCCGCCTGACACGAAACACTGCTGTTCCTCCTGGGAGGTCATTTGCCACACCCCAGCAGATCCTACCTCCCATGACTGGAGCTTGGGCCCCGGTGAGCCATTCTGTCCTGGGATGGCTCTCCCTGAGGCTGTGGCTCTGCTGCTGCCCCTCTGAGTCCCAGTCCAGGTTCTGTGGCATCCTGCACTGTGCTACTTCCCTAAATACCCTCCCAGTCCCCCCTTTTTTTTTTCTTTGAGACAGGTCTCATGCTGTCTCCCAGGCTGGAGTGCAGTGGTACAATTATGGCTCACTGTTGCTTCAACCTCGCAAGCTCAAGCAATCCTTCCATTTCAGCCTCCCTAGTAGCTGGGACCACAGGCACATACAAATTTTTGTACTTTTTATAGAGACAGGGTTTCACCATGTTGCCAAAGCTGGTCTCGAACTCCTGAGCTCAAGTGATGCTCCTGCCTCCGCCTCCTAAAGTGCTGGGATTACAGCCACTGCCCAGCCCGCCCAGTCCCTTCATGCATCTTTTTACTCCCCTTTGGAGGCAGGACCACAAGTCTTGGCCATGCTGGGTTTGCCTGCCTCCTCCCCTGTGGCCCTTGCATCAGGCTTCTCCATCAGGGAGCAATTTGAAGCTCCCTGGAGCTTCTGTGACAGCCATGCTGCTTTGAGGAACCTCTTCTGTTCTTTTCTCCTTAGCGTTTTTATCAAGCTCTGCACGGCAGCCTCATCCTCCACCACTTCCCTGTCTTCCCCATGTAGGCCCTGTCAGTAGCTTCATTATTTAGTTAACAAAATACATAATTTGGAGGTAACTTCATTATGCCTAATTGTGCCACATAGATGCCAAGTGGATTTTTCAATGATGATTGTGCATGACACCCCTCGTGGAAATATTGTCAAGGCAATGACTTTGAAAATGAGCCTGTGTCCCTGATGCTGCTTCCCCCATTAATGTCACCCCTTGACAAGAAGGAGAGGGGCAAGGCAGCGAGATCTGATTTGGTGTCAGCATACGCCTTGGAAAGTGAACGCCTACAGCTGTTGCCCAAATTAGCAGCTCCTCCTTGGAAGCACGACTTGGAAGCCCTGGCCTCAGTGCAGCCGCCGGGAGAGAGAGGATCTGGGCTCCTCATGCTGGGCCACTCAACAAGGGCTGGACACTATAATAGCAGCTGCAGGCCCCCTGCCTCTGTTATCATAATCCCTGGGAGTCAGTGATGGTGAATAACACTCTTATAAAGGGAAAAAATAGAGCCTGCTTGCCTGACTCCAACACTCCAGCAGGAGACACACCCACAGGGAGAGAAGGGGTGTGGGGGCCCTGGGGAGGGCTGGGGGACCCCACCGCAGGCAGCTGTAAGGCTTTTATTAAACTGACCTTCACATAGTGGCTAAGGAAGAAAAGAAACACAACCAACACAGGTGGAATGCTAATGCTGGGCAAGGCTAAAGCAGCTTCCAGGCCCTCCAGGTGCTCAGAGAATCTTCTGAGTGTGGCCCTGGGCGGGCACAGAGCAGAGCACAGAGCACAACGAGAAGTGGTCAGGGGGAGGGCGGTGGGGGTTCCTACCCCAGGAGGGTGTGTGCTCACTTCTCTTGGTTTTGACAATCTATTCTCACGTTTGAAAGGTGGAGTAAAGTGGTAGGGACAAAGGACAGCAAACTTGGGGCCAGGAAGTGTGAATCTGTCCTTGCCTCTGGGATGGGCTCTGTGATCTTGGTCCAGGGAGAGAGCGTGGAAGGGCCTAGGGAACAGCCTGTGCAAAGGCAGCTAGCTATGAGAGAACAAGATGGCAGGATGGGATTTGAGGTGGAACAAACTCGTATCCCACATATCCATAGCTGCCAGTCGCCCTCTGAATGCCTAAGCCAGGTGACATAAGGATCCCTGGTGTTCTCTTAGACGAGCTTCAAGGCTTGCTAAGAATCAGGCATCCCTACATAACAGAGTCCTTACACGCCACATCCTACCTCACCCTCATACCTCTTCCAGGCAGATAATTCTACCTACCTCGTGGAGGATCTCAGGCCCTGATCTCAAGCCCTGGAAAAGTTGTCACCAGCATTTTCTGCTGTATTTGGCTTTTCAAGATGAATCCATTGCTAGGCGCTCACTGAGGTGGTGTTATGTGCTCAACACCCATCTGGCCATTGGACCAGTGCCTAGGCTTCTGGACAAATGTGTCTATGCTGGAGGCCTAGACCCCAGGAAGAGGGCTCTGCCCCTGGAAAGCTGCAGTTCCAGGGGTAACCTGACCAGGGAGGCTGACTTTGCCTATGGCAGAGTGTGGGCAGTGCTACCATGACTACCATCACCATCTCCACCATCATTACCACCAGCACTATCACCACCATCACCACCATCACCATCTCCACCATCATTAACACCAGCACTATCACCACCATCACCACCATCACCATCTCCACCATCATTAACACCAGCACTATCACCATCATCACCACCATCACCACCATCACCACCATCAGCACCTCCACCATCGTTACTACCAGGACTATTACCATCATCTCATCACCATCATTACCACCAACACCACCATCATTACTACCGTCATCACTATCACCATCATCACCACCACCATCAACACCTCTACCATCATTACTACCATCATCACTATTACCGTCACCACCTCTACCATCATTACTACCATTACTACCATCATTACTACTACTATTACTATCATCGTCACCATCACCACCACCACCATTACCATCATCATCATCATTACTGCAATCATCACCACTGTTACCCCGACTGCCATCCTACTACCATCATCATCACCATCACCATAACCATCATTAACATCATCACTACCACCACCATCATTACTACCATCATACATTGTCATCATCATCACCATCACCATCATAACCATCACCATCACCATAACCATCGTTAACATCATCACTACCACCACCATCATTACTACCATCATATATCATCATCATCACCATCACCATCATAACCATCACCATCACCATAACCATCATCATCAACACCGCCACCACCACCACCATTACTATATCACCACCATCACCATCATCACAATCACCACCATCATTACTATCATTACCATGATCATTATCATCATTACCACCACCACCATCACTGCCATTATTACTACCATCACCATCAATACTATCACCACCACCACCATCATTACTATCACCACTCTCACCATCATCTTCACCATCATTGCTACCATCACCATCACTGTCACCATAACCATCATCAACACCATCACTATCATCACCATCACCACTTATATTACTACCATCATCATTATCACTACCACTACCACCACCATCATCACCATTACTACCATCATGACTACCATCACCATCACTATCAATACCGTCACCACCACCATCATTACTATCACCACTATCACCATCATCACCACCATCATTATTACCATCACCATCACCATCAACACCATCACCATCACCATCATTGTTACTATCATCATCATTGTCACTATCATCATCACCACCACCACCACCACATCATCATCATCATCATCATCATCATCATCGTCATCATCGTCTATATAATTTGTGAAGCCATATGCACAGGCTGGGGATTAGAATCCAGGTCCAGCCCAGGTCTTGTTGGCAGTAAGGACCCAACCCACTCTGGATAGTCTGAAGTGAACTGAATCCACTCTCAGGCAGCTTTCTTTCCAAGTGAGAACGTTCTGACTTGTCTTTGAACAGGGAAATGCACCTGTCTTTTCAGTGACATCTTGTTCTTGTTTCTCTCAATGTGATAAAAAGCAATGTGACTGACATTTCTCTCTGGGCTGGATCCAGAGTTGTTGCAAATATGACTTAGCAAGGCTGCTGTGGGGGTGGCAGTGGGCAGCTGTGGGCTTCGGGGGCTTCAGTGGGGTGTACTCCTACAGGAGGCCTGTTCTGGGCAGTCTCCTCCTTCCTTGGGGCAATGCGCAGAGACCTAGCTCATGGGTCAGGAGGAGGTAAAGGGTCTTGGCAGTGGCACTGTCTTCCTTTGAGAGTGGTTTTTGTTTAATTCCCTCCACAAAACAGAATGCAAGTCAGGGAGCAAGCTAACATTGGCTTGAGCACTTGGCAGGTGCCAGGAGTTGTTGTGAGGACTTCATGTCACCCTGGCAGTGACTGTCCAAGGCTATGGGTATTAGCTCCTTGTCACAGAAGAGAAAACTTCAGCTCCCAGAGCCCAGGAACCTTGCCTGACATCACAGAGTGCATGGATGACAGAGCCTGTGTTCCAAAAGCATTCATAATGGGGGCATTTGAGCTCCTGCATGCAGCTCAAGGAGCTAGCCTACCTGGGTTCAGGACCTAGCTCTGCCACGTCCGAGCTGGAAGCTTCATAACCCTTTGTGTCTCCAGGATCTCATCTGTGGAGTGTAGGTAAGGCTGGTCCCTGCTTCACAGAGTTGCTTTCAGGCCCAAATGAGTGGATTCATGTCCAGCGCGGAGCACTGTGGCCAGCCCATCACCAGGGTTCTTAGCGTTAGCTGTGATTTGTATTGTTAGAGAGCTGAGTGGGTCCAGAAAGTCGGGGCTTTGCCGCCTGTGCTAGCAGCAGTGAGAGGCCACGGAAGTGGGCTGATGGGATTGGCATTTTGAAAACATGGCCCTGGCTGCAGCACGGAGGATGGAGGAAGGAGAGGCGGCTGGAGTGCTGTCAGCATAGCTGGAGGGCAGTGCAGGGTGTCTGGGGAGTCCGGGAGGGCGCAACGCTTGGTGGTCACTTAGGCATGCAGGTGGGTGGGGAAGGGGTGTGTGGCGAGGAGGACCCCTAGGATTTTGTTTGGAGGACCAGGAGGGTTGGGGTGCCCGCTCAGATGGGGAGCTGGGATAAGAGCCAGGTCTGGGGTGTCCACCAGCACTATTAAGAGTTCAGTTTTATATGTCAGGGTTGTTGCTTTCAAATGTTTTTACAACCCAGAACAATTTTTCAAAACAGGATCATCAGACAGCACCCTGATGTGTAAAGCACAGACATGGGGGGTCCCTGCCATCAGCATGGAATAAGAGACACTGCCCGCCTGCCTGCCCAACGACTGCTGACACTCAGGGTTGGTGCAGGCAGTGGGCACCCTGGCGTGCAGGCTTTGTGCCTGTTGAATCTGGCACACCTGCAATTTATGGTCACACCTTTTGCCAGGGCTGTGCTAATGATAATAAACAACAATGTGTCATTTCGCGGCACCTCCTTGGGTAGTGAGCCAGGCACCTTCTTTGCAAAGAGTCAGATAAACTCACAGCCACCACCATCTGTCTTACTTGGCAGGGACCAGGGATGTCATTGTCAGGACTGGGCTGCCCCTGCCCCCCATGAAAACAAAACAGCACCCAGTAGAACGAGTCCGGGAAGACTTCTTCTTCCCGGGAGAATCGGAGCCAACACGGGCTCCTGAGCGTGCAAGTGCCGGGCCTGGCAGGGGCTTCCCCATGGGGGCAAATCCCACCAAAGCAGAGCGCAGCCTGAACAGCCCAGCCCTGAGCGAGAAGAGCCGGCATCCTGGCAACCATAGCTCTAGCTCTTGCATCCGGGCGCCGTGGGGTGTGGGGTGTCCTTGACAGGTGCAACAAGTGGGATCTCTGTCCCCTGTTTTTATGTGTCACAGTGATATCTGTCAGTGCAGGCCCCTCAGTTCTGTGCCAAAAGCAAACTCAGGAGGAGTGCTGGGGTGCGAGTCGGGGGTGGCAAAGGCTCCCTGCATACCCCTGCCACCCTACTTCTCCTTGGCAGGCCCGGTCATCTCGAAGGTTAGGAAGGAAAGGCTGGAATCCTTCCTTCCTCCCTCTCTTCCCTCTCCTCCCTTCCCTCCTTCCCTTTCTCTCTCTCTTTCTCAGTCCTGCCTCTGTCCCTTTTTTAAACCTGCATGGACAGTAGTGGCTCCACCTGGCTTCGCGGCGAGTGTGTGGCGGCTGTAGCTGCAGCAGAGTGGAGTCCCCTGCTCCCTGGCAGCCTGCGGGCGGATCCTACACCCTGGGCTCAGCACAGGAGGCGTTTCCATCCCATAGGGCAGTCCTCACAGTGGGTGCCCCCTTTAGTGTGCCCCTCCCCTCTCTCCCGCAATGCTCCTCCAGCCTCCCCCTCCTCCCTCCCTTCCCTCCCCTCTCCTCCAGCCTCGCCCCTCCTCCCTCCCTTCCCTCCCCTCTCCTCCAGCCTCGCCCCTCCTCCCTCCCTTCCCTCCCCTCTCCTCCAGCCTCGCCCCTCCTCCACCTTCAACAGCCTTGCTAGTTTCTGTCTTTGCACTGGCAGTTCCCTCTGCCTGGAACCTCCTCCTCCAGCCTCCCACGCAGCAGCTTCGAGGTCTCAGCTCCTTGTCACCTCTTCTGGGAGACTTTCCATGTCCCCTGCCCCGGCACCTCCATGATGTTTGTCACCATCAGATGGCCCGTGTGCTCACCACATGTGTTTCATGTCTACCCCCCACCCCAACAGCTTCACAGGGCAGAGACCTGCCTACTTCCTCCTCAACTGTGTCTCTGGCACAGAGCTGGGTGCATGGCAGGTTCTCAGGAAGTCGTTGTTGAGTGAAGGCATATTCCTTTGCTCCTTTATTCATTCATTTATTCTCTTAGGTGTACTGAGCGCCCACCCCTGAGAGACCAGGTTGGAAGGACTTAAAGTCACAGGAGCAATCTTATCAGATGGATATAGGCTAGTGCAGTGAGCTTCCCAAGCCGGTTGCCCCAGAAGAAGGCACCAAGCGTTTTCCTAGCGGTGGTGGATGTTAGAATAGCCTCTGGGTCTCCTCAGAGTACAAGATCCCCAAAGAGGAGCCCCATGATGTGGCCCCAGCAATGATATTATCACCTTGGCTGCATTAACGGAAGTATAGGGTCTGTGGCAAGGGAGGGGATAGTCTTGTACTTGGCAATGACTTGGCCACACTTGGAACACTGTTCAGGTGAGGTCACACTACTTCACAAGCAGCAGTAACAAACTTGAGTGTGTCCAGAGAATGGTGACCTGGCAAATTCATGTCAAACAGAGTGGGGAAGCACAGGCCGTTTGGACCCTCACAGCCTGGGCTTGAGTTCCTGCTCTGCCACTTGCTAGCTGTGTGACTGTAGGCAAGTCATGCGACCTCTCTGAGTCTCCAGTTCCTCCTCTGTAAAGTGGGAATGTGAGCCTGTCGGTGCTGCAGGGTGGTTGTGGGAGCATTAAACAGAGGACCTCAGTCAAGGCGGTTCACGCAGCAGCGGCGCCCGGATGCAAGAGCTAGAGTTATGGTTGCCAGGATGCCGGCTCTTCTCGCTCAGGGCTGGGCTGTTCAGGCTGCGCTCTGCTTTGGTGGGATTTGCCCCCATGGGGAAGCCCCTGCCAGGCCCGGCACTTGCACGCTCAGGAGCCCGTGTTGGCTCCGATTCTCCCTCAGAAATTGCTTATTATGGGTCTGTGAAAGCGTGCATTGAATTCACGCAGTTTAATTTTAAATAAATTTGGGGAAGTGGGAAAACAAAAAGAGACAACTTTAAAAGAATGTTCTCCTAGTGTAACAAAGACTTTGGCAGGGGCTCAAAACCTGACCCCAAATCCCAGCTCAGGAGCACAGGTGGAGACAGCCCCCAGCCCTCCTGCCACCTGGGCCAGGGCTGTATGTCAGCCTAGGGTTTCAGCTCTGTCTCTGAGTGCCCCTAAGCCCATGCCCCTAAGCCCTCAGTGCTGGGTTTAATGGAGACATAGGGGATTGGAGCACCGCTTAAATACCATAAGGTCCTATTTTTACAGAAGACTTATGACCCTCACTCTGCGCAACCCAGTTCATGTGTGGTGGTGAGGTGGTTGGTGGGACTCGGGGTGATGAATGTGCCGAATCCTGTTCCAAAGCTAGGTGGCCATGAAGAGTGGACACAGATGAAGGGGACCCGTGCTGGTGTGCTCCAAAGTGAGCCAGACTCTCCAGGGAGGCTGGAGCTGGTATCAGCAATCAACAGCAGTGAATTCCTGGGCAATGAAAAAAGCAGTGTGGCCAACAGCATATTAACTAATAAAGCCCAAGAGAAGGGCTGCCAAGTGGCATCAGTGAAAATCCCTCAAGCCCACCCTCCCACGGACCTGGTCACCACCTAGGTGCACATCTTCCACCTTGACTGCCCGGACCTGCCGCCTGCCGTGAGTCCTGGCCTTCAGGGTCACACCTGCCAATCCACTGGGTCCTCCCAGCAGCCAGCGCACCTCATCACCATGCTAGGTGCCAGGAGCTGCAGGCCCAGCCCGCTGCCCTTTAGGGGCTGGTCCTGGTGGCAACCCCAGGTACAACTCCTAGAGAGGCCTGCCCCATGGAGGACCACCTCCCTGGTTCATGGGAGGGGCCAGTACGTGTTCCCTGAGTGGCCCAGTCCCTGGAAGCAGTTTTAAGCTTGAAATCGGCCAAGAGTATCATGAGAACGAATGCATAAGTGATGTGGCTTGGCTGTGTCCCCACCCACATCTCATCTGGAAGGGAACTCCCACAGTTCGCAGGTGTCCTGGGAGAAACCCGGTGGGAGGTGATTGAATTATGGGGGCAGGGCTTTCCTGCATTGTTCTCGTGATAGTGAGAGTCTCACGAGATCTGATGGTTTTAAAAACTGGAGTTTCCCTTGCACACGCTCTTCTCTGTGTGCATCATGTGAGCTTTCTGTCATCACGGCGAGGCCTCCCCAGCCATGTGGAACTGGGAGTCCATTAAACCTATTTCTTAGGCTGGTGTAATGGCTCACGCCTGTAATCCTAGTACTTTGGGAGGCTGAGGCGGGTGGATCACCTGAGGTCAGGAGTTCAAGACCAGCCTGGCCAACATAGGGAAACCCTATCTCCACTAAAAAATACAAAAAAAATTAGCCGGAAGTGGTGGTGTGTGGCTGTAGTCCCAGCTACTTGGGAAGCTGAGGCAGGAGAATCGCTTGAACCTGGGAGGTGGAGGTTGCAGTGATCCAAGATCATGCTGCTGCATTCCAGCCTGGGCAACAGAGCCAGACTCTGCCTCAAAACCAAACCAAAACAAAATACCAAAAACCTCTTTCTTTTATAAATTGCCCAATCTTGGGTATGTCTTTATCAGCAGCATGAAAATGGATGAATACAATAAGTAAGTGTCCACTATGAGCTGGTCTCTCCTAGGTATATATCAATTCCCTGCAGCAGCCCCATTGCACGGATGAGGAAACTGAGGCACAGAGAGAACTGTATTTGTTTGCTAAGCCACACAGGCTCCAGAGGCTTGACTTGGGGGCGTGTCTACCCTGGAGACCCTGTTTGGAATTTCTGAGACGGAGAGTTCGGTTTGGAGTGCTCAGACTGGGAAGCTGACACAGCAAGACTGGGGGAGTGGCCTGGCCCCAGCTTTGCTGAGTGCTCTCCTGGAGCATTAGCCCTGGAGGTCCTGGCCAGCCCCTCCCACACTCCTTCGGTCAGCTTTGCAGGTTATCCCTCCCCGTGGAGCAGATCCACCCGTGGATTTCATCAGCCCATCTTCAGCCTTCCCACCATGTGCACGTGACAGGGCAGCCTCCCTACCCCGATGCTCACACACATTATCTCTCACACAGTTCCGGAGCTTTTGCACACATTGTCTCCTCCAGCTTCCCCTCCCCATGTTTCTGCCCTCTTCCCTTCTGGAAGGCAGGAAATAGGAGCTCTGTGATCTTGGGTAAGTTACTCTCCCTCTCTGAGCCTCAGTTTCCTCCTTGATAAAATAGGGATAAGAAGAAGCAGCCATTTGAGTGCTGGGATTATGTAGGAATGGCCTCAGTGCCCCCAGCTTAGCTGTTTGCAGCTCTGCTTCTGGATGGAGTGTGTGCAGGGGACCCAGATGAGGCCGTTTTTTTTTGCTTAATCCCTCGGCTCTTTCTGGGGGAGACTGTGCCCAGAGAGGGCATAACCACTAGGCTGGGCAGAGTGCTTGGGCTGCCTGACCTCCAGCCCAGGCTCTGCTCACGGCACCAAAAGGGCTGAGAGCTGCTCAGGACTTTCCTTCTGTTTGGTTTTCTGAGCCTGGGCAGGGGCAGAGGCAGAGGAGTGCTGGCCCCCAGGCTACCTGCTCTAAGTGTGCAGCTCAGCTCTGCAGAGGAGCGAGAATAGGAGGAGGAGAGGAGTTTGTATTCAGAGGACAGCCTGGTCCATCTGGGATCGTCATCATTACAGTTCTTCGTAATTAGTTGCAGCAAAGCTGAGTAGAGAATTAACAACTCAACTAAGACTTTATTTAAAATTAAGGCCCTTGGCAGCTTGGCTAATATTTTATTGAAAAATTACACATCAACATGCTCAATGATCTTCCAAAGAGAAATAACGTCGCCCATCATCCTCGTGGGGCTCTTCCCTTGGCGCGGCCCCTTCCTGCTGGGTGCCGTCCCGAGCTGGTGTCCCCATGAGGCTCCATGGCCCTGACAACACCCTCCTGTGCCTTGGTCCTGTGTGACATTTCTCTGGGTGGAGGGACTGGGCCCCCTTTACTGGTCCTCTCTGGCTGGTCCCTGCTTCTGCACACAGTAGCCTGTGGCTTCCCTTCTTATCAGCTTTTGCTTTGCTCTTTTATCCCCGGCTGCCTGCCTAGCACGTCCCCCCAGTCCCTTAGGCAGCTGCTGCTGATTCTTGAAGACTTGCCTATGGGGTCCTCCTGTCTAGGAACCTGCCCTGGACCCCAGTCTAATGTGGGTCCCTGCTGGGCCCCACAGCACGGGATGTGATCTTGCCTTTCTCCGCGGCTCTCAGGGCCCCTGGACGGCAGAGCTGAGGTCTCTTCAATGCCACAGCAGGACCAGGTCCCTGTTGAGTGGAGGAAGCACTTCACGTAGAGAGTTGGGGCACAGGATGTTTGTCCAGAGGTGGAAACCTGGGTGCAGGTGTCCCCCTCGACCTTCCCGCTGCATTCCTGCAAAGGTCTGTGGGAATGGTGCCCACATGTGTACCCGTGGCAGGTCTGAGAGCATCCTGCCTGTCCCACGGCTGCCTGTGCCCTCTGTGGTGGTGGATCAGCCTCTGTTTCCAACCTGGAGCACATCTGAAGTGACTCTGCCGGGCCCTTCTTGAGAACCTTGCCCCACTCCCCTGGTTTCCATGGCAATGTCAGTTTCCCATTCGGACTGTTCTTCAGAGGGATTATAAATTCATTATTTCATACTTAGGCCTCACACTCCACCTTGTTCTGCTTCCACATTTCGTTGTGTTGGTAGGACACTCTTCATTTATTATCTGACACAGAAGAAAATGAATGAGTCAGAACATAGGTTCTTTCTTTTTCCCGGAGCCCAGGGATTGCTGTGTCCGAGGAGCCAGCACCCCGTGACATGCCAGCGTTGTGATCTGGAATTCCCTGTGGTACATGTGGGTTCTGGAGCTGTCGGTTTTAATTACCTGTGGATGAACTGAGCTGCTGTGTAGCCACCTACTCACTGACCCCGGGAGCCACGTGGAGGCGGGTATGTGTCGGGAGCTGAGCTTTGGTGTCAGCTCGCTGTGAGTCTCTCAGTAGCTGCACGCCCAGGCCTCTGACGGAGTGCTGTGTTGGACTTCACTTCGCGCCTCGGTTTCCACCAGCCCTGATGGCCACAGCTGAGAGAAAGAGGACGCCCGCATACTGGTGGCCTCTAGAAGGGCTGTGTTGGCTCTGGCAGGAAGCTCGTGGGGCCGGCGGGGGAGTGAGGGAAGATGCCCATCCTGGCAGCTGGGCAAAGTGGAGAGGAAAGGACGAGAACGATATGGGCGACTTGCATGGACACGGTGAACAAGGGGGTCTTGGGATATTCAGTCTAGAAACAGGCAGGACATGGGTTCCTTTCATTGCAGCCCTCGCTGGTATGGGTCAGTTGGCTTTGGATCTGGACACCCCAGAAGCCAGAAGGTGTGCGGAGGATGCGTGTGAATCTGGTGTTTATAAGTTGGGTGTTTGTAAGTCAGTGGTTGAATGTAATAATAATGATTAAGTTTTCTTTAAAGCTAGGTTTATTGAGGTATAAATTACATGTAGTAAAATTCACTTTTTGTTTTTAAGACAGTTTCACTCTTGTTGCCCAGACTGGAGTACAGTGGGGTGATCTCAGATATTTTTTATGATTCCTGCTTTTATGCCTTATCTAAGAATTTCTGACTAATCCAAAGGCACAAAGATTTTTCCCCCCCTTGTTTTCTTCTGGAAGTTTTACAGTTTCAGAATCCACAGTTAGGTCTAGGATCCCTTTCAAGTTGATTTTTGTCTGTGGTACAAAGCTAGAATTGAGATTCTTTCTTTCTTTTTCTTTTTTTTTTTTTTTGAGACGGAGTCTCGCTCTGTCACCCAGGCTGGAGTGCAGTGGCGCAATCTCTGCTCACTGCAAGCTCCGCCACCTCCCAGGTTCATGCCATTCTCCTGCTTCAGCCTCCCGAGAAGTTGGGACTACAGGCGCCCAGCACCACGCCCAGCTAATTTTTTTTGTGTGTTTTTAGTAGAGACGGGGTTTCACCGTGTTCGCCAGGATGGTCTCAATCTCCCGACCTTGTGATCCGCCCGCCTTGGCCTCCCAAAGTGCTGGGATTACAGGTGTGAGCCACTGCGCCCAGCCTCTTTTTCTTTTTCTTTCCAAAGAGATGTTCAATTGATCAGCACCATTTGTGGGAACCACTGTAACGACTAAAGTATTGGAAAAAGATGTGGGAGAATTTCTTGGGAGAGGGACTGAGTTGGCCCAGCAAGGCTTGTGGTGGGGAAATGCTCCTCCCCTACGTGAGAGAGGGAGAAGGGCAGTGCAAGCTGAGCTCGTACCTGCCTGGGTCTGAAAGTGGCACGCTCGCTTCATGAGCAAGGTGGATTTCTCCCACCGCGATGAAAATCGGGTGCCACGCTGGCAGCAGTGGCAGGAACACTGGGACGTTCCCCAGACATTGTCTGTGTGTTGCTTTTCCAGGTACAGTGGCTTGGCCTGCCCACTTCTACTCGATTCACACCATGTGGCCAAATTCACCTTTGTCTGTGCCACGGCCAGGCCCTGCCCTCCTCCTTCCCGAAGCCAAAGTTGCTTTCTCGGTAACTACCAAGGGCTGGGGTCCACGATGGCTGAACAGCCCACACATTTGCAGGAACTATTCAGAGGCGGCTTGTACATGTCTAGGTCACCTCCCTGGCAGGCTGAGGCTTCGAGTCCCACAGTGTCATCCGGCCCCACAGCCATCTGGTGCTCCTTCCAGCCTCTCTGCCTGGGTAGACTGCGGGTAGGGGAGGCTTTTCTGCTGCAGATGGCCCCGTGCTGGGTGTGTGGTCTGCATGGGCTTGCGGGCAAGGCCGGGAGCTGGGCTGGGGCTCACCTTTACAGTGGAGACTTTGCTGTTGGGGTTGGGATTTTGTTCCAGACAAATTGACATTTGTATCCTCAGAGGACAATGTCCGAACAAATCCATTGATCACTGGGGTCCCTGGCGTAGTGACGAGGGAGTGGAATGTGCAGGGTAAATCATGGTGATTCGAGGAGAGAGGGACTTTGAGGCTACCTTGTCTAACTCTGGCTTCTGGGACTTTCCCCTGCAACGCCCTGTCCAGGATGTTCCCAGGTTCTGCTTGGACTGCCGCCATCCCCATGAAGTGGAGCTCCCTACTCTGATCAAAGGGAAAGTCCGCCTCTGACAGAACCTCTGTGTCCTTTCCTAGTCCCTTGAGTCAGGCATGGGGATACGGAATCATTGAATAAAGCTGTTGGACATTTATATCAGTGTCTCATTCAGACGATAAATGGAAATTCTAGAATCATTAAGGCAACTCTATGCGCCTCTGTCTCTGGGCATGGAAACGCTCATGCTACGTTCCGTGTTGGGTGAGAGATCTCAGTTCCCTGGGCCTTGCAGCATTGTGGGGCCATCAGCAGGATACTGCGGTGGGATTTCTGAAGCAAGATGTGGTATGGCTGGGGCCAGCCAGTGAGAAGCCTTTTCTCACACATGTCCAGTCATGGGATCCATGCTCGTGTGCGTGGGTGAGTTGCCAAATTGCACTTCCTTGACTGCATGGAGGAACATCTGAGTTCAGGCTTGACTGCCCAGAACCAGCCTGAGCCAGCTTTGTGTCACTCGTAATAGCAGCTGAAAACAGTTAAAAAAGAGAAGCTAAAACAAAAATGCATGTGCAATACTGCAATACACATCCACCCCAAAGCCTATTAGAAATGACTGTGGGGATTATTGGCTGCCGGCGCTGTGTGTCCACAGAGGAGTGGACAAGGACAAATGTCTCGGGTTTGTGTTGAGTGGACGTGGCTTCTTCGTCCGTCTCATTCAAGTCGCTTTCCCTATCACAGGCTGCTTGTTATTTGTGTGCAGGTTACTTGCCTCTCTGGGCCTCAGCTGCAAATGAGGATAAAAATACCTAATCAGAGGTTGTTATGGAGATTAAATGAGGTGAATGCTTATAGCTTAGAAAGTTCTAGGTAAATGCTTGTGACGCAAACACATAAGCCAGGTGACTGTGAGAATCAAATGCAGGCAGGTCTGGAAGCAGTTCTTGGCACACGGTAGGAGGGCAGTTGGTGACAATTGAACTCTGCATCTCAGTTCACGCTGAAGCCTGTCTGGGCAGGACTCTGCATCTGTGTGCAGTGGGAATAAACAGGATCTCTTTTGTAGTATAATTTTCCCCCGGTTGTAAATATCAAGCATGCTCATTATAGAAAAGCTGGAAAATATGCAAAGAGTAAAAAACAAAACAAAACCAAAAAACTGGCTGGGCATGGTGGCTCACACCTGTAATCCCAGCACTTTGGGAGGCCAAGGCTGGCAGATCATTTGATGTCAGGACTTTGAGACCACCCTGGCCAACATGGTGAAACCCTGTCTCTACTAAAAATACAACAGCCAGGTGTGGTGGCGCACACCTGTAATCCCAGCTACTTGGGAGGCTGAGGGAGGAGAATCGTTTGAACCCAGGAGGTAGAGGTTGCAGTGAGCCAAGATTGCACTATTGTACTCCAGCCTGGGTGACAGAGCAAGACTCGGTCTCAAAACAAAAACAAAAACAAAAACAAATGAAAACAATTCACTAATACCCAGAGGTCATTATTTTCTCACTCAGGCATATGTTTTTCTGGTTCATTTTCTGCACGTGTCTATGTGTCTAAATGCTTGTCTTTGTGGGTTTATACATAGGTATGCCTGAATAAATTTTTTGAGATTTACAAAGAAGGGATCCTGAGCAACACTCCGATCGAGTTAAACAGGTATTTGCTGCCCATCTAGTGTCTAGAATTTCCCAGAACAGCAGGCACTTCTAATCTCAAGCCTCCCCAGACGTCCTCTGGAAGGGGCAGGGTCATTCCTGACCCCCGCTCCCACCCAGCCCACGGACATTCCAGGCCCAGTGCACAAACCCTGGCCTGCAGTCGCGTGCAGCCTGAAGACCAGCTCTGCCCTAGGAGTCAGGCTGTGAGAGCGGTTTGTGCCTGCAAAGAGTTTATATTCTCACAGAGGAAACAGGCATCTAAGCATGTGTTTTCTGTATGCGTGTGGAAGTACAGGGAGGACACGCTGTGTCTACAATTTCAAATATTTGTTCATGTCACATTGTACCATGGGTATTTTCTCAGATCATTGTCTGTCTTTTTCTTTCCTCCTGATTTGTATCGTTGATTGAATGAAATGGTTATGCTATGGTTTATGGAACCCTTCCCCAATAGGGGTTGTTTCTGGCTTGTTATAAACAAACGGTGCTGACGAGCACATAGATACAGCTTCGAATGTTGACAAGCAGATGTGTTTGCCCAGTCCCAGAACTGGAGCTGTGACAGGGGGACAGATCAAACCTTCTGCCAAGGGTCTGACTCTGGTGGTAGGGAGAACCGCATGAAGCCACATGCCATGCTCCCAGCAGGCGCTCAACAGACATTCATCATTTCAGCTTCCCCTCTGAAAGCCGAGACCACATCCTGATGCATGTTTAAATAGTTCTGCCAAATTTGTTCCGTCATTAACTTTCAATCACTGTTAATTTTAGACAGGGCTCTTAATTCAAGTTTTTTGTCTTTGTCAAGTTGATGGAGATGGCTCTGTTTTTAGCCCTGATGTGATGGCGGCAGGGCTCTCCTTCACCCGGGATGGCAGAATGCCCTCCGCCACAGCTGGTAATGAAATGCCAGGCATGTGATTTAGCTCAATCAGCTCAGGAAGTTTACATGGGGAGCCTGATTTGACAGGTCTGTTTTATAACAAGTCGCGCCAGTGAAGGGAGCCTTCTATTTGATATACTTAAGGCAGAATTCAGCCATATGTTTGGGTCCCAGCAGAATTGTTCCCATCCTCGTCCTTCCGTGGAAGATACATTGAGTTCACCCTGGGGAGATCTTTTAAATTAGATTTCAAAAATGAAGATCTTGTTTTTTATGTCCAGAAACTTAACCCTTCCTTGATTTTCTTCTCTCCAAATAAGTCACAATATACCCTGATTTTCATGAAGAAGGATATATGGTTTTTTTCCTCTGCTTTTAGTTATAATTAGACTAGCTGAACTACATGGAGAAGCTAAAGCTGCGTTTATTTGTTACAGGCATATTTATATCAAATACAAATGGGGTGGGGGGGCTCGTGACTCTTCATTGCCATGAAAATGAAATGAATTTGGTCTCTGAAAGTAACCTTGGGTGAGACTAACATCTCTGTTGAAATTGGCTCTATTGCTTCTCTCCAGGCTAATGTGTATCATTGGAGGGGTCCATTCAGATAATCTAGGGCACCTTTATAGGGTTCTGTATTAGTCCGTTCTCACGCTGCCATGAAGAAATACCTGAGACTAGGTAATTTATAAAGAAAAGAGGGATGATACAGTTCCACATGGCTGGGGAGGCCTCAGGAAACTTACAATCATGGCGGAAGGGGAAGCAAACACGTCCTTCTTCACACGGCATCAGGAGAGAGAAGAAGCAAACACGTCCTTCTTCACACGGCATCAGGAGAGAGAAGAAGCAAACACGTCCTTCTTCACACGGCATCAGGAGAGAGAAGTGCCAAGCGAAGGGGGAAGCCCCTTATAAAACCATCAGATCTCGTGGGAACTCACTCACTATCACCTATCACGAGAACGGCATGGGGCAAACCACCCCCGTGATTCAATTATCTCCACCTGGTCCCACGCTTGACATGTGAGGATTATTACAGTTCAAGGTGAGATTTAGATGGGGACACAGAGCCCAACCACAGTAGGTTCCTCCCTCCACACTGCTGCCGGAACACCGGTGTGCCAGGCTTTACATGTGGCGTCCCCGAGGCATTGCTCCCCATCTCCACCCCTGCCCACCTCCCTCAGACCACTGTGGGCAGCTGAGTGTTATCCCAGGTCTGTCCCCACCAGGTCCGGGCCCATTCTGTGACCCTGAATTAGAGGAAAGACCACATTTCCTCTTCTTATCCTATTGGCCACCATGGACACGGATTCATTCTTGGCCTTTTTAGTTGACCTCGGCTGAGCGGGACGGACAGCCAAAGAGAGCCTCTCCCCAGATGCCCCTTCATTCTCGGCTTAGATGCGTACCCCAGCTTTTGTTTTATCCATGTGATTTACATGCTGATCACATGCATCTAAAGCAGATGTGCTGGGTTGCTGTGAGATTCTGTTGCCTCCTAGAGCCTGTGCTTGGGATGTGGCTCAGGGTGCCAGGTTGGAGGGAGGTACATCGGAGTATGGGCCAGCTCTCCATGTGGGCCTGCCTTTGAAAGGAGGATTCTCTCAGAAATCACACCTGTGCTGCGGTTGACTCCCCAGGGTGCAGCATGTTCAGCAAGAGTTGGGGTATCCTGAGCCTTGGGAGGGCAGGAGGGAGGGCAGGTTCACCACTGGGCATCTGCAGAGCTGCCTTGGGGAGCAAACACAGCCTGTGAGGTCACACCAGGCAGAGCTGGGGTGGAGGTATATTCAGCTCAGCATGAGGAGGGCCTCTGGGAGGTGGGTGCCCCATCCTGTGAGGTGTGCACATGGAAAGGCTGTTGGCTGGGCTGCCGCAGTTACGGTGATGTATGGCTGAGGTTTCCCCATCCACGAATGGGTTTCTTGTGTTGTCACTTCCGCCACTAAACACCCTTCACAATGGGCGTGCGGATACTATGGGTGTCCATTTTGCAGATGGGATGATTGCAGAGGGATGGGTAACCTGCCCAAAGCCATATAGCCCAAATGAGGGAGAACCTTCCAGACCCTGTGGCTTTTCAGATTCGTTCTCTAAGCAGAGGCAAGGGACTCACTGGGAAATACGTTGCTTTGTTTGTCGGATTTATACGAAGACCTCTATGAAAGGCCCGTATTCCTTCAGGCGGTGGCGTGCCTAGAAAATACGCTGAAGGCGGCTGTAGAAACTTGCTTTTTAGACATCACCAAATGCTATTTTTAAAAAGCTTTTCTTAAAATACTTCATCTCAGACATTCAGTGCGTGAGTGTGATGATTTGTCTCCTCCCAGTCCCTGGCTCCCCATCCCCAGTCTGCTGGTTCCCTTCTGCTTTCCCAGTGCCCAGAGCCTGGCTAAGGACAGGCTTGGAAGAGTCACAGGTCCCCAAAGGTTGCTCAGCAATGGCCATTTCCAGAAACTGGGCGAGGTAGAGAATCTCCCTCCAAGTGGCACGGGCGACAGTCTTCAAGATGGCCTGGGTCATGGCTGCTCATGCCTCAGAAAGCCCAGAGATGGGTAGACGGAGGCCATGGGGCGCTGCTGTCAAAGACGTGCTCAGCCCCAGCCTGGGATTTGGGGCTCACCCGAAGCCTCCATGGGAGCCTGGTTCTGAGATCTCTGCTGTCTGAGCATAGGGATCTTGTCTGGGCGCTCCAGAGGTGTTTGGCTTTAAACAAGCAGCGTTCGTGGGGGACAGGCTTTTGTGGTTTCGTAGAGAAGCTGAAGGTGCTGAGTCCTGCGGACGGTCTCACAGCTGTTTCCCGCCATGCCGCAGTTGCATTGGACAGGCAGTGAGCTCCCCGTCACCAGATTCCTGGGGTATTACCGGGGACTGGTGAGGAAGCTGGTGTTGGAGATTCTGAATTCAAGAGAAGCTGAGTGTTTTCCAAAGTAAGGTAGTTCTGCTGCTGAGGAGGGGCTGGGACAGAGCATCTGATGGCTTTAAAGCCCAGGGCAAGGACGTCAATGTGGCTTTCGTCGTCCTCTGCTGACCCGTGGCTAGACTGCCTGTGGCAGCTCCCTCGTTCCTCCTTAATAAAGTCAGGGCGGGCCGTAGGCCTCAAGCTTGTCTTAGGCAAGCTATTGCTATTTATTTTTGTAGTTACCTTCTATGGACGACAAGTAATGTTTGTTGTCTATTTATGGCCGTGATGTGAAACTTGCTTACTTGTGTGAAACAAGTGGGTTAATTGGGTACAGTGGCTTACGCCTGTAATCCCAGCACTTTGGGAGGCCAAGGCGGGTGGATCACAGCATCAAGAGATCAAGGCCAGCCTGGCCAACATGGTGAAACCCTGTCTTTACTAAAAATATAAAAATTAGCCAGGTGTGGTGGCAGGCGTCTGTAGTCCCAGCTACTCGGGAGGCTGAGGCAGGAGAATTGCCTGAACCCGGCAAGCAGAAGTTTCCGTGAGCCGAGATCGCACCACTGCACTCCATCCTGGGTGACAGAGTGAGACTCTGTCTAAAAAAAAAAAAAAAAAAAAAGTGGGTTAATTAACAATGACAGCTTCATGATGTATCCTCCTGGTGGGCGATTCTGGTGCAGATGTTTGAAGATAGTCCCTGAATGATCAGATATTGAAGATAGTCCCTGAATGATCAGATATTGGGTTTCTTGAGCTATTTGGTCAATGACATGACAATGACTCCTGGCTGTCTTTAGAGGGGATGGCCACTTTGACCCACAGGTCCAACTGAGAGAGCATTCCAGCACAGGGCTGCCAGTTAGACACATGGAGCAGAGAGCTGGAGGGTGCGGCCCCAGAAGAAGAGCGCACTATGCCCAAAGCCACACAGTGTTAGAGGCCAAGCCTGAAGCTGACATCAGAGGCTGCCCTGTGGGAGCTGTCCCTGAAAGGGTCCCTCCCTGCAGGAAACCCACTTTCCCAAAGGCTCTTCCTCCTCCTCCTCCCTGGTGAGGGCTGTCCCCAGTGAGTGTGATGTCCCTGGTGGAGGGGGGGTGGCTGTGCAGGTGTGGATGGAGAAGAGGAGCCCCTCAGGCAGCCAACTCTCTTACTCAGAGAATGATGTAAACCTTCTCTTTGAAAGAATTTCCCAGAAGAGCAGGCACTTCTAATCCCAAGCCTCCCCAGATGTCCTCTGGAAGGGGCAGGGTCATTCCTGACCACTGCCCCCACCCAGCCCATGGGCGTTCCAGCCCCAGTGCACAAACGCTATACTACAGCCATGTGCAGCCTGAAGGCCACTGCGTGCCAGGTGCTGGGAGCCAGGGCCAGAGAGCCTTAGGCTCCAGGAGGTGCAGTGCAGAGGGGACAGGCCACAGCCTTCAACCATCAGAGCAGGCAGACAGCAGAATGACCAGGCACCAAGCCCTCCGTTCCACTAGCCTCTCTGGGCCAGGCCTGTGGAGTCTCCAGAGGAAATAGGCAGAGGAACAGGACCAGCGACACAAGGAAGAAAGGGAGTCAGGTCAAAGATGGGACCTCATTGGGGAATGTCCCAGGCATGAGGGGCTCCAAGGCCTCCAGAAGGACCTTGAAGGGCCGGTGGCACCGCTGGTGGAGTGGGGAGGCATTTTGGGTTGGGTGTGGGGTGAGCCAGCCTTCAGAGCAGGGCAAAGCTGATGGTGCGTGGAGCTGAACAGAGAGCGAGGGGGGCCTTGGTCTCCAAGGGTCTTGACCACAGGGATGGGGTTTGGACTTTAGCCTCTGGGCAGTGGGAGACCCTGATCGTGTCTGAGCCTGGGAGTGACGTCACCATCATCCTCGCTGGTATTTAAATAACATTCCTGGTTGTAAAGTGAGTTCCCAAGTGACATCTCCAGCTGCCCCGGGGTTAATGCCCCTGTAAGGTGCAGAGATCAGACCCCTCCTGAGACAGTCCCAAGACTGAACCAGATCCCTGCGTTGAGTTTGAAACTGATTGTCAGTCCTCCCTGCCAGGGAGCCAGGAAGGCCTTATTGAACCCATGGTCAGGTTGGGTCCCAGACTGGACTGCAAATCCTGAAGGGGGGTAGGAAACTACGCTGACATGCCTGTATGTTTAGTACTTTCCTGAAATTCTTAACAGGGTCCACACCTGGAGAAAATGACAAAACTCCTGCCCTGAGTTAGGGGAGGGGCATCATGAGAATCAGCGTACGGGGGCTGGAGGAGACAGTCTGCAGGTCTAGGGGGCAGGGCTGGCGCTGTCCAGTGGCCCAGGGAGAGAAGAAGGGGCCAGAACTAGGGAGGGTGGGTGCGAACGGCTGCAGGGCCCACGCCTCCTGCTCCGTGCCAGGGCCCGCACAACACTGAGCGATCCACAAACATGCTTTAATTTCCTTTAAAATCAGAAGAAGAAAAATGAACTTTCAGGTCGAGAAAATGCTTTGATCTATAATATAAAGATATGCTATTTTTTAATACCAACACAGCCATATGTGTTGATATTTTTTTAATGGAGGAAAAGGCCACGAAGACTCCAGCGCTTCGATCCTGTGGAGTCCTCATGCCCTGCGGGGCTGCTGAGGGGCGGATTTCAAAACAGGGCCTTGTGTCACGGATGCATCTCCCAGCAGCTTTCTTGAGTAGATAATTTGGTGTGGAGCTCAGAGGGCTCTTAGTGGCTTCTTCCCAAGCTGGCATCAGAACCTCCAACCTCTCCCTTCCGGACGATTCTGAGGGGTAGACCTTTAGAGGTCCACTGCCTGCTTGAGCTTCCTAAGGCCAAGGGACCTTGTGCAGGGGCTGCTGTGCCCCAATCTGGGTCTTCGCAGCTGGATGCAGGCAGTGACTCCTTCCACCCGCCCCTCCTCCCCCTGCAGAGGCAGCGCTTGCTTTGTGCGTGGCACCTCTGTTCAGACACGACAGCGTTGTTTCTAAAGAGAAATTCTTGGAGGTAATGAACATATGGTTGTCTGGCCGGGCACCAGCAGGGAGAGGGAGAGCACTGGAGCCTGGGGAAGGATTTCTGCTTTAAAAACAGGATCAGCAGTTTCCAGCCACCTCCCGGAGACACCCCGGGCACTTTTTATGTTGAAAGACGCTCAGCAGTAACAACATCACAGCTTATCCAATTACCTTTTATTGCCATAAATAGACCTGAGAAATGCCAGCCCTTCCAGGTAGAAGCACATTTTGAACAGCAATGACAAAAAAAAAACAAAAAACAAAAAAAAAAACCCACCAAAAAAGCAGCTTGTAATTTCATTAATAATTTTACTTACAGTGACTGTTAAAAAGGAGTGATGGGTGGAATTAAAATTCAATCAGGTTATGAAAAATGGAGAGTAAATAATATTTTCAAAGGACAGCTGAGGTGGAAAAGTCTACCAAGACCCACCTATTAAAATATACATTATCCCTTAAACAGATTTAATGTAAAAATGCAATTTTCCACAGATCAGCAGCACCCGTCCATTTACTTGCTGCTGACTGATTTTGATTTATGAGGCCCTTTCTTAGCTTCATTCTCAGCTCTCTTTTTTTTCAAACACTGGGTTTCGTGCCTGTGAAGGTGTCTGATGGATGGAGGGGCTCAGTGCCCCGTGTTCTCTACACCAGCACAGCCCGAGGCAGGCCCCCAACATTTCAGGAGGCAGAACTTGGGGAGGGAGAAAGTGGGGTCCCCGGGGAGCCAGGGTTTGGAGGAACCTCCCAGTCTGCCCTCCTAGAGCGTTTGAAAGGGTCAAGCAGGGCCCCATGGTGATCCCAGCCCTGGCAGTTTCCAGCCGTGTCACCTCTGGCAAGCTGAGCCTCAGTGTCCTCACCTGTACAATGGGCCAGTGCTGGCACAGGTTTGCTAAGATTGCCATAACAAGACACCACAAAGTGAGTTGCTCGAACAGCAGCAATGTATTGTCTCACCATTCTGGAGTCCAGATGTCTGAAAAGGAGGTGCTGGCAGGGTTGGATTCTGCAGGAGGCTCTGAGGGAGATTCTGTCCCAGGCGTCTCTCCTCGTCCTGGTGGCTTCCGCGGTCCTTGGCTTTCCTTGGCTTGTAGAAGCATCACTCCATATCTGCGCCCGTCTCCACCCGGCCTCCCCCTCTGCCTGTCTCTTCCAACGACGCCTGCCATTGAATTTAGGGCCAAATCTAGGGTGATCTCATCTCATGATCCTAAAGTTAATTGTAGCCCCAAAGACCCTTTTTCCAAGTACGGTCCCATTGGCAAGTTCTAGTTGCACCCATCTTTGGGGGCCACGGCTCCGCCCGCTCCATCCAGGGTCTGTGGGACTCCAGAGACAGCGCCACCCTTGACTAGAGGTCGGGGGCAGGTTCCTTCCCAGACAGGAGGAACTGGGAGGAGTGCGGATGTGCTGGGCGGGGCAGAGGATGCAACCTGCAGGCTGGTAGATAAAAGCAGCTAGCGGGAAAGCGCTGCAGGTGTGGAGGGCGGGTGCCTTCCAGGTGAGCTACCATCGTCAGGCATGACACATTCATTCATTCCACAGACCTCGTCCAGTGCCGGCTGCAAAGGCAAGTGCGGGAGACCCTGCCCCGGAGAACCAGGGAAGGGGCCCACACGCACCCGAGGCCCATCTACCTTTCACAGGACTCTCAGTGCCGCGCAGGGGGCGGTCCAGCAGCGGTCCTTGCCTGGCCCAACCCTCCAGGCCCGCATTTGTGGTGGTTTTGAGCCCTTGTAGATAAATCACGCTCCGAGTAGCTTTTGGGTTGGACGGGGGCTCTCGGAAGTGGTGAGATACGGCCGCGGCGTGATCTGAAATGGGAACCGCAAAGCATCCTTATGCGGAGCCAATGGCAGGCGGCCCTGGGACCTGGTAGGGGCTGTTCAGTTTCACAGCACAGGATCGAGGCCAGGCAAGGGGTGACATTTACCTGCAGCCTCAAGCGTGGCCCTAACCGACTGGCTCACAGGGCAAAATCCTCAGAGGTCAAAAGAAGGCCAGCCATGGTGGGGTCTCCAGGGCCGACCCTGCCCGTGTGTGGGCCGCCGGCCAGCACTGGGGTCCCGGAGCTGGAGTGCACCTGAGCAGAGCCGCCCTGGGCCCTGAGTATAGTGCAGGGCTGGAGGCTGAGGTTCAGCAGGAAGGTCTGGGGGCAGCAGGAAATGCGCCTGTGCGTGCCCATAGTCCCTGCGGAGGCCCTTGGTGGAGACCCAAGGGCTGCTTGGTGGAGTTAGAGGCCCCAGCTGCCATCCAGTCCTCCTTGTGTGAGTGGCGAGACTTGGGACAGGTAATGCCTCTCTGGGCCTCAACTCCCCCCAGATGGGGACAACATGGTTCCCAGGGACAAGGCCTGTAGGGGGTTAAATGAGATAATGTCCATAGAGCGCTCAGCATGCGGCTCAGGACAGAGGAAGTCATTTATTTTAATGAGACGGTGACAAGAAGTGGTGGCTTTTCTGGCCCAGGCATCTTGGGTGAGGCGTTCTGCCTGCCCGCAATGCACCCCCACTGCAGGTCAGACCTTTGGGGGGCTGGGGCTGGCTGTGGGAAGGAGATGGGGTTAGGGTGTGCACATGGAGCCCTGCAAATGTCTCTGCCTCAATCGCGCTGGGTAACAGGTGTCAGTGAGGTGACTTAAGGCAAACCACCTGCGTCCACACCGCAGGGCTGGAGGACATCTCCCAACCCAGCTGAACGTCTGGCTCCACCCAAGACCCTTCTTGGGAGACAGTGTATTCTGGGTTCCCACCTCCTTCCTGGCCTCTCCCAGCGAGGATGGGCCATGATCCCTAGTGGGTGGGGTCACAAGTTCAAGGCCGTGGCTCACAAGAGCTGTTCCTCTTTCTTCCTTCTCTCTTCTCTTTTATAGCCTGGCCCGGTTCTGGTCCCCAAGTGCCAGTGACACCTGGGCAGGCCTCCCGTGTGGGAAGGAGGCCCACCCTTCTGGCTGTTCTGTGGGTGTGGGGGACAGCCTTAGTCTTCATCACGGGGCTGACTGGGTCAGGCCTGGGCCTGGCCACAGCCTCTGAAGCCCTTCTGGGTGGGTGTGTCCCAAAGTCCACAGAGGGGTGGGAGGGAGGCAGTGAGCTAGGAGGCTTGCATTTTCTCAAACTTTTTAAATTTTACATCTGACTGTCTATCAAGTCACTCTCTTTATTATAACTTTCTACTTTGAAAATAGTAAGTTGCAAAAATTGTACGGAAAGTCCCCTGCAGCTTTCTCCAGTGATACCAGGCCACATAGCCATGGTACACTGTCAAAACCAGGACACTGGACTCACCCCCCTTTTGCAGAGAACGAGTCATCAGTCTGCCACGGCAGCTCAGATCCAGGCGGCCCTGTGTCTCGCCTGGCCCAGCACCCTTCCATGTCTTTTGCACAACATTCCTTCTGGGAAGGAGAGGCATGAGTGCCTTCAGCCCCACCCTTATCAGACCCCCTCCTCTCCTCTCTGGGGCTACCAAAACCCTGTTCCGGGCTCGTCTCATTATCTTGGCAGCAGCTTCTGAAATGAGGCCCTTCCCGGTGTGGGGGCATATTCACCTGTAGAGAGCAGTCCCAGCGTTCCCTGCCTGCATCTGCCCCTGCCTTCCTTAAGCACGGTGGGAGCGGAGGGGAGGGGAGGAGGCTGTGTAGGGGCTGCCAGTGAGATGGAGCCAGGTCCAGCACAGGTGCACTGGGCGACCCTGACATCTGTTCCTGCAGCTGGTCTGCTGCTGGGCCCCTGGCTGCCAGGACAGAGTGGCCAGGTGAGGGGAGAGCTTTGTGGCCTGGGGAACTCAGAGTGGGGCACGACATCACCCAGGGAGGCCTGCACCTGCTTCTCTGTTGATGGCAGCCTCGGCCATCTCTCACCCTCGCCACTGAGGGAGGAAGGGGACTCTCATCTGTGGAGCCCTCCCCTGCATGCGTGTCACATTCATTCGGCCATCCCGGGACCGGGGATCCTTACCCTCCATTGTTGCCAGTGAGGCCACGATGCTACAGCGAGGAGAAGCCGCACAGCAGGGGCACTCACGTGGGTGGGATGGGCTCTGAGGCTGTGCAGGGCAGGGCAGGGGACCCGGGGACACTCTGTCGGTGTGCTCCAGCTCATGCCTGCTGAGGGAAATGTGGGTATACTCAAACACCAGCAACCTGGACTGGAGACACACCGGAAGGCTTCCCGGAGGTGGTAGTATCTAGGCTGGCCCAGCAAAGAGGTTTACTACCTGAAGCCAGGCACGGTGGCTCACACTTGTAATCCTAGTACTTTGGGGGAATGAGGCAGGAGGAGCACTTGTGCCCAGGAGTTCCATGCTTGCCTGGGCGACATAGTGAGACCCCATCTCCAATAAGAAATAAGAAGAAGGAGAAGGTTTACTACCTGAGTGGGTGGAGAGGGGAAGGGTCTGTGCCAGAGAGAAAGAAGGACAGGAGGACAGGCTTAGTTAGAGGCGGACAGCTGTGTGTGGTGGTGGGAGGTGCATGGTTCACTGACTGATTGACACATATGACAGACACTCGCTGAGAATTCTCCCGTGCACAGTAGCATGGACCAGACTGGGCTGTGACCACAGTGTTTCTCACATATGTCACTAAGCAGAACCCAAGCCTGCCAGCAAAAGCAGCCTCACAAAGACAGCACCGAATGGCGCAGCAGTATCAGCCCCACCCAAAAACCAAGCACAAATCCAACGCTTACTGCAGTCCTATCTCACAGAAAGCGTAAGCCTGACCTTAAGCCTGACCCTAACTTTAACCAAAGCCTAAGACTAACCATAATTCTCGTTCAGCATTCACTCTAACCCTCATCCTACACCTAACACTAGCCCTAACTTCAACTCTAGCCCTGTGCTTAACACCAAACCAAACCTAACCCCAACTTCATTCCCAACTCTAACCTCTAGTCTGCCCCACCCCCGAGCCTGGCGTCATGGCTGACCCTCACTCTGCACGGGTTGCTCCCTCTGGACACGCTGCACGGCTAACTCCCTGCATCCTTGCCTCAGCTCTGAGGGGCTTAGTGGCTTGCCCAGGAGTGCACAGCAGGCACGGGCATGTAGAAGGGCCAGAACTCAGAGGAAAGCCCTTTGCGGAGGTGCCTGAGGGCAGGGGGCCCGGGACACTGCATTCGAGGAGGAATCAGGCAGTTGGGGGCCCAGGCTCGCTGGCTCAACATCAGCAGAAGATTCTTAGAGGGAAAGGCCTGTGCTCACTGCAGCTCTGATGGTCTCATTTTGGAGGGGGAGCCTTCAGGGATGCCCTGCAGGCATTTGTGGATCCCAAGCTTGGAGAATCCAGGAGGGCTCTGTGGAGCAGGGGCCAGGGTGGGTGGCACTCAGAGTGTATGGGTAGGACTGAGCCCTAGGGTCTGCAGGGTGGGCAGCGGCCTTGGCAGCAGCGTTGAGCAAGGCTGCATCCCTTGGAGAGCCAGCACCTCCTGTGGCTTTCTGAGCCTAATGGGATACCCACCCTTCCCCTCAGGGGTCTTTAGTGGACAGAAACGATATTCCTCTCCCTGGTAAATAAATGCAGGATCAATTTATTTGAAATGGAATTGATTTCTTCGTAGAGGATGCATCTTGGGATGCATCCTGTGCTTCCTCAGGGAGCACAGGATGGGCCAGCCCAGCCAGCACAGTTGAAGGGAAGGGACCAACAGAAAGGTCCTTCTTTCATGCGGGCTGGAGAGAGCTTCCGAGGCTGCTGGCCTAGCTCCAGGGGGCTGGTCTTTTTCTTTTTTTTTCTTTTTTTCTTTTTTTTCCAGGGGGCTGGTCTTTTTTTTTTTTTTTTTTCAGGGGGCTGGTCTTGGCCTCAGGCTGATGTGGTTTGAGTCCAGCGCAGCTGGAGCTTGAAGAGTGCCACTCTGCACTCGGGAGGAAGGCCCCTGCTCCTCCATGGGGTCTGATGCCCTGCCCCACATTAGGAAGCAAAGCTGGGCCTGGGTGAGGGTGACCATCCTGAGAGGTGGGCAGCTTGAGCCACCACCGTTCCCATGTGGTGAGGGACAGACACCAGCTCCCTGGCTCCTGCCTCAGGGCATCATCACTGATCCAACCCTTGTTCGGTACCACCCAAAGGGCAGGGCACTGCCAAGCCAGCCTAGGCCACCCGTCTTGATTGGGACCAGATGTCTGAAGTGGCCCTTGTTAGGGGAGAAAGGAAATGCACACGAATGGAGCACCGACTGAATGCTTCCATCCGCATCTAGTCTTCCCCTTTGCCATGCATACCAGCCCCACTGGCATGAAAATGAGCATCTTCTTCATGTTTTGGAGGCCAGAAAGGAGGGAGGCTGTGACCAGACTGGTGGACGCCCACTTCGCCCAGTGGAGCAACCACACCTTGGAGTGGCTCTGTTGCCTGCAGCACACACACATGCACACATATACACATGCACACATGCACACACATACAGGTACACAGAGATACGCATGTGCACATGCACACATACATGCACACACACATATGCATACGCACATGCCCACACATACACATGCACACACATACAGATACACAGAGATACACATGCACACACACATACACACAGGTACACAGATACACACATATGCACACATGCACACACACAGATACACAGAGTCACACATGTACACACATGCACACATATACAGATACACAGAGATATACACATATGCACACATATATAGGTACACAGAGATACATATGCACACGTGTACACACATCCACACATGCACACACATACAGATACACAGAGACACATGTACACATGCACACACATACAGGTACACAGAGATACACATGCACACACATACAGGCATACATGCACACATACAGATACACAGAGATACATGTACATACAAGCACACACACAGATACACATAGATATGCACACGTGCACACACATGCACACACAGTTACACAGAGATACACATGCACACATGCACACACAGACACGTGCACACATATGAGCACACAGATGCACACATGCACACAGATGCCCCCACACCTGAAGCTGGGAGACAGGCAGACGGCCTGCAGAAGTCGGCTGCATGTTGGCCTGGCTCCTTCTCCTAACTAGAGCAGCTGCAGCGACTTGGAGAATAAACAAAACCCCAACGACAGACTCAGCCTGAATCCCCTCCGGCTGCTCTTGGTGGAATCTTAACCAGCAGAGAGCTGGTCCTGGGTGGTTTTGGCCAGATGAGAAAACCCACCTGTGTTCTGGGACCTGCCCGGTGGAGGAGGGGAAATGGGGGCTTTGAAAGGAGGAGTCTCTTTTATTTTATTTGGAAAATGTTTTTGAAATAGGTAATACAGCCAAATGGTTCCAAACATCACGACTACTAAAGGGTCTCTGGTTAAAATCTCCCAGTCCCCCTCCTGTTATCCCTGCCCGCTTCCCCGCCCACAGGTGTCCACCTGATCACATTTCCTATGTTTCCTTTCAGCATGTCACCGCGTATCTTCAAGCAGAGGTGAATACAGATTGTCTTTAAATTGAGATAAAATTCATGTAACACAAAACTCACCCCTTTAGCCATTTGGAAGTGGCCTTCACCTCTCCCGCTTGTGAATGTAAGAGTGGGCACGGGAGATCTCCCTGCATCGGCTCTGACACATCCTTCTTCATCCTTCCCATCCACACAGGTGCCCTGGGCTGCCTTGAGTGGTGAGCACCCCCGGCGATCCCCCCAGGCCCTGCTGGTGGGTGCGTGGGTTATTTCTGGTCTCTGGTTGTTGTGGTGTGGTAAAGGACTTTGGGCATCCCTCATTTCCCATGCATAGCACTTCCATGGAATAGCTTTCCTGAAGTGGGATCTCCAGGCCAAAGGACACACGGGCTTGTGCTTACCTTGGCAGTTCTGCCCGTGTCCCACTGCGGGTGGATCATTCCTTGCCCCACGGGCAGTGCGTGTGAAGGTCTTGGAAAGCGGCTCATTGGTGAACAAATTCTGTTCCTGCCCATCCTGCCTGCGGCTCTTCCCCTCAGTCCCTGGCAGCAGAGCTTGTCTGGTTGGAGGTCTTCGTCCACATTGCCTGGCGGGTGAAGTGGTCTCCGGACCAGTAACTCTTTAAGAACAGCTCCAGTTGGTGGGTGTGGAGTGACTGACGTGGAGTGAATTTGGCCAAATCCTGTGTGATCCCAGGACAGATGAGGGTCTGAATTGGCCTGAGTGATGTGACCTGTACCAGCGAGGCACGTCTGAGACTCAGGAGGGCCACTGCCCATGGACCCCACTGTTGGGATTTCTTACAGACTCCAGAGCCCATGTCCACACCTGGGCGAGTACACAGGTGGGGTGGGGATGAGGAAAGGCCTCACCAGGAGTGGGTCTTGGCTTTTCTGAGTCAGCCTGCTGCTGATGAATTCACTCAGCAACGATGATTCAGACACTCCCTGTGTGCCAGCCCTGGCGAGACTCAGGAGATGGAGGTGTCTGAGGCTGACGCAGCTCCTCCCCTCCTGGGGTGCACAGGGTGGTCAGGGAAGGCTTCTAGGAGGCGGTGGCCTTGAGAATGAGCAGGAGGGAGACAGTGCAGAAGTGAGAAGGGGAAGAGCACAGCAATCCAAATATGCAAAGGCCTGGGGGTGGTGACAGAGTCAAGGCGGAAGCTCGTGGCCAAGGGGGTGTGTTTGGAGCAGAGTCCACGGCAGTGAGAGTGGAGGGAACCAGGCTACTGAGTGACAGGAGGAGCCCCAGCTTCCTGATGAGGCTGAAGGACAGTGAGCAGGGGTGCGGGCCTCCCTCCTGGGGACACCTTGCCAGGGTAGCCCCTCAAATGTGAGCAATGAAATGAAGCTTCTGCAGGCCTGGGGTGGGGCTGCCTGGGGGTCTGCATTTCCAGGAGTTCCCGGGAAGCCAGTCCCCGCTGTGAGGAGGAGGCCCACGGCTGTGCGGCTTAGCCAGGGAGACCTCAGTGATGCTGGGGGCCTTCGGGGGCCTTGGACGCTGACCTCAATTTCTCCGTGTTTCAGTGGGGTGTTGATTTTGGAGTTTGCAATCAACACTAAGTTCTTGCAGTCTTTTACTATTAGTGGTAGTATTTGGTGCTTTATGTGTATTGATTGGCAACTGAATTGGGCCTGAGTCTGTCTTTTTTATTATTCTTGAGCCCCCCAAAGGCAACCATGTGTAAGGCTGCTTCACGATCATTTCCCACTGGCTGTTTGGAAGGCTCAGTGTCCTAAATTGGAGGTGCTCAGAACGTTTCTCGCTTCTTGTCCTAAGAGCGGCACATTTGAGGAGGCGACGGCGAGCGCTCCTGAAGAGTAAACGGAGCTTGGGGGAACCGGACACTCACGCGGGGCCAGGGTTCAGGCTGGCTCAGAAAAGCTCGCTGTGCGTCTCTCTGAAGGGATTACTGCGCGTCTCTCCATAAGGAGCTTGTACCTGGGGCCATTGCCGTACTGCTGAGTCAGGCCCCACTGCACACGAGCAGAGGGAAGTGGCCCAGGGTCTCAGAGGAGGCACAGTGAACTTCCCCCTTGGATGGTGAATGGTGAACCTGACCCCTGGATTATGGAACAGCTGACCTCGTTCCTGGTGGATGCTGGTTACGTTTGGGGAAGGATTTGGTGGAGCAGTTTATGAAAATGGCCTTTTAGAAACTCCCAGGGCTTATTATTAGGTTGTTTGGAATGGAACAGATTTCATGATGTTTGGGGGTTTTACAGCCATCGATTGGCTCTAGTTTTTGGAAGGGAACAACTTCTCCATTTGACACGTGGAGAAACTGCAAACTCTGCGGGTTTGGAAACGTGCCAGTGGCCACTCAGGGAGGAGGGGCTGAGCGTCGGGCGTCTATGTTCTGATTTCTGGCCTAAGTTTGTGTGGATAGATGCAAAGAGATGGGGAGACCCTCCCACAGTCTCCCAGTTAGCACCATTCCTCAGATCAGGAAACCGAGGCTCAGCGAGCCTGGCCACCCTGCATCACACCCTCTTTGTTTCATTTTAGTCCATCTGAGAAGTGCCCACTCTGCCAGGGCCACCTTGTAAAGACAGCATGGACTTCCCAGTTCATGCTGTTCACAGGTGAAGACGCTGACGACTTTGCTACTGGCCCATCAACCCTGAAGCTGAGACTTCCTCTGTGCCCGCCCCCATTCCCCAGAGCAGCAGAAAGTCCGGTTAACGCCATTGTGAGTCCAAGGCTGGTTCGCCTCGGCTCCCTCCCACTGCCAGAGCTTTGAGACGTAGCCCAGGCCCCTCATCTCCAGGCAAGTTGGACAGCTCAGTGCAGAGCAGAGAACCCTCCTGTGAGCCCAGCACAGGGCTTGGCATTGAGTTGTATGGTGGAGGTGGGGGCTGGCTATGGTGATCAGGGCGGGGACACCATGGCTGGCCTAGGGTCTCTCTAGGAACTGAGTGTGGACTTCAGGGTTCTTTTCCTTCTGGGGAAGGGTACCCTCAGTCCCTCTCAGGGAGGGAGCAGGCCCTTCCCTAGAATAAAGCCAGAGGCAGTGGACGCGGGGGCCAGGCTGTGGATATGGACCTACCAGGACCAGGGTCTGTCGCCGCCAAGCCCTTTCTTTTCTCTGAACCTTAGTTTCCCTATTTCTAAAGTGAAGCAGTGGTGGTGGCATCCTGAGTTCCTGTGAGCTCTGTTGTTGAATCTGACACACCTCCTTCCAGCCCCTCACCCAGATCCGCCCTCACTTGCAAGGGAGGTAGGTGCACAATGGGTGAATAAAATCGGGGTGCTCTGCAGACACACAGTCCTTAACCATTAGCGGGGCTGGAGAAGCGCTGAAACTCGCAGATGCTAGAGGTGTGGCAGCTGCTGCAGGACCGGCTCCATTATGTGCAGAGTTCAGCGCAAAGTGAAAACGCAGGGTCCCCGTTCAGACATTCTCAAGAATTTCCAGACTGCAACAGCAGAGCATGAAACCAAGTGCAGGGGCTTCGTGGCTGTGCAGGTCGCAGGTCAGTCACCTGGCCTTGACTATCTGGAACACTCCACGCTGCGGAACTCCTCGTGTGGGCTCTCACTGGGCTAAGGAAGATGAAGCCTTGTGTCTCCCAGGGTTCTGGAGCCCCTCCCCTGAGGGTTAGGATGGGCATCGCCGTGAGGGAGCCCTGGGCCTCCAGGACAGGGCGTGTTCCCTACCCTGAGGTGTCAGGAGGAGCGGCTGATGGACTCTGCCGGGAGTCCCCAGACATCAGGGGCTTTGGGGTTGGCTGGGACTGGGTCTGAAGGACAGGTTCTGCCTCCTGTCTGCATCAGCTGCTGTATATGCTCATCCATGTCCTCATGGACTCACCCACTCATTGATTTACTCAAGGAAAGATTGATGGATTTTTCTGCTCAGTGCTAGGCTCACGGGGGTTTAGGGGTGGGGGAGTCCCCACTGTCGTGGAGCTTACTGCCTAGCAGCCTCAGGGGCGGACAGGTAGGTTCGGGAATTCCAAAGAGGCTGATGTCTCTGCCAGGGCTGCTGGGCTGGACCTGGGTGGTGGTGCCTCAGAGGAACCCTGGGCATCTCCTTGGCCCGTGCTTAGGAGGCAGGCATCACAGAGGCATGAGGGCAGCAATGAAGTGCAGACCCATAAAAGCCCTGGGCCTGGTCACAAGAGCTCCTGGCTCTGCTGTGTGCGATGCCAGGCAGGTCACTCGGCGGTTCTGTGCCTCAGTTTCCTCACCCGTAATGTGAGTACAGTAATATCAGCCCCTCCCAGTCGGGGGACAGGGGCTGCGAGAGAGTGGATGAGTCCATGCTGTCACAGGCTGAGCCGGCACAGATTGGGAACCCAGCACCCTGGCTCCCTGGCCCATTTGGTAAAATGACATTGGGAGAATAGGAACAGATAGATTCGTGCACTGCCTTCCCCACAGCCAGGAGGACGGGAGGCGAGAGGATGAGACACGGGGTGATGTGTGCATCCTGAGGAGACTGTGAAGTAATGAGCGGTGGCAGCGGCTGACCTCTTGCGGGCAGCAGTAGCTCTTCTTTCCTCATCTTCTGCTTGGACATTCCTGGCCATCTGGGAAAGATCCCTGGGGGCTGCGGGCTTAGGCAGCCTCTGGATGGGAGGAGACCCTTGGCAACGGCCGGGGCTGTGTGGCCCTGACTCACATTCCCGATTTTTCTCCCACCCAGATCAAAGAGCCCCAAGGCTAACACACCAGCCACTGAAAAAACTGTCCCGGGGATATTTCATCTCCAAAGCTGTTAGCCGAGGGCCCCAGAAGGGCATGTCCTAAGTTTTGGTTCTTCGAAACCACTTTTAATAGAAGTTTCTTCTGAAAACACAGGCTTTCAGCGTGGCAGCAAAGAGCCCGAACTTGACGTCGAATTGCTTGGGATCAAATTCTGACTCTGCCGCTTTGCTGAGTGTGTAGTTTTTGGCAAAATATTGAAGCGCTCTCTGCTTTAGTTTCTTCATCTGTAAAACAGAGATCATAACACGGAGCTCCTGGGGGCGTGGGGGGTGGGGGGGCAGCACGTCTTCAGCCTTCCTGGGGCGTGGGGTGGGGGTGCTGTAACTGTGGGGCTCATCGCAGAAACCGGTGGTTGTTAGCTATCGTTATTCTTAACGGCGACAGCTCCTATGGCTTATGGGCCATTTCACGTTTGCTACTGAATGTTTAATCATCACCATGGCGTCATCGCAGACTGGAAAACTGAGATGTGTTGAAGTTGAGTGTCCGCTAGTGCAGAGCCAAGCGTGGAACCCAGGTGGTCGGACCTCACATCAGGGTTCTTCTCCTTGACGACTGCAGGGGCAGGTCGTGGTGGGGCTGTCTTGCTCTCTGGCTCCTGCAGCACTGGCCCTTCCTGGGCAATCTCCTTGTTTCATCCCCGGGCAAAGACAACCCCCACAGGAACCCAAAGTCCCATTCGTCTGGGCCGTTTGAAGCCAGTAGAGCAATTCTGTCCCCAGGACAGAGTGGAAGGAGTGCGGTGGTGGGGGGTGTGGGGAGTGAGGCACTGGCCTCTGCCCAGCTTCACTGCATACATGACCCTTCCTTTGCGTAAAGTCACCTGTATTTCTCTCAGTGAGTGGTGTGGGTGCTTGTTATATGGCAGGTGCTGTGCCCCGCACTGGGGAGATAAACAAGGTCCCCACCCTTAACGGTTTATCATTCAGCAGTGGAAGCAGACCCTGTGAGCTGTGTGGGGTTGCAGGGAGTCCAGTGGGGCTGGAGGGGGTGTATGGAGGGGGATTTGTGCCCCGTGTGGGGGGCCTTCCTGGGGGTGGTGTGAGTCAGGCTGAGATCTGAAGGTTGAGCAGGAATTCACTGAGGAAATAGGGCTGGGGGGTTCGGGGAAGAGCATCCCAGGATGAGGAACGCCTTGTGCAAAGGCCCCAAATGCTGGAGTTTAGAATGAGGGGATGGGCTGGTGGGGACTCTCCCCTTAAGGGAGGGGGAGGAGGAAGCAGTCTTGCTGGGTGATTGGGTGACTGTCCACAGCGGCAGAGCTGGAATGTACAGGCAGGAGTGACAGGGACGTGAAGCCAGCCTCACAGCAGGGTGCGCCCCAAACCCAGCAGTCGGCAGAAGGGCAGGGTGCCCTCCAGAGCCGAGCTCCACCCCTCGAGGCCAGGGCAGAGCCTGGATCTCCCTGCTCCAAGATCAGATTGGGGCAGGGATTTCCTCCTGGATGAGGCCGAATCAAACAGCTTTGAGGTCCCTTCCAGCTGCCACACTCGGCTGCACAGAATCCCTTCTGGGGACAGCATGACTATATCAAATGTGAATCAGTGGGTTAAAGTCCCCACCTTGTCAGCGCCCCACTCCTCGGAGGGACCCGGCTCCGACGGCAGGCTGTGAGCTGCCAAGAGAAAATCGCTTTGTTCCTGAGCATGGCATAGCCAACCTGGCCCTGATTGACAAGGCCTTGCTTTTTAAAATCATCGCTGCCTGGAAGATGCACACTGTCCCATCTCGGGCAACAGCTGCTCCTCGTGTCTTCCCTGCTCGAATCACCAGGGAAAGAAAGACAGGTCAGCCCAGCTGCCATCCGTGGAAATAGCACCTTAGGGCCGAGCGCAGAGAGCTCTGCTTCCATGGAGGAGCCCGACCGTTGGGGATGACCAGGGTGGTGACCCCAAATAACCAGGCGAACAGCCTCTCCAAAACCCAAGGCTGTTCCCATCTTACCTCCTGGGGGCTTCCCTGGCCACGGGAGTGTTAGGAACAGCTAATGGGGACTGGCAGTGAGTGAAATGAAATCTGATGTATGTGAAAACGCAGTGGCCAGTGCAGTAATTGGGAAAATCTTTTTCCCATCAGGGCTGGTGCATCCTTATTCCTGACCCCCACCCTTTTTTTGTTTACACAGTTGTTTCAAAAAACAGTTAGGTGCTCCTAAACACTTTTATTTTCATTTTTATAAATAGTTGCATTTTCTGCACAGGCCTGAAATGTGAACAGCATGGTCAGGTAGGGCCCTGTATGTGATAAATGAATGAATGAATGAATGTGTGATGAATGAGTGAATGAATGTGTGATGAATGAATGAATGAATGTGTGATGAATGAATGAATGAATGTGTGATGAATGAATGAATGAATGGTCTCAACAACAAACACAGGTGTGTACCACCGAGGACTCCTGGGCCCCCAAGCGTCTTGGCTGTGCCTCCGCAGGCACCCCTCCAGGACAAGTCACGACAGACAGACCACAGGGACCTGCTCTAGTCTTGGGTTGCAGCCCTGGCAGCTGTTTCCAGCAGGCTCTGGAGATCCTCTAATGTGCTGGTGGAGACACAACCCCTTCTCCAGAAGCCTTGCCAAATGCGCTGCGTCCTCACACCGGGACCACTGCCCTGGCACTCCCTTTGCCACAGCTTGGGATTTTCCAGGGCTGGATTTGAATTATTTCCAACAAATGGCAGCTACTGTGTGGATTTCACTGGATTCAGATGTTCCCGAAGTCATTCTGCAGAGCACAAGCCAGTCCTCAGAGCAGAAATAAGCCGACGTCTAAGGGCTCTCATGCAGGTTGGCCCAGAGCCTCCCAGGGATACTGACTGAGAGAGGCCCCTGGGCAGCTGATATTTAGAGACCCCAAAATCTGGCAGGGAGTGGTGTCGCTGTACCTCTCTTTGAGAACCTTGGAACCCACTGATTTCTGCCTTTTACTTTCTGTTAACACCACAGGTGATCTTGATCCTGACGAAGTACTACCACGCGGACATGGGGAAGGTTCTGGAAAGTTCGCTGTGGCGGTAAGTCAGCCCGATGGCAGGCCTTTCTCTTATGCACCTGCGCGCCGTCTTCCCAGGCTCTCCACTGAGGACTGAGATCCAAACGCCTCGCTGTCGTAGCCTCTGTGAGTTGGTGGCCCTGCGAGTTGGTGGCAGAGCCTCGCCTCTAGCCAAAGAAATTTTCTTTGGCTAGAAAATGCATAAGGGAAAAGTTGAAAGTAGCTTCACAGTTTGGGCAGTGGGTATAAATTGCACTGCAGAATAGACAACTGTTCAGAAAGCATCTCGGCTTTCTTCTCTTTTCTTTCTGTTTTTCTCCCCGTTTCCTTTCTTTCCTCCCCGGAGGAGGAGGGTTTGCATTGTGAATTCAGGTCAGTGCACAATTTCCCTTCGCTTGTGCTCAGAACTTCACACGCAGCTCCTGGAGTCCACCAAAGGCTCTGATTATGCTCATTGTTTGGACACTTTTCTTTCTTCCAGGCTTAGCCAAAGAGCTTGGTAAATAAATAAGCCGCTGGCGATGGGGGATATCTCTTTATGTGTGAAATGTGAATCCAGCCCAGGAACATTCGGTTGCCCCTTGGATGTTTTAAATGAGATGAGGAAGAAGGAGGTTTTGAGAACCCATTTTGGTTATCATCCTCTTCAATATTTACATCCACTCACCCAGGAAGGGTACAGATGGTTCCCAGCCTCTGGGCTGTGGTTTCAAAGCTTTTCTCCTGCAAAAGATTCTCTTTCTTCCATGCACCGATGACCGCCTCCATGTTCTCTGGGTGTGAAACCAACCGTTTTGCTTTCCAACATATGTTTCTCAAGTAATAATTCATTTTTCTATTTGGAATCCATAAAAAGACGCCTGTCCCTGCTGATCAGGACCTTGAGTTGGTTTATTTTCCATTTTGGCTCGGTTTTAGCTAAGGGCTTTGGTGATTCATTCTGTTGGTTCTTACTGAGGGATTTCTGCGATGCGCTGGGAAGTTATTGAAACGGTGTCTCGAGTTGGGTTCTTTCTTTGCTGTAGAAGGAATGACATCACCTGGAGCCCACAGGCCTGGTCATCTGTGCTGCTAATGAGGCCAAGCTCAGGGGTTAAGACCCTCACAGTCCCCTGAGTGGTCCTCACCTGCTCCCCAGCAGAAACACATTTCCTAGAAGCTGTCCTCAGTGTGGCTTCACCTCCCAGACCCACTGGTCTCCTCTAATTCCATCGTCACCACCAGAAAACGGGGGGCGAGTGATGGGCGGCGTCCCTGTGTAGAGGACAGATGTTCCCTGCCACGGCCCCCTGTTGCTTTATGTACTGGTGGGTTGCTTTGAAAATGTCTTGTTCCTCCAGTGCTGGGCAAGGCAGCGTTCACTACTTCCAGACAAGAGCAGAAAACTGTGTAAGCTCTGTGGGCCCTGTGAAATCTCATTGCTGCTCTTTGAAACTTTAAGTTCCAAGGCCAGTTTTGGGACCAACACTCCTGGACAGGGAAGGCCCAGGGAGGGTGCCCTCGCTGCTGGGCAGGGGGTCTCAGGATGGGTTCCTCGGTGACAAAGCAGGTGGAGATGGTCAAGTCTTCTCCTCCTTCCAGCAAAGGCCCTCAGTTACCTGATTCGCCCCAATGCCAGCACGGCTGTCAAGCACTGGGCTGCAGCCCTCCTTGGCGTGGAGGGATCTGCCTGGGGGCTACCCACCTCAGAAGTTTCCAGAGCACCTGCTTCCCTCCCCTCACTGCAGCCTCTCAGTGTGGCTGGACGTGGAGGCAATGAGACTGTCTGAATCGTCGTCTGAACAGGGAGTGATCTTTCCCGGTGTGATCTGCACTTATACCACAGAGTTGCTGGCTTAGTTCATGTTTGCTGGAGTCCTTGTGCGGTGGGGGTGGGGTGGGACTGGCTGTGTCTGGCTCTCTGGCATGGGACCCAAGACCCCTCACTTACAGGCTCCAGATAGGATTCCTCAGAAGCAGGTGGCAGCGGAGAGACCAAACCACCCACTCACAGCTGCTCCAACGGCCGGGCGGTGGGGCCTGCCTTCTCCAGAGAGCCTCCCTCCATATCTGTTAAATGGGGTAAGATGCCCCTGAGGGGAAGTTGTGAGAACTGAATGAGGAAATGTGTGAAATGTCCCTAGAACAGTACACGGTCCGAATTCAGTTTTTCTCCGAAGCAAATTGACAGATTTTAATTTTCCGTGTTCCCTTCTCATCACCATCTCTCATCACCAGATGTTTCTCTGCCTTTATTAAAAATGCATGCAGAGACATTAGTCATCTCACCAAAGTTCATCCACATCCCTACCCATCGGAGCCGTTCCTTTCTTTGTTTATATTATCTTTTCTGATGCTAACATATTTATATAGGTAGGGACACAGAATGCAGGCTTTTATTTTTTTATCATTTATAAAATATGTTTCTCATTTTTCCATGTAGTGACAGGGTCTGTGTTGTCATTTCTTTTATGGCTGGTATGAGCCCCTGGAGTTGGTTCACTCTAATACTTAGCTGTCCCCTTATTGATGCTGCCATAAAAAATTTAAGCAGGTAGTTTTCCTTTTCGTTTTGTTCCCCGGGATGAATCAGTTACATGACTGAACCGGGGAGTGTGAGTGGATTTACAGCGGGTGTGTGGTGGCATTCAATTCTTCCTCAAGACGAATGTGCATTCCCACCCAGGCAGTGCCCTGCGTCCTGCCAGTGGCTTTCCTGACTCCTGCTCATTTGACAGGAGGAGCTGAGGGCAGGAAGGGGACGGCGTCATTGCTTTAATTTGCATTGTTTTTGTTTCCTAGTGAGGAGGAGCAGTTTTCTGTGTTAATTACCACTCGCATTTTCTCCTTTGCACATTACCTGCTCCTGTCCTCACCCTCTGTTTTGGGACTCATGCAGGAAGTTGGTGTTGAGAGTTGAGAGCTTACCATTGGCCTCCTCCCGCCCCCGCCCTGTGTCTGCGTTTCAGGCCCCTGTGGATGGAAGGCTGGCGGTGCCCTCGTCTGGAGAACACATATTAAATAGGGCTATTAAAGGCACAATTAATGAATGTGCACTGTGTCTCCTAAGAATCCTTCTGTGTAATTGCAATAGATACGCTGTTAATGACAGGTACGGTGTTTTCATTCTGGAAGTGGCTCTCTGAAATCTAAGCTGAATGTGTTTTTAATTGTCCTGCATTTATCTGGCCCCGCGTCAGCGGCACCCCCTCCTGGCTTCCATGATGGTTCAGTGCTCTGCCCTTTCTTCTTGTGGTGGTGATGGGGGTCTTCTGCTCAATCCCGGGCCCCCTTGAATCAGTGCAAAAGGCTGGGGGTGAAGAGGGGAGCACCATTCTTCCCTGGAAAGCCCCTGGTTGACATCAGGGTTTGAAGTGTGCAGGGCGCGCTCCTCCACGTCATCTCGCTCACACAAGCCACAGAAGCCACAGAGGGTTGAGCAAAACCTGATGTGTAGACTGTGGGGTCTTAGCAGAGGCACAAAGAAGTCACTTAGAAAAGCCCTTAAAAAGTGATGCAGCTTGGGCCAGCCAGGGAAGGTGTGGGTTCAGGGTAGGTCCTCCCAGAGGTTTTCCGGGGGAGGAGCACGGGAACAGTAGATCTAGTGTAGTACTTCTCAGGCTCCAGAGGCACTTGGGGCTCCTGGGATCTTCCTGCAAGGAGCACATGGTCAGATTCCACCAGTTTCCAGGGTGGCCCAAGACTTTGAATTTCTAACAAGCTCCCAAGTGCTGCCCATGCTGCTGGTCTGGGGACCACACTTCAAGTAGGCAGAAGTTGGGCTGGTTAGGACCGAGGTTTAAAATCCTTCCAGGGTACTTGAAATAACATACAAGCCATATGCCCTGCAAAGACCCCGCCCATGGCTCCTACCCCATCCCCAGTCTCAGCTCCTCCCACTCCACCTCTTACTGTTCAGTGTCCAGTGACAGTAGCCTCTTGGCTGACCCTGGACTACACTGAGCTCAGTCCTTGTAAGGGCCTGTGCATGCTATGGCTGCTGCCTGGAGTGCACGTGGCACCAACCCCAGGTACTGGATCCTGCCCCCCATTCAGTCTCCCCATAAACCTCTTTTCTTCAAAGAAGCTTCCCTCACTACTCAGTGCAAAGAGACCCCCAGGCAAGTGTGGGACTTCCCGTTTATGGTTTGCCCCCCCACCCCCACCACCACCCCTAGAACATAGGCTGGTTGAGGATGTGAGGATGGAGACCTGCCAGATTTATCTTATTGATCACCAGATCCCTGAAACCAAACTCAGATCTGGCACAGGAGATACATGGCGGGCATTGGATGAATGGATTGACGGATGGATGGATGGATGGATGGATGGATGGATGGATGGATGGATAGATGGATAGATGGATGGACAGATAGATGGATGGATTGATAGATAGATGGATGGACGGATGGATGGATGGATGGATGGATAAATGTATGAATGGATTGATAGATGGATGAATGGATGGATGGATGGATGGATGGACAGATGGATGAAAGGATTGATAGATGGATGGAAGAATGGATGGGTGGATGGATGGGCAGATGGATGGATCGACAGATGGATGAATGATGGAAGAATAGATTGATAGATTAATGGATGGATGGATGGATGGACAGATGGATGAATGGATAGATAGATGGATAGATGAATGGATGGATGAATGGACAAATGGATGAATGGATAGATGGATAGATGAATGGAAGCGTGGATGGATGAATGGACAGATGGATGAATGGATTGATAGACGAATAGATGAAATGATGGACAGATGGATGGATGGATGGACAGATGGACAGATGAATGAATGGACTGATGGATGGATGAATGAATGGATACATGGGCAGATGAATGGATGGATAAATGGATGGACTGATAGATGGACAGATAGATGAATGGATTGATGGATAGATAGATGAACAGATGGATATATGGATGGATGGGTGGGTGGATGGATGGACAGATGGATGGGTGAATGGAAGAAAGGATGGATGGTGGTGTGGTTTTTGGGAAACACTGCTGAGACCTAGAAGACCCTTTACATTTACAAGGTCATCTTAGGGGATGCTGTGGAAGCCAGGAAATTAGAGTTGGCTCTTATTCTGTCAGGAGGAGGAAGAGGGTTCTGCAAGCATTCTGAGCTAGAGAGAAAGCTTACCTTGGGCTGCTCCCTATGCCCTGCCTCCTGCTGTGATACAGCCTCAGGGATCACCCTTGCTTCACACTGAGCTCGGCTGTTGGGCAGAGTGGATTTGAAACAGAGGGACAGTCGTATAGACCAGGGGATTCTGTTCCTGTGCCATCCCTGAAGCAGGACCACACTAATGCTGGGCCAACCCTATCACTTCCTGGGTGCATTTGACTTCAAGCAGGACCTTCATCCAGGGGCAGTCTCAGGATAATTGGGAGTGGAACTGGTCCCAGGTTTTCTATAGGATGACTTGGTTGAATCCTCTCCTTTTTGTTAGGTACAGGAAGTGATTCTTTTTCTTTATCTTCACTTTAATTAATAAATCTTGAACATATCCTGAAAAGTACAGACCATGGTAGGACACATGCCCAGGTACCCAAGAAAGAGAGCCAAGTGAGTGTTCATTAAATAATCCATAATTCTCTTCGTCCCAGTCTCCCTTGTGGTTAGTTTGGGGTCGCATGATTAGTGCGGGCCAGTGGATGGTGAGCAGGAATAATGTGGGTGCCACTGAAATTTAGGGCCTCAGTTTTTACCACACCAGAGCCCAGTCCAGCTCAATGCCTGTAATCTAGCTGTCATCAATGTCAATTTTTTCCATATATGTTTCGAATCACTCTCTCTCAAAGAAATACACTAAGATAGATTCTGATGAAGTTCAACTCTCTCCTCCATCCTCTCACACCCATCCTCACCACCCACCTGGAAGTAACCTCTACCCTGAAATTGGTGTGGATCATCCCCCTTTTATATTAAAAACATAAAACACAATATACAAATCATAATTTATCTTGATTGTCGTCTGTATGTGTATATGTATGTCTACCTGCAATCAATATGTTCTACTGCTTAGCTTGTTTTGCAAAGAATGACATTACTTTGCCTTTTGAAGTTTGCTTTATCTGCCTAACTTTGTGTAGGTAATTTGTCCATGTAGCACATGTAATCTATTTGATTTACATTTTCCCCTGCTGTGGGAGTGCTAGGATTTCTATCCTGAGATTTTTGCCACTCCAATCAGGGCTGCAGCAAGCATCTGTGAACACGTCTCCAGTCAGATGCTTGGATAGGGTGGAAGGTGTGTGCGCAACTTCCTTTTTCTCTACCTATTGCTAACTTATCTGTGAGGTGACTCACTGCTCCACACCTTGGAGTTATCAGAGTTTCCATGTTTGCACTCAAGTGGGTGTGAGATTATAGCTTAATCTTGTTATTTTGCATCTTCCTGATACCTGGAAAGATGGAACATATTTTTCTGTTTATTGACTTTTTGGTTCTCCTCCTCTGTGACTCATCTGCTCATATCTCGTGCCTGTCTTTTTACAGTTGGGTTGCTTAACTTTCTCTTGACCCCTACCTCTCCACTCTAAAAAGCCCATGTCATTTCCAGGCCCCTTACTTTTAAGATATGCCCTCCAAATGTGTCTTGAACTCCTGCCAGGTGCCATTCATTCTTTCCCGACACCTTCTTAGAAGGTTTCCTCCTAAGAATGTTTTACCATGCCACATTTATGTCTCAAAGTGCAATTGTTAGAATAGCAATTCTGACGGATGGTATATTAGTCAGCTATTATAGCCATAATGCTGTGTAACAAACCACCGCCAAACCCAGTGGCATGCACTCAGCATTTATTCTCACAACTCTGTGTTGACTATAGTTTGGTTGCTTTGGTCAAGGTTTGGCTGGGTGTTCAGGCTGCTGGCTGGTGGGCTTGGGTCTGCTTCATATCTGTTTGTGCTCGGACCCAAGTTGATAGGAACAGGACATAGGCCACCAGGACATGTTCTTCTCATGCCAAATACCAGAGCTCAGGAACCAAACTCAACCACACAAGCACATTTTAAGACTTCTGCTCACATCATATTTGCTAGAGTTCCATTTGCCACAGCCATGGTCAGGTTCAACATCAGTGGGGCAGGGGGAGTACAGTTTGAGGAGGTTGGTGGGGTGGAGGGAAGGGAATGCTTCCTGAATGGTAATTTAAGGTATTTCAAGTAATAACTGTTTCCAGAAAATACATATTGTATGGTCATATTTGATAAATATATTTTAGGGAAGAAAGTTTCAGATTTACTTACAGTAGGATTTGTTAAGTTCTCTGATACATTAATACACGTTATACTTCTCCAGGAGAAGGTTATACAACATTTCTCAGTCTCATTTAATTCTGTAATCTTTAATTTTTATTTAAATATTATTTTTGTTTATATAAATTTATGAGGTACAAGTACAATTTTGTTACATGTGTAGATTGCATAATGGTGAAGTCAGGGCTGTTAGAGTATTCATCACCCGAATACTGTGCACTGCACACATGAAGTAATTTTGAATATTCCACCCCTCCGTACCCCTTCACAATTCCAAGTCTCCACTGTCTGTCATTCTCTCTGCCTCCATATGTATATATTTTTTAGTACCTATTTATGAATGAGGACATGTGGTATTTATCTTTCTGGATCTGCCTTGTTTCACTTAAGATGACAACCTCCATTTCTATTTATGTTGCTGCAGAAGACATGATCTCATTCATGTTCATGGCTGAGTAGTCTTCCATTGTGTATATATGCCACATTTTCTTTATCCAGTAATCCACTGATAGACCCTTGAGTTGATTCCACATCTTTTCTATTGTGAATAGTGCTGCGATAAACATGAGTACAGGTATCTTTTTGATATCCTAATTTCTTTTCCCTTTTCCTCTGGGTAGATACCTAGTAGGAGATTGCTGGATCTAATGGTAATTCTACTTTTAGGTATTTGAGCAATCTCTAAACAGTTTTCCATAGAGGCTGTACTAACTTATATTTCCATGAACAGTGTACAAGAGTTGCACTGTTCCATATCCTCACCAACATCTGTTATTTTTTGTCTTTTTATTAATACCCTTCTGACTGGTGTAAGATGATATCTTTTTTTTTTTTTTTTTTTTTTTTTTTGAGAAGGAGTCTCGCTCTGTCCACCAGGCTGGAGTGCAGTGGGGCTATCTCGGCTCACTGCAAGCTCCGCCTCCCGGGTTCCCGCCATTCTCCTGCCTCAGCCTCCCGAGTAGCTGGGACTACAGGCGCCCGCCACGGCGCCCGGCTTTTTTTTTTTTTTTGTATTTTTAGTAGAGACGGGGTTTCACCGTGATCTCGATCTCCTGACCTTATGATCCGCCCGCCTTGGCCTCCCAAAGTGCTGGGATTACAGGCGTGAGCCACCGCGCCCGGCCAAGATGATATCTTATTGTGGATCTAATTTGCATTTCTCTGATGATTGGTGATGTTGAGCATTTTTTCATCTGCCCATCGACCATGTGTATGTCTTCTTTTGAAAAATGTCTGTTTGTGTCCTTTGCTCACTTTTAAATATGATTATTTGGTTTTTGTTGTTGTTGTTGTTGTTGAGTTGTATGAGTTCCTTATAAAGTCTAGATATTAATCCCCTGTTGGATGAATAGTTTGCAAATATTTTCTCCCATTCTGTAGGTTGTCTGTTCACACTGTTGGTTATTTCTTTTGCTGTGTGGAAGTTTTTTTAGTTTAATTAAGGCCTATTTTTGTTTTATTTGCCTGTGCTTTTGTGGTCTGAGTCATAAATTCTTTGCCTAGACAAATATTCAGAAGGGCTTTCCCTAGGTTTTCTTCTAGCATTTTTATAGTTTTGGACATTACATTAAAATCTTTAATCCATCTTGAGTTGATTTTTGTATGTGGTGAGAGATTGGGGTCCGTTTTTATTCTTCTGCACAGGACAATTCAATTTTCCCAGCACCATTTATTGAAGAGTGTGTATTTTTCCTAGTTATGTTTTTGTCAGCTTTGGCAAAGATGAGTTGGCTGTAAATGTGTGGCTTTATTTCTGGGTTCTACATTCTGTTCCATTGGTTTATGTGTCTATTTTTATAACAGTACCATGCTGTTTTGTTTACTGTAGCCTTGTAATATAATTTGAAGTCAGGTAACGTGGTGCCTCCAGCTTTGTTCTTCTTGCTTAGGATTTCTTTTGCTATGTGGGCTCTTTTTGGGTTCCATTTGAATTTAGGGTTATTTGTTCTAATTCTGTGAAAAATGATGTTGATATTTTGTTAGGAATTGCATTGAACCTGTAGATTGCTTTGGAATGTATGGTCATTTTAACAGTATTAATTCTTCTAATCCATAAGTATGCAATGTGTTTTCATTTGTGTCATCTACAATTTCTAAAGAGGTATTTTGTAGTTTTCCTTGTAGAGCTCTTTCACTTCCTTGGTTAAATTTATTTGTAGGTGTTTTTCTGGTAGCAATTTTAAATGGGATTGCCTTCTTGATTTCATTCTTAGCTAGATCATTATTGGTGTAAAGAAACACTGCTGATTTTTGTTCATTGATTTTGTATCCTGCAACTTTATTTTATCATTTATCAAATCTGTTTTTTTCATGGAGTCTTTAGTTTTTAAAATAAAAACTAAATAAAAGGATACTAGTCTTTAGTCTTTATTTTAACTTTCATTTATCAAATCTGTTTTTTCATGGAGTCTTTAGTTTTTCCAGCTATAAGATCGTGTCATGAGTCAACAGGGATAATTTTACTTCCTCTTTTCCAATTTGGATGCCTTTCATTTCTTTCTCTTGGCTGATTGCTGTGGCCAAGACTTCCAGTACTATGTTGAATAGGAGTGGTGAAAGTGAGCATCTTGGTCTTGCTCCAGTTCTTAGAGGAAATACTTCCAACTTTTCCCCGTTCAGTATAATGTTGGCTGTGGGTTTGTTGTATATGGCTTTAATATTTTGAAGTATATTCCTTCTATGCCTAGTTTGTACGTGATGTATCACATTTATTGATTTGCATATGTTAAACCATCATTGCATGCTTGGTATAAAATCCACTTGATCGTGGTGTATTATCTTTGTGATGTGTTGTTGGATTCAGTTTGCTAGCATTATGTTGAGGATTTTTGGATCATTATTCATCAGTGATATTGGCCTGTAGTTTTTTTTGTTGTGTCCTTGTCTGGTTTTGATATCAGGGCAATGCTGGCTTCAGAGAATGAGTTTGGAAGTATTGCCTCCTCTTCAGTTATTTTTGAGCAGTTTGAGTAGGATTGGTATCAGTTCTTCTTTAAATGTTTGGTAGAATTCAGTGGTGAAACCACTGGGTCCTAGGCTTTTTTTTTTTTTTTTTGGATAGGTGACTTTACGACAGCTTTGATCTCTTTACTAATTGTTGATTTATTGAGGTTTTCTATTTTCTCATGGTTCAATCTTGGTGGGTTGTATGTGTCCAAGAATTTATCCATTTCTTCCAGGTTTTTCAATTTGTTGGCATATAGTTATTTGTACTAGTCCTCGTAACTCTTTGTATTTCTGTGGTCTCAGTTGTTACGTCTCTTTTCCATTTCTGATTTTATTTATTTTGAGTTTTCTTTCTTCTTTTCTTAGTCTAGTTTGTTGATTTTATCTTTTCAAAAGACCAACTTTTCATTTTGTTGATTTTCTGTATAGTTTTTTGGTTTCAATTTCATTTATTTCTGCTCTGATAATTATTATTTCTTTCTTTCTATTAATTTTGGATTTGATATGTTTTTTTCTAGTTCCTTGAGGCATATCATTAGGCTGTTTATTTAAATATTTTCTCTTTTTTGAAATAGATGTTTATTGCTATAAACTTTCCTCTTATACTTCCTTTGCTGTGTCCCATAGATTTTGCTGTGTTGTGTTTCAATTTTAGTTTGTTTCAAGAAATTTTATAATTTCTTTCTCAATTTCTTTATTGACTCATTGGCCATTCAGGAGCATGTTGTTTAATTTCCATGTGTTTGTGGAGTTTCTGAGATTCTTCTTGTAATTGATTTCTAGTTTTATTTATTTGTGGTCAGAAAAGATACTTGATATGATTTCTACTTTTAAAAATTTGTGGCCGGGCGCGGTGGCTCAAGCCTGTAATCCCAGCACTTTGGGAGGCCGAGACGGGCGGATCACGAGGTCAGGAGATCGAGACCATCCTGGCTAACACTGTGAAACCCCGTCTCTACTAAAAATACAAAAACTAGCCGGGCGAGGTGGCGGGCGCCTGTAGTCCCAGCTACTCGGGAGGCTGAGGCAGGAGAATGGCGTAAACCCGGGAGGCGGAGCCTGCAGTGAGCTGAGATACGGCCATGGCACTCCAGGCCGGGCGACAGAGCAAGACTCCGTCTCAAAAAAAAAAAAAAAAAATTTGTTCAGACCTGTTTTGTGACCTAAGATATGGTCTATTCTGGAGAATGCTCTATGTGCTGATGAATTCTATAGCATTTGGGTGAAATGTTCCCTAAATGCCAGTTAGGCCTATTAGGCCTAGTGTGTAGTTTAACTCTGATGTTCCTTTGTTGATTTTCTGTCTGGATGATCTGTCCATAACTGTTCATAACTGAGAGAGGAGTGTTAAAGTCTCTTACTGTTATTGTATTTCAGTCTATCTCTTTCTTTAGATTTATTAATGTTTGCTTTATAGACTTGGGAGATTCGTATTGAGGGCATAGGTATTTAGAATTGTTACATCCTCATGCTGCATTGACCCCTTTATCATTATATAGTGACCTGCTTTGTCTCTTTTTACAGCCTTTGATTTGCAGCCTATTTTATTGGATATAAATAGAGCTACTCCTGCTCTTTTTTGGTTTCAAGTTGCATGGAATAACTTTTTCCAGCCCATCACTTTCAGTCTATGTGTCATTATAGGTGAAGTGGGTTTCTTGTAGGCATGATATAGTTGAGATTTGTTTCTTTATCTATTCAGCCACTCTATGCCTTTTCATTGGAAAATGGAGGTCGTTTACATTCAGTACTATTATTCGTAAGTAGGGACTTACTATTACCATTTTTGTCGCTTGTTTTCTGTTTATTTTGTATATCCCCTCTTCCTTTCTTACTATTGTTCTTTGTGGTTAAGTGATTTTCTCTAGGCATATGTTCAAATTTATTGATATTTATTTTTATTAAATCTATTATAGGTTTTTGCATTGTGGTTATCAGGAGGCTTATAAAAACATCTTATAGATATAACATGTTATTTTAAAGTGATGATAATTTAGATCACAAGGAAAAGAAAGAATAGAAACAAACAAACAAAAATTACACCCTTTATCCTCATCTCCCCCATATTTTTACTTTTAGTTGTTTCAGTTTACATATTTCTATATTACCTATTTCTTAGCAAGTTGTTGTAGATATTACTGTTTTTAATAGATTTATCTTCTGGGCTTCATACTAGAGTTATGAGTGGATTGTGTATTACGATTACAGTATTAGAGTATTCTGGGTTTGTCCATGTCCCTAATTTTAACAATGGATTCTAAACCTTCAGGGTGTTTTTAATTTTTTATTTATTTTTTGCATGCTAGTGTTTTGTTTTGTTTTTCCTTTCAGATTGAAGAACTTCCTTTAACCTTTCTTCTAAGACAGATGTGGTGGTGGTGAATTCCCTCAGCTTTTGTTTGTCTAGAAAAGACGGTATCTGTCTTTCATATTTGAAGGATAACTTTGCTGACTAAAGTATTCTTGGATGAAGGTTTTTTTCTTTTAGCACTTTGAAAATGTCTTTCCACTCCCTCCTGGCCTGTATGGTTTCCTTTGAGAAGTCTGTTGCCAGATGAATTGACGCTTCTTATGGGTTATTTGCTTCTTTTCTCTTACTGCTTTTTAAATCCTCTCTTTGTCCTTGACCTTTGAGAGTTTGATTATTATATGCCTTGGGGGCAGTCTTATTTGGGTTGAATCTGTTTGGTGTTCTCTGACCTTCCTGTACCTGGATAGTTATGTCTTTTTCAAGTTTTGGAAAGTTTTCTGTTATTATTTCTTTGAATAAGATTCCTACCTCTTGCTCTTCCTCTACTTTCTCCTGAACACCGATAATCCTTACATTTGCTCTTTGAGGTAATTTTCTATATTTGCAGGTGATCTTTGTTCCTTTTTATTCTTTTTTTCTTTTTTCTCCTCTGACTATATTTTCAAATAGGCTGTCTTTAAGCTCACTGATCCTTTACTCTGCTTGATCCATTCTGCTGTTGAGAGCCTCTAGTGAAATTTTCAGTTCCGCAGGTGTTTTTCTCAGTTCCAAGATTTCTCTTTGTTAAATTACTCTGATAAATTTCTGAATTGCTTTTCTGTGTTATCTTGAAGTTTTCTTTAAAACGCAGTTTTTAATTCTTGGTCAGGGAGCTCACATATCATCTCATTGGAGTCAGTTACTGTTTTCTTACTTTGTCCATTTTGGGAGAACATGGTTCCCTGTTTGCTATTGTTTCTTGTGGATGTATGTCAGTGTCTTTGCATTAAAGGATTCATTATTTATTATAGTCTTCTCTGTCTGACTTGTTTTGGTTAAAAATTATTTACAGCTAGGCCACTACCTCCTTTTTGACTCTAAGTGGTGCCTTAAGCCCAGGTTCTCCTTGGCTGTAGTTAAGGACGGGAGTGCTGCCCTTTCCAAATGGGGGAAGTATCAAAGGGGATTTCTGGGTAGTGTGGGGATGGTAGCTAGGGGTTCATGCCCAGGGGACCTGTGGAATAAATCTCCAATACCATGGCGCTGCTGAACAGACACTCTGATTTGGAGTCTCCTTTGGCCAAATTCCAGAGCAGAGTTTTCAGGGCTGGACTTGGTAGTCCTTCCTCCCTTCTTTGTCTCTGATGTCCTCAGGGATATTTCTCCCTTCAGCACTTGAAATGTTTTCTGTGGATCACGGCCGGAACAGTTTCCCGCCAGAGAACCCAAGATGATGGGGAAGCTGGTTGTCCACCTCAATCCCACTTTTTCCAGGGCAGAAACAGTGGGTTGGCAGTACGTTTTCTGCAGGCTCGATGCCAGGCAGGATGGGGAGAGAGGCATCAAGGACGTGGAAGTGCAATTTTCTTATCATCTGCTCTGAGTCTTTTCACTTCTCTGTGGCTCTGGGAACGGTCTCATCTTCATATTTGCATTCTGAAATATTGCTGGTGATCATCTCAGTGTTGTATATTTGTTTTTGGTTTTCTGCAGGTCAGAGTGAAGCCAGGTTGCTTCTATGCTACTATTTTTGAACCAAAAGTCTCCTTGTTTTTTCTGTCTTTTAATGTATAGAATTTTAACGTATGTTGTGAATGCAGTCTGAGGAATTTGAGCAGTGGAGTCCAACAGCAATGCAGCATCCTCTGACACTCACTGATAGCAAGAAGCATCAAAGTCCTTCTCTGCAGAGGCCAATGATGGCCTTGGGGGACATCCCCATGGTGTGACCATGCTGAAATTGACAAAGCCTTCTGCAGAGTGTCTTACCAGCCTATGGGCTGTCCTGGGTACCACAACATTCCTCTCTGTGTCCCCTAATGTTGGAGCAAACAAAGAGCTGTCCTGCTGATTAGGCCGTTCTTGGTAGATAATGCTGAGAGTTCATAGCCAGTTTTCAGATGGGAAAATTTAAGAGATTATATGCTTTGCCCTTTGGTCATCCAGAAAGAGGGGGCTTCAGAAAGAAACAGTCTTACACTGTAAGGGGAGCTGTACCCTTAAGGTGATGAGAAGCACGGAAAGTCCTCTGTGCACACAGACAGGCCTTTGTTTCCATTCTGGCTCCATATTTCCCTTCTTGGTGACTTCTCTGAGTCTCCTCTGTAAACTGAGCCTAAACATTCAGACCTCATTGTAGACCTCGTGGGCCCTTATGAAGATGACAGCAGATAATGCGTGTAAAACGCTGGGCCCTTAGTAGATGTCAGAGGTCTGTTTCCTTCCTTCTCCCATTACCTTAAAATGTCCCGTTGGCTTTTCACCAGCTGCATTTTTGCTCCCAGGCCAGTCTCCCTCAGTGTTTGCTTTAACATCACCATGGAGATCTAAGTTTGATTTAAACAAGAATCACAGCAGATAGGGATCGAGAGAGAGGCCCTGACTATAAAGCTTTCGGGGTTACGGTCTGTTCAATAAATAATTCACTGTGAATCAATGGTTTGATGAGGTTAGGCTGAGAGGCTTTGAGGTGCCTTTAAAATGTTCTGGGACAAGATCTGAGGTGACTGAGAAATCATGAGAATTTGAGGAAATTTCTCAGCGTTCCTAGTCCCCGGCCCCAGCAGCCTCTTGTCTCCATCCTTTTTTTTTTTTTTTTCTTTTTTGAGACGGAGTCTCACTCTGTCCCTGGGGCAGAGTGCAGTGGTGTGATCTCGACTCACTGCAACCTCCGCCTCCTGGGTTCAAGTGATTCTGCTGCCTCAGCCTCCCGAGTAGCTGGGACTACAGGCATGCATCACCACGCCCAGCTAATTTTTGTATTTTTAGTAGAGACAGGGTTTCACCATGTTGGCCAGGATGGTCTCTGTCTCTTGATCTCGTGATCCACCCACTTTGGCCTCCCAAAGTGCTGGGATTGTAGGTGTGAGCCACTGTGCCCGGCCTCTTCTCTCCATCTTGACTTTAATACCTGCTCTCCCTTGGGTCCTGGCTCCAAGGACCCCTCTGTCACTGCTTCTAGCTTCTCTACTTACTGACTTTCCTTCTTTTTCTCTTTCCTCTCTTTCCTTCTGCTTTCTTCCTTCTCTTGCTTCCTCTTCCCATGTATCCATCCACCTATCTGATCAACCATCAACGCTTTCTTCCTTCCTCCCATTCCTCTATCTTCTCTCCTCATTTCTATCCACCCTTCTCACCTTTGTTCATCTCTCCCTCCTTCTCATTCTTCCATCCATCTGCTGTCCATCTACCCATCCATTTCTTCATTCACTCATCCATCATCTTAACCATTCACCCATCATCCACCTCTCCATCCACCTACCTGCCTTTCCTCCCTCCATCCATTTAGGATCCGGGGTGGAGTGAGCTATGATAACTGATATCTAAGACTCAGAGTTTAGTAGGGAGTACAGACAAGGAACCAATCCATGACAGTGGCATGTAATCTACTGTACAACAGAGCTGAAAGAACCAAGGAAGCCTCAGACACCCCTACTCCATTGGAGCAGAGGAAGTGGTAGTCAGGGAAGACTTCCTAGAAGAAGATTCACCCCTGGTCCCCAGACACTACAGCCTCTCTTCTCTTAAAGCTGCCGTCCATACATAGTGCTTTCAACACTGCTACAGCCACAATGGCTCTTTGTGTCTGCTCCTGGCCCAGCACACCCCCACCATCCCTAGCACGTATCCTGCCAAGGTCTATCAAGTCTGTGTAGCAGATGCCAGCCATCCTTCTGTAATCCTAGGCTGCATGACAGAAGTGCAGCTGCTGGCCCAGGAGGTGGTAGGGACACTCTGCCCGCTCTGTACTCTGGCTGGGCCTGGGTCCCAGCTTCTGCTGTAGGAGCTGCCCGAGTGTTTCGCGGCCCATTGGGGTTCACCCTGGCATTGTGTGCCACCCGCGTGTCGCTCTCCTTTCCTCCCCTGGATCCTGCTCACTCGTCCTTGCTCCTGCAGGCCGATGGCCACCCCCTGGTGCTAGTTCTCAGGGAAAAAGCAAACTGGGGCAGAAAGGGGTCTCAGCTTCTTCTGAGTGAGGCTGGCAGCTTCTGCCCCAGCCAGAACGTTTGTTCTGAATTTAGCTTTCTGACAGTGTGTGCAGGGGGGTCTGGCTTCTCTCCCTGGCTGGGTGACAGCCCTGCCCATCCAGACGACCTTGTGCATTCTGATCTCACAGCCGGCTTCCCAGCCCGTAGGATTGTCTCAGATGCTTTTTTCAGAACTGGGGGACAGATGCTCAGTGGGGAGGGGGAGCCTGAAATGTAGGGTGATGATTTGATTCTGCACCTGTGCTCAGCCGAGAATCCTCTCTCAGGGTTGGTCTTCCCAGCTCTTGAGGATTCTCCCTCCAGAGTTTTCTCATCAGCCCCTCCCCACCCCCCGGGGCAGGGGCCCTCCCTGCAGGTCTTGCTCCTCCTGCCGGGTCTCCCCAAGCACCCTTGCTGCTTCACCTGTCCCCCTGGGCTCAGCTGTCCTTTCCCCATGGGAGCCCTTTCGGATCCCTCCTCCCACCCGGGTTTTGTCTTGCCCCACCCCGGGCTTTCCCAGGAACTCTGCCACAGTCCCCATCCTGTCCCTGCCATGGCAGGCACCTCCATGTCTCTAGGGTGTGGGTTTTTGTGTTCTCTGCACCTGGCAGAAGCTCCGGAACCACCATGAGCCCGGGGGCTTTCAGAGTGGAATCCGCATCCACCAGGCATTGTGCGTGAATTTCAGTGATAACCTCCTCCCATTTCCTCAAACCAAGGTACTGGGTAATGCTATTAACCTTCTTAAAGTTAAAGATTGTTAATATGGGCAGTGCCAAATTCCTCTCCAGAAAAATTCTCCTACAAAAAGTGCCACATCTTTAAATATTGTAATTATAATTTGCGATCATCATAAATATGGTGTGAAAACAATTCCCTGTGTTAACCCCACTTCATGAGATTCAAACTATTCATATTTGAGATGAATATTTTCACTAGTCTTAAGATGCAAGTATATAAGTGATTTATACATTTTGAATTCCAATTGAATTATGTATTAAATGTTTTCTTATGTTCCTCCATATTTTCACAACCGCTTTTTTTTTTTTTTGAGACAGTGTCTCATGTTGCCCAGGCTGGAGTTCAGTGTTGTGGTCTTGGCTCACTGCAACCTCCGCCTCCTGGGTTCAAGTGATTCCCCTGCCTCAGCCTCCCGAGTAGCTGGAATTATATGCGCCCCCCACCATGCCTGGCTAATTTTTGTATTTTTAGTGGAGATGGGGTTTCGCCATATTGGCCAGGCTGGTCTCAAACTCCCGGCCTCAGGTAATCTGCCTGCCTCGGCCTCCCAAAGTGCTGGGATTACAGGTGTGAGCCACTGCACCTGACCCACAACTGCTGTTTTTTAATGGGTGTATAATGTACTCTCATCTGAAGGAGGTGTTGTTTACTTAACCAAGTCCTTGTTTTAAGACCTCTGAGTCATTTCAGATTTTCACTAACGCCGAGATGTAAAGGGAGCTGTGGTGAGTGTCCTTGTACATACACTGCCCCACGTCTCTATATTCTTAGGGTAAGTTCTTCTGTGTGCCCTTTTCCTCCTGCATATCGGATTGCAGGGTGCTGGGATTCTGGCGTGGCTTTGGGTGTATGGAGGGCCTGTCTCTGAGGCTGTTGCTGATGTTACTGGAGGATGTAGAGACTAAAGGGCCATTTAGGGAAGAGGTAGTAGTAAGTACATATGAGATCGGCCTCCTTTCCTCGTGTGAATATGTCTCCAGCTAAAGGAAAGCTGGACAAGGCAAGACAAGGATATGCTTGCTGTTCTGTAAATCCCATTAACGGATGCAGGCACCGCTTTGGGCATCAACAATTCAGACTGCACAGAACACTGGGGCCAGCCAACCAGGATCCTGCCAACCAGCAGGAGAACAGAGGACCCAGGGTGGTAGCCCGCAGTTGTACATGGCAAGGCCTGGCTGCACTCCGGTGGTATGGAGTCCCGTCCTACCCCCTGGGCATGCTGGGATAGGTTCCCCTGGGAGGGACTTCGGAAGTAGTTTCTGAGGGATGAATAGAAGTTTTCCAGGCAGAGAAGGGCAAGTGGAACAGAGGAAGACAGTCTAGGCAGCGGGAGCAGCGGGGCAATGGCTTGGAGGCTGGGAACTGTCAGGGTTTTGGGACATGCCCTGGTAAGTGCATAGGCTGGTGGCCAGGATGTCCTGTTTTCCAGGCTGCCATAAAAACGACCACAGATATAAGACCTGAAGCAACACAGGTGTGTCATCTTACAGCTCTGGATGCCACAAGCCCCACCAGGTCTCACTGGGCTCCAGTCAAGATGTGGACCGGGTTATTTCTCTCCCAGAGCTCTAGGAAAGAATCCATTCTCTTGCCTTTTCCAGCTTCTAGAGTTGGAATGCAGAGGCTGCCTGCCGTCCATGGCTCAGGCCTTCCCTCCTAAGCCAGCAGCGTCACTTCCCTCTGGCCCCCCTTTTTTTTTGGTCCCACATTGTTCTCTGACCACAGCCAGAAAAGGATCCCTGGGGTGACTCCCTCTTAAGGACCCCCTTTTAAGGACCCCTGAAGTGACACTGGGCCCACCTGGATAATCTAGGATAATTTCCCATTTCTAAGTCCTTAATCAGACCTACAAAGTCCCGTTGGCCAGGAAAGGTAATACGCTCACGCTCTGAATGTTAGGATGTGGCCCTGTTTTGGAGGAATTTCTTCTGTTGAGCACACAGGCATGAAGGCACCTAGAATGGTGGCCAGAAGTTGTCAGTTAAAGGCCTGGCTGGGGCACCAAGATTGAACACAAGATGTGAAGAATCGTTTCTCGATAACCTAATTTTGTAAACATTCTTGAGCATCCCCTGTGTGCTAGGCACTTTGCCAGGTCTTAGGATTGACCCACCTTGACAACGAGGAAGGGATGGAGAGGGGCCCAACATCCAGTATTGAGAGCCCTGCAGAAGAGGGCAATTGGGCACTTCAGAGATGATGTCTGAAAGGGGCTTTGAAGGATGGATAGGAATTTTTCAGGCAGACAAGGGAAACATGATGTGAAGAAACACAGAGGCATGAGGCAGCCTGGTGTGGAGGGACCCTAAGGAGTTTAGAGCGGCTAAAGCGTGAGGTGGGAGGAGGGTGGCGGGGGAGTGCACTGGTGATCTAACCAGGGTTGGATTAAGGAGGCCTCGTGTGCTGGCCAGAGGGGCCTGGACTCTATTCTGTAGGTGATGAGGAGTTAGGCCTGGGATTTCAATAAGTTAGGCTTGTGGACCAGAGCACACATTTGGCTGCAGCGTTTGGAGGAGACAGGGAGGAGGAAATTGCAGGGTTTAGGGAGACGCTTCTTCAGCCGGTGGGCAAAGGAGGCGTGGTATTCGATAGGGTACCTGGCCCACTGAGCTCCCCCTCCTCGCCCTCCAGGACACAGTTGAGTGTAAAGTCCTAGCACATGTGTTCCTGGAGGGGCTGAGTCAGGGGCAGGACTCAGGACTTTGCGTTCCCCCACTCTCACTGGTATCCTGAGTGCACTGCATACACACACTCATGCACACTCATGCAGACACACATGCTTCCTCCTCCATACTGACACACACATGCCTAGACATGTGCATGCATGTGCACAAGCACACACAGTCACACATGCAGACACACGTTCACACTTGGGTGCACACAGAGACACGCATATGGACACAGTCACACACAAGCACACACATGCATGCACACTTGTACACTCACACTTGTACACGCTCTCAGACACACATGCATGCATGCACACACACTCATACTTGTACACTGATACAGACACAAGCACACACATGCATGCACACACACACTTGTGCACACACTCAGACACACATGCATGCACACTCACACTTGTGCATATAGTCAGACACACACATGCATGCATGCACACTCACACTTGTGAACACACTCAGACACACATGAATAACTGTACACACACTCACACTTGTGCAGACACACTGACACATTCACACACACGCACACACACCCACCCATGCCTTTGCCTGTGGTCTGCAGAAGAGCAGAGCTGGGTCTCCTGCTCTTTGCATTAAAGTCACACTCTGCCCTGAAGATGTGCTGCATTTTAATGAACCCCCCACCCCTCCCCCTACCGCGGGGCGGGAAACACGAGGAAACTGTCTTCGTTTTCTGTTATGTAGTAAACCTTGCTTGAGTGAGCACTGAAGGATGGAACCATAAACCTGTTTACAGGGCAAGCAGCATCTGGGGATGGTGCCGGCGGCCGAGTGGCATGGAGGGCGAGCTGGACTTTTTGAGGTATGGTGCTCTTCTTATAAGGGTTCTTGTGGAGTGGCTAAGAGATGGCAGCACCAGGAAGCCCAAGTCCTGCCTTTCTTGGAGCCCTGCTTTTCCTGTCCACAAAATGGGAGCTGACAGGATTGCATGGGCCACTCTGGATGGAGTTTGCTTAGCACAGGGGCTAACACAGGCAGCAATTTTTATTATGCTGTGGATGTTAGTTTGGGGGTAAAAGCGAGTGTTTGTCTGAGTTTGGGAGAAGCATGGGCACCCTAATTCTGGAAGTCCCAGCTCTGCCATGTATGAGTGACCTTGGGCAAGTCCTTTGCTGTTTCTAGTCCTGTTCTCCCACCTTTAAAATGGGTCTGCTGAGATGAGGCAAAGGTGTTTTCTGAGCTCTTCAGTGACTAGGGGACCTGCTCTTCCCGGAACATGGCCCTTGGCCCCTATCACTACCCCTGACCCTGCTGGGCCTCGGCTTGCCCAGGCGTGCACTCTGTGGTCCCTGCATCAGGCTTCTCCCTCCTCTCCCATCTGCAGAAGATGCAGAGAGCTGAGTCACCCTTTTCAATTCAATGGGGAGTGAGAGGAGGAGGCCCCTGAGCCAGCCCCGGTAGGGATGGGGCAGCGAAGGCTCCCAGGGCGCGTGAAGGGTGAGGGGGAGCAGCCCCACCAAGGGGAACAAGTTTTCAGTTGATGCCACAGGAAAACATAAGAGTGAGCCAGCAGAAGGCTAGAGGGGCCCTGGGGGCAGTGGAGCTTCATGGCTGGTGTTGTCTGGTTCATCAGATGTTTATGAAGCACTTACCAGGCACTCGGCCTGTGTCAGGTGCCATCAGCCAGAGGCTCTTACCAGTTATGCTGTCACTTCTTCCTCCTTCTCCTCACCCCACCCACCTTCCCTTCCTCCTTGCCTTTTTTTCTGAGTTTTTCTGAGCACTCAGCACATTCTGGGTGTACCCTAGACTCTGGAGATTCAATGTTGAATGAGGCAGACACAGCCTCTGTCCCCATGGGGCTCACGTTCTAGCAGGGAGGCAGACAAGTCACCGGGTGATGTCCATTCAGTGACACGAGCTGTCTTGTAGGGAGGAAGTGCTGTGGAAGTGCACGGGATGCGGCAGCAATGCAGCCCCAGGGGTCAGGCTGGCTGGCCTGGGGGAAGGGCTCTCCCGCCAAGACTTCAGGATGAATCTAAGTCAGCCAACAGTTAGAGGGAGTATTTCAGAGCAGACCACCCACGCAAAGTCTGAGAAACTGACAATGGATAGGACATTAAGTGCAAGGTGGAGTTGGCGGGGTGCAGGACTGTGGGGGTCACAGAGGTCATTGTCTCCACTCCACGAGGACCCTTATAAAAATAGTGTCATGTCCCAAAAAGTCTAGTTCAGAAATTAGAGGTGCCAGAAGCTGTGCCCTTTGCAGGATGAACCATTGAAGGTGCAGTGATGGTGATATATCAGTTAGCTTTTGCTGCATAACAAATGACCCCCCCCCCGAGATTTGGGGTTTAAAGCAACAGCCATTCATTGAGCTTATGATTCTGTGAATGGGCAATGTGGGCTGGGCTCAGCTGGCTGGATATTCTGTTATTGACTGGGCTCCATCGTGCATCTGTAGTCAGCAGCCAGTTATCTTGGTACCTCTGTTTCTGAGGCTTGGCTGGCCTTTGCTTGGGGCAATGGGGAAGACTGGGCCACATGACTCTTATCCTCCAGCAGATTGGCCTGGGCTTATACACAGGGCACTTGGGCAGAGGTTCAAGAAAGAACGGCAGCACATAGGTCTCAAGGCATGGACTTGGAAGTCATGTAAGATCACTTCTGCAAATTTAATTTACCAAAGCAAATCACAAAGGTTGACCTTTATTCAAAAAGTGGGGGAAATAACTCCACTTATTAAAGGAAGGACCATTGCCAGTGAATATGGATACAGAGAGGGGATGAATTGCAGCCATTTTTTTCAACAGAGGTATTTGGTCTGGGGAAGAGAAGGTATGAGGTTAGTTCCCAACTGCTGAGTGCTTTCTGGGGTTCAGGAGACAGGCAGTGCCATGGGGTCCTGAGGGCAAAGCTAGGATCCAGGACTGCATCTGGAGAAGACCTTTCTACTGGGTGGAGGTCTCTCATGGGGTCTGGCTGGCCTTGGACACTGGAGGAACCAGGAAAGGCTGTGTGAGCCTTGGTGAGAGACACATGGCCGGAACTCAGGTGATAGAGAAAGGGTGGCCTCTGAGGTTGTGGCAATGGACCCCATATTGAATGGACCACATTCTCTGGTTGACTTTGCCCAATTCATGGGTTTTCATTTAAGCCTTTGCAGTCAGTGCTCCAGGCGTCCAATCCTCCGCCTATTTTCAAAGCTTTGCAATAAAGAGCCCATAATCTCTGGAGCGCATGGATTTCTTCCTGTGGAAGCTCATCAGTTTCTCAATTTTCCTCTGTAAACACTGGCGTTTTGAGTCAGCCTTCTTCCAGGGTGAGCTGGTGTCATCTGAACTGGAGATTGGCAAGCCCATCTCAGACAAACAGGCCTCCCTGCACTGGTCCAGGGACTTGGCTGAGACATGCTGGGTCTGCAGCAAAGTGTAGACTAGAAGCCAGATCTCTGGATCTAAGAGGCAGCAAGCTTTGTCAGGGTGGACTTGCTGCGATAGCATACAGCCCCAGTGATTCAGTGGCTTCCTAGGATGAAGTTTCTCACTTGGGCAGTGGTTCCATGTGGGTATTCCTAGCCAGGTGCTTCCTGGGCAGCTCTCCTCTGAGTAGTGTGATGCAGGAGCTCAGATTCCTTTCATCCTGTAACTCTACACACTCTTCTCCCGCTAACCAGGACCTGAGAGTCCTCTAGTATAGCAGGCAGGGGAGACAAGAGAGCATGGATTATACACAGAGGACTTCCAGCCATACTCTATTGGCCAGATCTCAGCCACTGGGCTGCTCCCATCTGCAAGGGAGGTTGGGAAATGTAGTCCACCGTGTGCCTGGGGGGCAAGGGTTTGGCTTGTGAACACCCAGCTGGCTCCAGTAGAAAATGGCCGCAGCAACACCACTTTGAAGTCAACAGACCTGAGTGCCAAGCGGGCTCTTCCATCTCCCATCTGGGGCTCTCTGGGCCCCAGAGTCCCCATCTGTAAAATGGGCACAGTGATATTCCCCACCTTGCAGGTTTGTGGGAGCCTTGGATGAGATCAAGCAGTGGAAGCACCAAGCCATATCCTGGCTGGGCACAGGCCCCGGGCCCGGGAGAGCTCGCTGAGACTCCGAGAGTGTCCAGGGCTCAGGTCCAGTTGGCACAGCAGGCCAGAAGACTTGTGGGGGCACTGAAGAGGTTCTGGAAGCTTCTTTCATATCCAGCTGGAGGCAGACCTCATGGGACGCAGGAAGGCAGGGGGTTTGGTGTGGCCACGGAAGGGGGTTTGGTGTCACTGGAGGGGCTGCACACCTTACCTGCTTGTCCTCTTTTCTGACCCCACTGAGCCCATTGCCTCCCCTGAGCCCCGGGCCCCATCTTGCAAGCTAGGGCAGTGGCAGTTACATCCCTGGGGAGGACTCTGGGATTCAGGACCCATGTGGTCCTGAGGCCGCTTCTCAGACCTTATCCACCATGCACCAGCAGCCAGCCCACCTGCCACCATCACAAGCTGGAGCCCGCACAGCATGCATGATGCCACTCAAAGATCAAGTAGGTTCTCGGCTTGATGCAGAGCCTCCTGCTTGCCTCCTTCGCCCACCTATCTCCTCTGCCTGCTGTTGCAGGGGACAGCAGGGTGCCCAGTGCCCCACTCAGCACATACAGATGTTTGCTATCACCGTGTTTGGTTCTGTTCTCCTTCTTGGAGATGGAGCCCCAGGCCTGGTTCCCAGTTCTCTCTTAGGTTCTCAGGGACCCTAGGGCTGTTTCGCTCCATCCCTTGCCCACACAGTGTTTGCGTTTAAACTTCTGCTTGGGTCTCCAGCACAAGCTGTTGGCTGAAGGCCCAGGGAAGGCACTGGGCTCTGCAGTGAGTCAGAGGGGGCACCCCATCTGGGTCATCTGGTGCACCATGCCATGCGTTTCCCATGAGAGTACCTGTTCCCACAGCTTCTCCTGTGTCTCCTGTCTGCTCTAGAGAGAGTGCATGAGAGATCTGAGTTCCAGTCCTGGCTCTGCCTGTTGTTTACTGTGTGGCCTTAGGGAAGTGACTTTCCCCTTCTGAGCCTGGTTTACTCCATCTGTGATAACAGTGTTGCCTGGGCTGCTTGGTCCTGCGGTAATGGATGTAAAACACAGAGCCCAGGCCTGGCTTCTAGCCAGTACCAGGGAATATTCGCCATCATGGTTCATGGTCATTCTTTAGCAGCACTGTACTTCTTGACAATGGGAATGTGAGGGGTAAGGTTCTTGCCCACATCCCCCCGTAACTCCCTTTGTGCGTCTCCAAAGCCAAAGCCTGGCCTCCCTCTCCAGCGGCTCTGGGTACAGGGAGTGACTGTACACAGGCCCGGCCCTGGGGTCTGGAGCCTCCGCTGGCTCTGTGAGACGGCCACTGCAGCCCCTCTCTGGTCTCCCTGCCTCTGCTTTGGCCTCCTCCGGTCTGGAGGGCTCCTGTCATTGAGGCCTCCTGCCTGCCACCTTGCAAATGAAATCCACTGGGCTTGTAGGAGAGGGAGAGCAGTGGCTGGGGCAGGGCTGGGCATCACGCTCCCTCCCCTATGGTCGACCTTGAGGCGCTTACTTCCCTTGCCGACCCCCAACTCCTCATTTGTGAACGGAAGTGGGAGGGGTTGGACCAAACCAGTGCATTCCAGCCTGGTCGGTGCCCCCTTTGCTACTTTTCCGCCATGAGCCCTGCATTTTGGAAAACCAAGTCCACCACCTTGTACGAGTTAGTCATCACCCACCTAACGTGGTCAGACACACCACCGGGGTTCAGCATGTCCGAACCTGAGTCTCCATCACTATCCGTCCTCTGACCTTCTCCTGTCACCGCCCTCTTGAGTGGACCACCTGGGCTGCTTTATCTCAGAGCCCAGCTCGGTCTCCTCGGGCCATGCCCTTCTCTGGGACAAGGGGCACCCAGGCTGGGGGAATGTGCTCCCCAGAGCCTGAAGCCTCCTCTAGGTCCTGGATGCCCTACCCACTTCTACAGCCTGGGCAGACCCCTCCCCTGGCTTTCCTTTCCATGGACACTGCCCATGGGCCCACGATGGCTGTCTAGGGAGGGAGGTGTGTGGACCGGGCTGGGGTCCACACTCAAGTTTGAGGTCCCCTGCAGTGCAGGTCAGAGCTGGGGGCAGAGGTGGGGTGGCCCCAGGCCTCCTTAGTGCTCCTGCCCTAATTCCCTTATGTGTGAGTGCTGGGCCAGGTCGCCATCCAGGCCATCTCTCAGACCCATACACTCCTTAGTGTCTCCCTCATCTTATCCATCTGCAATTCCTCCAGGATGTCCTGGAACAGGGACCTCCTCTCCCATCCTGTGGCACCGCCGTCTCTCCCCTGGACGCCACAAGCCGGGTCTCCCTGTGCCTGCCCTTGGCCCTGAGAGTCCATTCCAACACCAAAGTGAACTTTCAGAGAGCACAGAGGCCTCGTCACTGCCTGCTGATAATGAACCCAGGGCTTCTTAGCACACCGGGAGGTCCATGCAGCCCCCAGGGCACCCCATGGGGATCTGCAGACCACGGCCCCTCTCCATGGCCGGTTCTCTAATGGCCCCAGTATGTACTGGCCCCAGCACCTGCCATTCCTCCCCCATCCCCCGCCCGTCTCTCCACTTCCCAGCCTTCACCCAGCTCATCCCTCCTGGGGAACTGCTCCTGATCTGCTGGCTCTGATTCCTCAGATGCCAGCAGAAGGCCACCTCCTCCGAGTCACTCCCCTCACCCATCCACTGTAGGGTGCCCTCCCCGTTGGAGGCTCTGGCTCCGTGCTGTTTTCTCTTCATCGCACTGATCATAACCGCCCAGGACTTAAATGCATTATTGATGATGATACTATTTTAATGCAGTTTCCTGTTAGAACATTATGATTGTTATTATTTCTTTATCTGTGGCCTGTGTGTCTGCTCCATTAGGTGACAGGCTCGGAGCAGCATCCCTGGCTGTGTGGTTTGCTGTTGGATTCCAGTGCCTAGAGCCCTCCCATGGAGCAGAAAGCAGGGGCCGGAGGTTTTTGCTTTTTAGAGACAGGATCTCACTCTGTCGCCCAGGCTGGAGTGCAGTGATGCTTATAACTCATTGGAGGCTCGAACTCCTGGCCCCAAGCAGTGCTCCCATCCCAGCCTCCCTAAGTGCTGGCTTTACAGGTGTGCACCACCACGCCCAGCTGAGACTGGACATTTCATTTGGCCTGTCTGAGATGCTGGCCTGCGATCACTTTTTGGAGGACAGGTCAGTTTCGTGCCTGGGACCAGCCCTACCCTGGCCTAGCACCTGGCGTGAGTCGGTGGTCAGGGAGACCCAGGCTGCCCCGTGGTGATCTCTGGGGTGGATGACTTTCTTGGGCTTGTTTCTTTAGAAACAGTGGTGTGCTGGTGAATGTCGAACAAACAGCACTCCAGGAAAAACAAACAAACAAACAAACAAAAAAGAAAACAGCAGCACTGATTTGTAATGTTGGCCAGTTTTCGTGGTGTAAGTTCTCCCCCCGTGGCGGCCAGCGTCAAGCTGCCCGAGTGACACCATCACATGTGGCGTTGGGAAGAGGCACGCTCCTCTCTCCTCAGCACGGGCCCCGGCATGCAGTGGCTTAGGAGGATGGCAGGGCGCTCCATGTCCTGGCATCTGTGGGTCTGTGCACGGCTGGGAGATGTCACTTGCCAGCGGAGAGTGGGATGTTGCCAGCTTTTCCCAGGACCTTGGCCCCTGGCCCGTCAGCCTGGGTCTCACATTGTTCCTGGCCATGTGTGAGGAGCGGGTGGTGGGACAGAGCTGCAGGCTTGACCCAGCGTGGGGGCTCTGCCATCGTTAGCTGTGTGATGCTGGGCAAGCTCTAAGCCCCCTCAGCCTCTGTTTCCTCGTCTGAAGGGTAGGGCGGCGTGGTCATTATAGATCCTTCAGGAAACCCCATGATGGCAGGCAGCGGCGGGCAGGAAGGACTGGCAAACTCTGTCTCCAGCCTGGGCTCTCTGGGCCTGAGCTCTGTGTGACCGTGGAAACATCCCATTGTCCCTCTGGTATCACTGCCTCTGTCCACCCAGTGTGGACACTGTGACCGGCCTCTTGGCTATAAAATCCGGGTCCACACAGTCCTCTGAATTGGGGAGGAAATGGAGGCTTGGATAGATCTAGAGGCTGTCCAAAGTCACCCAGTGTGTGGGTAGCAGAGCCCTCCTCTTTGCCGCTCCTCACCTCATGGCGGCAGGAGCACCCCCTCTGCTAACGTGATGTGGGATCCCCGCCCTCCACGGGGCTCACAGCAGCTTCCCAGCCCAGAGACCCTGTGCCAGGGCTCTCAGCAGGACAGAGCAGGGAGGGTGTGTGGGCAGCGTGCTGGGCGTTCTGCATGGGAGACCTCCTTAAGCCCTCCCTACCATGCCTTCAGCACACACAGACCCCCACCTGCCCAAGGAAGGCTGCCCAGTCTGTGTGTTTTGGGACCTGCCCTAAAATCGAGGCTTGAGGGATGCTGGACCTACCCAGGGCCCGGCACCACCTCCCGAGGGGCAGGCACTCTGCTCCCCGGACACTGGCGTGGGTGCTGCGTCCCGGAGGGCTGCGGGGTCAGCAGAAAGGCGGAATGGATCCCCGGCCTTCTGTGACCTTGCCCCATCTGTGGGCCCAGCTCAGGGACACAAGATGTTGGTGCAGTTCCGAGAGGTGCCGGATTCCACAGGCTACAGGGGCACCTCCTCCCTCCTGCTCTCTCCAGCCTCTCACAACCCAGAGCCTCAGATCCTCCCACACCAGAATCTGCTAGGAACAGCACACCATGCAGGGGCCTCCATTTTCGGTTTTGCTGAATGCCCCAAATCTCTGACCCTTGATTGCTGTGGGGTGACCCTGGGCTCCGGAGACCCCAGGACTGGCCTGTGTGGCCTTCGGCAAGCACCTGCTCTCTGTCTCCACAGCCACAGCCTGGGCAAGAGACGTCCCCTTGAGATGAGATGACCCCGATAAAGGGCCTTTGCCTGTGGAAGGCGCCTTCGCTTCTGCTGTCCTGGTTTCGGTTTCCCGCATGTCCTGGGAATGTCAGTCTGAGAAACTGGTTTGGGAGTGGCGAGACTTTCCCTTCATTTTGCAGTTACTCCCACTGTCCTAAATAGATGATACCTAACCCCTCCCAGATTAGGAACCTGACACCTGAGTGACTCTGCTCCCTTCCTGGGTCTCACAAAGAAACGTCAGCGGCTTCTGAGCCATCAAATGGTTGTCAGGAGGCCCAGGCGCCAAATCACCCTCATTTTACAGCAGGAAATTCAAGGCCTGCAGAGGGCCCAGCTGAGTCTTCCGGTGGGTTTGGTTTGGCCCAGCCCGCAGTGGACCAAGCTGTCAGCATTTAGCAATTGCGAGTTCTTGCATGAGCAGCCTGGGGTCCCCACCTCACTAGAGAAACGAGGAAGGGGCGGCGGCAGGCCAGCATTCTCGTGGGGCCTTGAAGTCCCCCCTGAGGCAGGGACGGCCCACCGGATGGGTTCTAGGCTCTGCCTCATCCACACTTCCGGGCCCTGGGACTCTGAGTTTGTGCCCCGATCTAGTCCAGCCTCTTCTGGTTACAGAAGGGAAAGTGAGGCACGAAGGCGTCATGATCCAGTCCTGGGGAGTTAGACCCGGAGCACGGGTCTCGGGAGGGCCGGCCCCTGGGTCTTCTCCCCCGGGGCGCAGGTGTGGAAGGTGTCGTGGTGTTCGTTCTCCATCGCTTGCTGTCCGTCAGCATGTGTCCTTCAGAAACAGACGTACTCACAAGGCTGCCCCGTGGCTGCGGACCCAGAGGAGAAGGCGGGGAGGGCTGGAGCGGCGGGCCAGGGCCTGTGTTTTACTTCAGGGGGAAAGCCCTGGGTCTGCTGTTCCTGAGACATTTTTTCCCAACCTCAATGAGTGGCCCATCGGATCCCGGGGCTGGTAGCTGTGAGCCAGGGGAGGCCCCAGGACGGCCTTGCTGGTTTTACAGGCCAGGGAGACCATGCAGCTCTTGAAGAGGCCTTCCCAGCACACAGTGCCCTGCTGAGGGTGGCTCCTGGGGGCCCGTTACTAAGAACCATATTGCAAAGTGTCGTAGGCCAGGTGTGGCTCCCACTTGTAATCCCAATACTTCGGGACGCTGAAGCAGGAGGATTGGTTGAAGCCAGGAATTTGAGACCAGCCTGAGCAACACAGCAAGACCCTCCAGCATTCTTCCTCGGCTGGAAGCTCAGGGAGGGTTGATGTCGTCAGCCTGGTGGGAATAGCACATGTACTGGGTGTCTTGTATGTGCCGGGCCCTGGGGTGTGCTCAGTGCGGTCACCTCATTTCCTCCCTGGACACACTCACGAGAGAGGGGACCTTTACCATCTGTGTGTCCTTATGAGGTGCCTGAGGCTGTGGGCTGGTCAGTCGCCGGCTGGCCCAGGGTCACACAGGTAGCGAGTGGTGAGGCAAGGCCCTCCCGCCCCGGCGGTGAAGCCCGTGCTTCTCTGCATTACTGTCTGGCCTCCCAGAATCCACATCTGTTCCGGCAATGCCCAGTTGTGCTGAGTGGGGCCTGCACCCGGATAACAGTGGGGGACGTGTTTTGGAGCGATGGGGCTCTGGGACAGGCTACCTGGGGGCAGCTATAGAGGCTGGGCCCCTCCCCGCAAGGAAGGGGTCAGTGGTGAAGGGTGCAGGGGAAGTGTGCTGCTTCCATCCAGCACTCGCCTGCCCTCAGCCATGGCCTGCCAGGGCGACAGCCTGGATCTGGAGAGTTGAGATGTGCTGGGGAGAATCCTGGCACAGCCGGAACTCCAAGGTAGCATTAATGGCAGCATATCTACTACGGATGCATGGAGGGTGACCTAGGGGGCCTCTCGGTAGGAGAAGAACAAAGTCTTGTGTGGCTGGACTCGGGCTCTTGGAGGGCTTTGAGTCACTGAATGTGGCTGTTTTTACCCCTTCCCTTTATTTGGAGCCAGACCCTAAATGTGATCTAAGCATGGTCCTGGGGCCTCGGGCAAGAGCTCCATCCCTCCCTGGGCTGCAGAGGTTTGGAAAGAGAGGGGGGCCTCCTGTCCCCGACTTCACTCCTGAGCTTCAGCAGTGGGAGGATGGGCCAGAGCGCCTGACGGGGACGGGACGAGACAGTGGCAGGGGCCGAGGAGCTGGGGTGCGCCTGGGACTCGGAGCGTGCCTCCTCCTGCCTGTGGCGGCTGACCATCTGTTAGTGCGTTCTTGGGTTGCTATAAGGAAACGCCCGAGTCTGGGTTTCACTGGTTATGCAGGACACCCCAGGAGGTGGGGAGCTGGGGTCTGTCTCGCGTGAGCCTCGGGAAGCTTCTAGTCATGGCGGAAGGTAACGAGGGAGCAGGAGTGTCATATGGAGAGAGGGGGCAAGAGAGTGAGAGGCAGATCTCACGTGAACTGAGGGAGGACTCATTCATCACCAGGGGATGGCATGGAGAGCCATTCCCGAGGGCCCCACCCCCACATCCCACACCCCCTCACCAGACCCCACTGCAACGCTGGGAATCACGTTTCAACATGAGCTTTGGAGGGGGCAGGCGCCCGAACCATATCACCACCCCTGAGGGCGGAGGGATGGAGGTTGAGATGCAGCCAGAGGGCGGGAATAGGCTCACCCACCTGGGGTCTGCTGTGTGGGCTCTTCTGGGGGCACGCATCTCCCTGGGTTTCCACACCCAGGCCCCATCCAGCCATCATCATCTGTGGGTCCTGGGGTGGGCCCATCTGCCCGTGCCTTCGCCTGGACCGTGGAGGACAGCCTTGTTTGGCACAGCGTCCCTGGGGCGGCTGCTGGAACCGAGCAGAACGGATTCATCTTCATTTATTGAAATATGGGTTCCGTATCATATAACTGGAAGGTATGGCCACGGCTAGGCCTTCTGAGAAACATGCGACCCCAGGGCGGCATCAGCACAAAGGGCAGACCAGAGGGCTGCAGGTGGTCCTAGGAGAATCAGTGCTCATTCGCTCTCGCCCTGCTCATGGAGCCTGTTCTATGCTGGGCTCTGTCTTGGTGACAGGACTGTGGCGGAGACCACTGAAGTGAACTCCTGCCTCCTGCAACTCGCATTCCAAGGGAAGCCAGGCCACAGCCAGATAGCTGAGTAGAGTCAGCTCTGGGGCCGAGGGCAGTGAGGGCAGCAGAGAGGAAGACAAGTGTGGAGTGGTGGGAACAGCAGGTGGGGGCCGGAGGTGATGCTGAACAGAGTTCTGCAGGGAAGGCCTGAACTGCAAGAGGGACTGAGAGGCGCATGTCTAGGGCCAAGCAAAGGCCCCGGGGTGGGCCTGAGGGGTATGCGAGGCCGGGGTGGCTGGAGAGGAAGGAGCAAGGGGAGGGGCTGGGCTGCGCCCGGGTGGGGTCCATCCAGCTGACAGTGCCGCAGGGTTGGTAAGGGCCTCAGCTTGTATCTGCTTTTATTGGGAGTTGAGGAGGTTGTGAGCTGGCCTGCACTTAGATTTTGTCAAGATCACGGCTGTGATGAGACTAGACAGGAGAGGGCGGTGGGGCGGTGGGGTGTGGGAGCCCGGACCCCAGGAAGGCACCTCTTCGCCAGTCTGAGTGAGCCGAGTGGCTGGCTCACAGGGTGTGTCCGCTAGCAGGATTCGTTGTCACTGTAACCTGGTAACTATGCTGCTGGATAGGCATGTGGGGCTGCTGTGACCATTTCACAGATGAGGAAATTGAGGAGAAGAGAATGCAAGAGTTGGTTCAGGGGTGGCAGAGTTGGTGACTTTTGACCTGGCACAGAACCATCTACATTGAGGCACATGCGTGCATGTGTGCATGAGGTCGGGCCTGCACACCCCCTGCCTAGGGCATTGGGGAAGGTGCCTTGTGACATCACGAGGCCCCTGCGGCATGGCTGGAGTTGAGCATGAGCTTCCTAGGTGCCGCTGTATTCCACCGCAGCTCCCCAGAGACGTGGCTGGGGGCTCACAGCAGCTGGACGTCCCTGCAGCCCTGCGCACGCTCAGGGCCTTGGCATCAGCATTTGACTAATTTACCAGGTCCCATCGCCTCTTCCACTCTAAGGGTATTTGGTGAGGGAGACATGCAGAAAACAGCAGCAGGGAGTGGTTATGGTACTCTGGGAAAGTGAATCTGCCTTACCCGACCTGGAAATCACAGTGTAACTTAAAGATCTGCAAAAATGTAACAGTGAAAATGTATTTTAAGAGACGAGCTGGAAAAACAGAAAAGACAGAGGTGTGGTGGAAGGACGTGCCTGGCAAAGCCCCTTCCTCTGTGCAGGCACCCAGCAGGCCCCTTCCACAGGGCACCCTCAGTCCTGCGGAGGAACCCGGGGAGGTGGGGTCACCCTGGTTAGGGATGAGGACTCTAAACGAAGGCCACAGAGTGGTGGGATCAGGACTTACACATGGATGCCTTGTGTGTCGCGGGTGTGAGGACAGAGAACACAGGCCCTGAGCCTGCTGCTCCCTCCACTTACTGGCTGTGTGGCCTTGGGCAAGTTACTTCTCCAGCTTCAGCATCCACCTCTGAGGAATAGAATAAGAATAGTCTCTGTCTCACGGTGGCTGTGGGGTGAGGGAGCATGAGTGAAGCCAGCATAGCTCCTGGAGCCATGCCCGGCAGGCTGGCAACCCCCGTCCGGTGCACAGGGGCCACTGTCCTGGGCCCTGTGGTGCATGGCACTCAGGTGTGCTGGGGAAGCTTTTCCAGGCCCGCTTCTCGTTGTAAGGAATAGGATTTAAAGTTCATCCCAGGAGGTGAAAGTGGGGGAGGGAGCGTGGACAGCATGGGCGGTCCCTGACGTGCCCCTCCTGGGCTCAGGGCTCACTGTTCCCACATTGAAGGTGGCTGTGCCCACGGACTGCTCTTCCATGCTTTCCAGGAGAGCCCTGAGTTTGTATAAATTATTCACCAAAAAAAAAAAAAAAAAAAAAGAGAGAACATCATTGGGTGTATTTGTATCTGGTTTGAAGTTTCTAGCAACACATCACTTCTAAGAAAAGCCCCAAGCCAAAAACAAAAAAAACTCCTCCAGACCACCAAACCCTTTTCCCGGCTGCCCCAGCCCCTCTGCACCCTGGTGTGGCTGAGAAAGCACGAGGGGCAGCATCTGTAGGTGTTCTGGGGCGTCCCAGGTCTCTGCCTCATGACAGCATCTGAAGAATGCCTGGCGTGTGTCTGGCTGAAGGCGCAGGTACCTGCCCAGCTCTGGCAGCCCGGCGGGAGCCCTCTCCCCCCTCCCAGGCAGAGACGCTCCTCTGCGTGGTGCAGTCACCGCCTCTGGGAGATCCATGCTCAACATCTGTCTTGATTTCCCATCCTTGTTGGGATGGGTCTTCCAAACTGCTAGGCCCAGTAGGGCTAGCTGCTCTTCTCCTGGGCTGACATCTCCTCTCCCACAGCCGGGCAGTTACAGGGCCTTCTCCTGAAAAGCCTTTTCCAGTCTGAACGCAGTGGCTATGGAGTCATTTGGATGGACTCCTTAAGCCTCAGTCTCAGTGCTGAATGGCGGTGCTGCTGTCAGCACCAGCGGGCCTGTCCCTTGCTCCTCTTGCCTCTCTGCCTTTAGCCCCCAAGGCAGCCACCCCGCACAGACCCTTGCAGAGCACCTCTTGTGTTCTGGGCTTGGTGCCGGGCACAAGGGATGGAGGTGACTGGGACCCTGCCACTTTGGTGGCGGATGAGTGAGTGGAGGGGTCAGAGGGCCCCTGTGGGGCTGGGGCAGGGCCATGCTCATGACCCGGGTGTGCAGCTGGGTCTGTGGGGTCATGGCCAGTGAGCTCGGTTCATCATGGGCAGCCATCTAGTGGGGACGCATTTGGTCAGTGGGTCTGTGGGAGGAGCTGGTACCCGGGCCTGGGGGGTGGGTGGGGAAGAGGGTGTGGAGCCAGCTCACCCTGACCACCCGCCATAGGTAGCTCTGGGGTGGGGGCAGGTGCGCTGAGCTGGGCCACCTGGCAGGTGTAGCGCTTGCCCTCTCCCAGCCTCTCCCAGGTGACCTGTTGGGGGATTTCAGGTCATGTCGCACACATCCTCCCAACTCACAGCCAAGCCAGAGGAGGGCCTGCGGCTCCATCCTGTCCCAGAGGGTGTGTCCGGCTGGGACACCAACCAGCAGACAGACCAAGAGCTTCTGGGACTGCTCCTGGAGAGGGTGGATGGTCTCAGGGGAAGAGGCAGATACTGAGGCCCACAACTTCAGGCCCTCTGTTTTGGAGTCCGGTGCACATCTGCCTTCCCATGGCCCATCCGGTGGCCAGGCATGACCGCCACCCCTTGCTGGCCTCATCTTTTGTGGGACTGCCCAGTGGGCCCAGGCCTGCTTAGCCAACAGGGGCCACTTTTGAGGCATCCAGAATCTCAGGCCAAGTGTGCCTGTGTTCCTGGGGCGGTGGCCCAGGCCTGGGACGTTTATTTAAGAGCTCGGGTGTAGCCTCTTGGAAAACAGTACCCGCTCACATCCTGTCCATCCAGGCCTGGCTTACCTCTTGCTCAAGAGGAGAATTAATCCATGGGCCTCAGGTGAAATGCCAGCTTCCTCCCCCGGGACTCATGTGTGCGGCTCCCAGATGTGTGAGCACCTGCTGTGCGTGGGTGCTGGGCCAGCTGCAAGGACACGGCAGGCTCATGCCCAGGGACTCCCCTGGAGGGGGCACAGTGTCTTAGGGGGGCCACACAGCAGGAGCAGAAACCTCAGGAGCACTTGAACCCAGCTGGAAGCCCCCAGAGGCTTTCTGCCAGAGGGGGCACTGGGGCGAGGTGGAGGCACCAGGGCAAAGTAGGGGCTGTTGTAGCAGCTCTGGGACCTGCGCCTTCCCTGAAAATAAAAACGCGGCACACAGCATTTGGTGAACGCTTGTGGTTTATACAGCACTTGCACAGCCAGATTCTCCTGGGTGCCCCGCTGGCCCCCTGAGATGGGTTTTCTGGTCCCAGCAGACTTATGAATGCTGGTCGCAGGGGGAAGGGGCTCCAGAACATTTCTGTGAATTGTCTCAACATTCTTGTGAGGCAGGTATGATCATCCCCATTCTACAGATTAGAAAACTGAGGCTCAGACAGCTGGCGGGCTGTGATCACTGTCTTTGCCCTTGCTGCTCGATACCCCGGTGGTCAACCCAGACTCCTCCGGCTTCTCCTGGCGGCTTTTGCCTGGCATGTTTTGCTCTCCTGATTTTGAGCACACCCCAAGATTTTCCTTCTGCTCATTACCAGGGCAGTGGAGGGTCTGGGGTACAAGGAGAGAGAGGCACGCTGTGGTGGCCGAGACATGGGGAAGACTGCTCCGAAGCCCAGCAGCCCTTGGAGAATGTGGCCAAAGTCCCAGACCTCCCCCAAGAAAAGTCCAGGGATGGGTGTCTCTCACACACACCTTTGGCAGCCATCCCCAGGGACTCCAGGTTGAGAAGCTCTGGCCTGAGCCACCCCCAGCTGTTGACAAGAGGTAACGACCCCACTAGTGACAGGCCCTCCATGCCTCCATCTGCCTCTGCCTTTACTCACCCCGGCCATGACCCCAGCCTGGCTCACAGCCGGACGTCCATCCAGCAGAAGGTAAAGGGGCACCCGAGGCCATGGGCAGGCTCTCATGGAACCACCGGCAGCATCACAGCCTTGGAGATGAAGGGGCAGCCTTGGCTGGGTCGAGGAACAGGGCACATGAGTTTGCTCTGGTCCAGTAAAGATGCTTTCGAGGCAGCGCAGTTGTTAAAGAGAGAGGCCTTCGGGGTCAGGAATACCTGGCTTTGAACTTCAACTCTGCTCCTTCCCAGCCTTCCTCCTCAGAGCCTCAGTTTTTCATTTGTGAGATGGGGATGAGAAAGCACCCACCTCATGGGGCTCCTGTGGGGTACAGGAACCTCCTGGGGCCTGGCTAGCAGGCTCTGGGTCTCTGGAGGCCACGGTCATGCGTGTTCCCCGGCGTGGAGGGGCGTCTCTTTCCATACGTGCTTCTGGCAGTGTTGCACAGTGTTGCACAACTTGGCGGCCTCCTGGCTTCTGCACCAGAAGCTTGGGCCCAGGGCACACTGGTCAGTGCCCAGCAGTGGGGTCCTGGGGCCATGGCAGGCCCCCACCTTCTTGCACACAGCCACAGGGTCCACCATGTCCTTGAGACTCTCAATGAGCACAGGCTCATACTGGGTGACGAAGTGCTTGCACTGGATCATATAGGGCAGCGGCAGGATGCTGCAGGCACCCTTGAAGCCCATCAGGATGTCTCGCTTGGTGCTCTTGCTCTCAAGGTTGTGGGAGGACACCATGAGCAGCCTCTTGCAACCATTGCAGAAGCTGCCCTGGTTCTCCGTGTCCCACTCTGGGGATGGCACGACTGCATAGGCGTCAGGGAGTGCCCGGGACCGCCTCCGGTTGCCACACAGACGGATGAACTTGCACACCTTATCTGGGGTGATTTTGGCCACAAGCTGCACCAAGGAGGAGCTGTAGGTGTCCACCAAGATGATGCACTCCTTCCTGATAGAGACAGGCATTACCGAGCACACGCGCTCCAGGGCATGGGTGATCATGAGCTCAGAGCTGTTGGACATGAGCCAGTGATCCAGCTTCTGCACCACGCTCATGCACACCTCACAGGTCACGCCGGCCTTCATCTGCATCTCACTCTGTTTCCTTGGCAACCCCAGCTCCAGGGAGGGGACTCCGTCCATGGCCACTACTTGAGTCAAGCGGGCAGGTGCCCCTAGCTCCTCACAGAATCCTCCCTTCCCACAGAGCTCCCGCGCGGGGAGAAGGCTCAGTGCTTGCTCAGCAGGGACAAAAAACTGACGGAGGTAGTTCTTGCAGAGGACAGCCAGGCCAGGCCCCAAGGACTCACACTGCTCCTGGATGTTCAAGTCTGCCAAGGTCAGGTTGGACCGGACAGCCTCCTGGAGTCGGTAGACCTGCCGTACACAGTCTTGGCACAGAGCTCCTTCAGGCACCTGGGGAGGGTGGAACCTAAGGGGCCCATTGGCCATGAATGGAGCCACAGCCTCAGAGGTGTCCCCTTTGGAGAGTGGCCCCAGGGTGGCCAGGTGCCTCTGCAGCGGCTCACAGAGGCTGAGCGCTGTGCACACCTGTGCCGGGGCGCTGTCCGGGTCCCCGTGGAGCATGCTCAGGATGGCTGAACTGTGGGCATCCACCATCCACTTGCATCTGGCTGAAGACTCCTGGCTAGGGAGCCACTCACAGGTCTTCATCACCAGAGCCAGGATGTCAGACTCCGTGGCGTCCGGGTTCAGCCCATTGCCAGCGGCAGCTGCTATGTCCTGGCACACGTCGCAGGGCAGAGACTTCATGGTGGGTTTGTTCCATACGGCCCCTTGGCAGTACCCCACGGCCCCGCACCTGGCAGCTGCCTGCAGATCCTGGCACCACACCGTGGAGCCCTTTGCACACTCCTGGGGGCCTGAGGTGGGGCTGGCCCTGGTGGCCCCCAGGAGGCTGGGAAGGAGGAGCAGGGCACACAGCATGCTGCCCAGGGACTCTCCGGCTCCAGAGCACCCAGCAGTGGCTGCTGCTATAAACCCGGCTCTCCTGCCTGGCCCCAGAGGAGGTACAGAAGGGCGGCCCCACCTCCTGGCCACTCCCACAGCCTGACTCACACCCTGTGCCTGGGGGTCCCTGGCCTCTTGGCCTTTGCTCTTGCAGTGCCCGGAACACTATCCCTCCTCTCTTTTCCCTTGGATAAGACAAACTCTTACCTGTTTTCCGAGCCTAGTTGATATGTGAATGAAGCTCAGCTCCTAGGAGACCCTCCTGGCTCCCGGGCTGCGTCCCCGCCTCCCCCTGCTGCAGTAGTTCCTGGGGTTCCCTTCCCCGTGGCTCACTGTCCTCTCCTGACTTGTTTGTGTGGCCTGGGTCCTCTCCTGGAATGTGACGCCTCTCGAGGAGTCTCTGCCCCCATTCTGGGACGCACAGAAAGGGATCCTCTGCTTTCTATTTGCTGAAGATTGAGTGATGCCAATGACTGGCCACCCGCTGGATGCCACTGTTTTCTAATGTGGCCTCAGGGCCATGTGCCCAGCTGGGGTTCTGCCCCTGGCTGTGGCACCCACTGGCTGTGCTGTTCGAGGAGTTCGTCTCTTTGAGCTTCAGGTCTTCACCTGTGCAGTGGGAGAGCTGTGGACCTCACTGCCACGCCACAAAAGCCACTTGCAAACCCAGGTCCTGAGCCCAGCCGGTTTTTTCATTCTAGAAATATCAATCAAAGGTTGAGTGTGGGCTGGTCCGTGGTAGGTGTGGATTAAATGTTTGTTGAAGGCACACACACACAAAAGGTGTTTGTTGCATTTCTGTGTCATCTGTTATCTTATCTTTTTCTTCTTCCTCAGTTTTTAAAATAGTTCTTAGGCGAGAGAGTCAGCTAGGTGAGCACACACACACGCTTTGTGTCAGGTCCTGTTCATTAAATGGAGAATTCTGGAGTCAGCCTCACCTCTGGCCTAATTGCCACACAGTCAAGGAGTGGGTAGGCCAGAGGTTTGATGGCAGGGGCTCCCCTGGCCCCCCATGTGGGTGTCCTCAGCTCAGCTTCCTGGGCTTGAGTGCTCCATAGGAACACACTTCCCAGTTATGTGGGTCAGGCAGCCAGGCCTGAAATTGCAGCAGCCACTCATGAGGAATGCAGTAGTGCAGGGTGCTTCCCGCCAGCCCTCCTGCTGGGTGCAGGGGTCAGGAAGAGAAGACGGAAAATAGGATTTACTGAGTTCTTGCAGTGACTTCCAAGGACTCTGGTTGCTGGGGACCAGTGGAGGGGACGGTCTTAGGGAACAGGTGAGTCTGGGTGTGCTTAGCTGCAGGGTGGCCGCTGGCCAGCACCTCCAGGTCATACCCCAGGTGGGGCTGGAGACGTACGTGGGTGTCCTTATCTAGACTTGACTCAGCCAAGCGCGTGTTGATGCGTTTCTACAGGCTTATGGTGGGCCTGCCATTCATTCAGTCCATCAGCTGACATTTCCAGGGCACCCACTCACATCCCACCAGGACTTTGGGCACCAGGCTGAAGCAAACAGAAGGCCCTGCCCCTTGGCGTGAACACAGCTGCATGCCAGACTTCCTGCGAGTCCCTCCAGACCCAGCCCCCACTGCGCTGTCTTGGTCTCTTGCACTGAGGGGGTGCCACCTAGGAGGCCAGAATGTCCTCCTCATCCTGACATTCCTTGAGCCCAGCACAACACTCCGATAATGAAGGGCTTCTTGGCTCAGCATTGTCTTTGTAAGATTGACCCACGCTGCTGTGTTTATCTGTAGAGCCCACATTCTTGTCTCTGGGTAGAATTCCACTGGGCAGGTGGAATGCCCCACTGGGTCCTGGGTGTGTATTAATTAGGTCAGTGCACCACTACGGCGGATTTGTCTACTCTACCCTTGATTGGCCTTTGGGCCAGTTCCACTGGGAAGCTAGCAGGAGTAATGCTGCCCCGAACGCTTCTGTGTATGTCTTGGATGCACACGTGTCTTCCCTTCTCTGTTGGGTATTACCGGGGAGCGGCACGGATTGGGCATGCGTAGTGTGTGTGTGCTGAGCAGATACTGCTGGATTGCTTTCCAAAGTGGTTGTGCCCGTTCCCACTCCCCTCAGCAGCATTTGAGGAATTCCGATTGCTCCATGTCTGTTTTGTTTCGGGGAGTGGGGTGTTTTCCAACACCAACGACCGATTCTTACAGACGCCAACTGGGTGCCCTGTAATTGCTTTCAGTTCTGACACCAACTACCCGGAGTTAGCAAAGGCCCCACAGGTTAAGGGTTCAGCCCCCACTTTAGAAGCTATAATTACAGGTCCAAGGTTGGCACCTGTACTTTGGATGAAGTGGCTATAAATTGGGGTCCTGCAACCCCCTCCTCGGGTTTGGTAGTTCTCTAGGGTGGCTCACAGAATTCAGGAGGCCCTTTGCTTACATTTCTTATTTATCATGAAAGATATGACTCAGGAGGCCATGCACAAGGCAAGGACTAGGGGCCAGGGTACAGGACTCCCACACCCTCTGGGTGTGCCACCCTCCTCACGCCCCCATGTGTTCACCAACTAGGAAGCTCATCAAACCTCATTGTCCAAGATTTTCCAGTGTTTAATCTCCAGCAGCCCCCACCCCTTCCCAGAGGCCAGGGGGTGGCGCTGGACATTCCAGTCCTCGGGTGGCTTGGTCTTTCTGGTGACCAGCCCCATCAGAGGCCATCTAGGGACCCCACCCTAGGTCACCTCATTAGCATAAACTCAGGTGTAGTCAGAGGGGGCCATTATGAATAACAAAATACACTTCTGTCACTCAGCAAATTCCAAGAGTTGGAGCTCTGTGCTAGAAAGTGGGGACAAAACCAAACACATTCATTTTAATATGGGGTGGGGGGGATGATGCTGGATTACTTAATGACGGCTGCAAGAACGGTGCAAGGCACTCCCAAGTACCTTTTCCCAGACGCACCTGCCCCACTTGCTTCGAGGTTCTCACTGCTCCTCCCTCCTTTCCTCTCACCTGTCTGTCCACCTATCTAGCCACCTACCTGTCGGTCCACACACGTATATATTTGCACATATTTGTTCTTATAACCTTTGAGCGTAGGTGGAGACATTGTATCTCTTTACCCCAGTTACTTTGGTGCCTATTTCCTAAGGACCAGGACATTCTCTCATAACCAGGGTGCATTTATGAAAATAAAGAACTGTAGTGTGGTTACAATACTAGAATTTAACCCACAGCGCAGTTCAGCTTTACCAGCAGCCCTAGTGCTGCCCCATGTGGCATTGATTTCCCAGGTCTAGCCCCAGTCCAGGCACCCTGGTCATGGTGCCTCAGTGGCCTTCCATTGAGAGCTGATGGCAACTTTGTTTTCTTTTGTAGCACTGGGGAACCAGCTGGTTATTTTGTAGAATGTCCCTCCCTGCAGGTCTGGCTGGGCTTTCCTCATGACCAGACCCTGGTCATGCCATTGTATGGGGAGGCATTGTTGATTTATCAACATGCATGATCTTTGATCACTTGGAGAAGATATACCAGTTTCCTTCTCTGTAAAGTTATTTCCTGCTTGTAATTAATAAGCGACATTTAGAAAGGCACCTTGAAAATATGTAACGATCTTATTCCTCATGAAATGTTTATGCATGTATTTGAACACCTGCCCATCATTTTCTAGCCCTGTCTTCCTTCTATATTAATTAGTTTGTATTCTTTTGTGAATAAAAAAGCTTTATCTCCCCTTCCTCTCTCCTTCCTTCTGTTCCCTTCTCCTCCCTCCCTCCCTGCCTCTCTTTTTCCTTCCTTCCTCTTTCCTTTTTTCTTTTTTAAGACTCAGAATTATTTTTTACTTTATTTCTTTAAGTTTATTTAGTAGACTATAACCCAACACACCTGTCCCACTTGCTTCGAGGTTCTCACCACCCCTCCTTCCTTTCCTCTCACCTGTCCACCTACCTAGCCACCTACCCAACTGTTCCTACACATGTATATATTTGCACATACTTTTTTTATATCATTCATTGCTTTTGATGCCAAAATTGTCCCAGATGTGATCTATGGGAATCCCCTCAGGCATCGTTCTTTGGCACTTCCGTACTTTCCGGCACAAGACATATCCCAGGCTCATCTTTTACATTCCTTGAACCAGCCGTGGAATCAGCCTGTTCTCCAGGGATCTTGGTGTTTAGAAACCAATATCTGGATATGAAATGTGCTCATTGCTCCTGTGCTGTCACGCCTTTTAGGCCCTCTGAGTGAAAACCTTACCTCTTCCTGACATGGGGTGAAAGAGGAAGGAAGGAGGGACGGTGTGCACAGGGAGAAATATAGAAACATGCACAGACATAGAAACAATATATATATACACACACATGCACACACACACGTGTGTATGTAACATATTCATCCATCCATCTTCACAAGACTACGAGTTCACACTGATACTTCCAACACTCAGGGCGGTGTAACTCCCCTGCCCAACAGCGAGAGGTTTGGCTCCCATGATCTTTAACCTATTTACCCCTTACTGAACCCTAGAATATAACCAAGCCATTTTAGAAACACCACTGTGAAATGCAAACCCTGCTAACTAGAGCTCTTGCTTGCTACACATTTCTCTTTATTCTGTTGAGATAAATTTCACATACAGCTAAATGCACACATCTTCACACACCTGCAGAACGCACACCCCCATCAAGGGGCAGAATGGTCCCGCATGCTCCTTCCCAGTTACTCGTCAATGAGAGCAAACACTTTTCTTCCACAGATTAATTTTGCCTGTTCTTGAACCTCGTATTGGTGGAGTTGAACAGGAGGGAAAGGATGTCCTCTGTGCCTGCCTCTTTCGCTTGATGTTATGAGACCCAGGCATGTTGTTCCTATGACTACAGGCTGTTCCTTCACCTTGCTGGGCGGTGCTTCATTGTGTGGCTTTCCCACACTCTGTTCATCCACCCTGAGCTGGCGTGGAGTGGTTTCCAGTTTGGTGTTCTTCAAACATGGCTGCTCCGAACAACTTGGTGACGTCGGATGGTGTGCAGAATGTTTCTGTAGGGTGTGTACCTGTGCGGGCAGGTGGGTGTGTGCTGCGCAGATTCCCCAGGACTCCTCCGAAGTGGCCATACCAGCTGCTGTCACCTACCCATGTTGCTGGTGCTGGTTGCTGCATGTGGCTCTGATTTCACCCCTTCAGAAAATGCAGAGAATGGTATCATAGACATTCATCCTCCACCCACACTTTAACAAATGCTACCATTGGCTGTATATATATATATATATATATATATTTTTTTTTTTTTGTAAACCCCATTTGTTTCAAAAAGCTACATGCAAGGTATTCGCGTTTTCTCCCCAAGTAAAGATGAGCCTTGCTGCAATGGAGTTAGGGAGGGTGGGAAGAGGCCGTCTTGTGGGTAAGACCCTGACCTGTAACCTGGGGCCAGGAAGGAGGGAACAAAGAAGGGGGCTTCCTCCCCAAATAAGTGTTCTGAGGGGACAGAACCTGCTTGTGGCTTGCTTTATGGAGAGGCATCTTTCAGAGAGAATAAGGGAGGCTTTGATGCTGACCAAGGGAGAGCGTGAATGGGAACAACATGCTTACCTCCGATTTCTGAGGCTTTGGCCCTTTCACCCCCATTTCACCATTGGCCCTTGTGGTCCTGCCATGCAGAAGGGAAGGGTTACCCTGCGTACACAGTGCCATGTGCTACTGTTCCTCTCTCTGAATGAGGAGATGCAGGGTAACAGAGTTGCCTCCTTCTCCTAAAGCCCAGAGGGGCTTGTCCAGCCTGCTGTGGAACTTGGGACCCAGATAGCGCGACCTTCCCTGCCCTCTATCCCCTCTACCTGGTCACCAGCTGCTGTCACTTGCTCCCTGCCCACTCCCATGCTTCCTCTCCTCCCCTCTGCCCTTCCCAAGTCTCCTGGGTGACCCTCTTGTCCCTCTCTGGGGCCCAGCTTCATTGCCCGGCCATGTGGGGCCTCAAAGGTGGGAATCACGGGTCACTCATTTCACAAACACTTTCCAAGCCCTGCTGTGAACTGCGGGGTGGGGGCTGCTGGGCACTAGGGGCTCGGTGGGGATGAAGATAGATGAGGAGTGGCTCTTTGGGGTGGGGAGACAGACCATGAACGAGTGAACATGAAGTGACCACTCAAATGGCAGGCAGAAGGGAGTTCCGTGGGGTGAGACCATGGGGGAAGGTGGAGATTTGGGGAGAGGTGGCACTATCGGTCCCTGGGAAGCAGGTGTGAGCTCAGCACAGGGATTAAGTGGGTACCCAGGGGAAAGCACCCCAGGAGGGGGACTCACCAAGGGCAAAGGCCCCAGTGTGGGCACAAACTGCTAATTGAGTAGCACGGATGTGGCATGGGGTGGATGTAGGTGGAGGGGAGGGTCGGAGGGCAGGTGAAGAGTGAGGCTGGAAGGAGTTGTTGGCTGCTTCTGGGAAGGTGGAGGTGACATTTCCCAAATACCGCCTTTGTGAAAGCTGGAAAGAGTCACACCCCAGGTGAGGGGCAGCCTGAGGCCAGGGTCGGGGCTGCTTCCAGGTGAGCACCAGTTGTGGGAAAGGCACTGCACACAGAGGCCTGCTCCTGCCTGGCAGAGCTGGGCAGCAAGTGGGGGCAGCCTGACGAGCTGGGTGAGGGTGGCTGGAGGCTAAGTGGGAGGCCCTGACTCATACGCGAGCCGAGTGTGGGTGCTGAGGGCTGGGCAGGGTGCAGGGGAGGTGCAGGCTGGCAGGAGAGGGAAGCGCCCTTGCCACAGTCCCTTCCTAGTCAGAGATTTGAGAAGCCAGGGAAGGGTAGAGCCTGGGAGCTGCCCAGCCCAGATCACCATCCACCCCCTCCCCCAGCCCAGATCACCCTCCACCTCCTCCCCCAGC
>NW_012114522.1:2487330-2501715 GCF_000951035.1 Colobus angolensis palliatus | reverse complement strand
CTCCTCCCCCAGCCCAGATCACCCTCCACCTCCTCCCTCAGCCCAGATCACCCTCCACCTCCTCCCCCAGCCCAGATCACCCTCCACCTCCTCCCCCAGCCCAGCTTGGCTGAAAACAACAGAAACTCCTTTCACAGTTCTGGGAGTCTGATGTCTGAAATCAGGGTGTCAGCAGGGCCATGCTCCCTCCGAAGGCTGCGGGGAGGCTCTGGCGGGGGCCAGTGATCCCCGCCAAGCTTGCAGCTGCATTGCTCTAGCCTCTGCCTCCATTGTGGCTTTCTTCTCTGTGTCTCTGTGTCCAGATTTCCTTCTTCCTATGAGAATACCAGTCATTGGATTTAGGGGCCACCCGAATTGAATATGACCTCATCTCAACTAATTACATCTGCAAAAACCCTAGCTCCAAACTAGGTCAGATCACAGGTAGCAGGGTTAGGACTTGAATGTATCTTTTTTTGGGAGGAAGACGGCACAATTCAACCCACAACTGATGGGTTCTGGGCACTGGTGACCTTGAACTTAAACTCGACTGTGGTTCAGATCCAGCCTTGGCCCTGAGAAGTCTGGAGCAGGGAGGCCCCCTGTGGTGCAGAGTGTCTGGGGTTAGGGCAGGCACCCGAGTGTTTGTGGAGCACCTAGCACTCACAGTCTCTGGCTGCTGCCTCTAAAGTCCTTCTGAGCACATGGCCACCATTGGAACCTCAACTCCCTGAGATCACACAGGCCTGAGACGCAGGCAGCTTTGGGGGCCAGAACCCTGTTTCCTTAGTCCCTACAACCTGAAACTTTAAGAGGCACTGAAACTTCCAGCCACAGTGGCCCCAACTCCAGACACTTAGAAGCCCCATCATAAAACTTAGCCTTGTCATAAGGTGCAGAGACCCAGGGTCTGTGGCATAAGGACCGGAGACCACAGAAACTTAGGTGTTGAGACTCAGGACTTTGGGGCCTTGAGGTCACACCTCCAGAGCCAGAGACCTTCTTTCCGGAGTCTCAGCACCTTGGTGTTAGAGGGACAAGTACAGAATGCTGGACTGGCCAAGCATCTCCCATGCACCAGCACCTTGGGCAGCCTGGCTTCCTCGCTCCTGAGTCTGTGGCTCAGGAAGGCCTGCAGGTAGGTTCCCACAGGGGTCCTCCCCAGTGCGGGCATGCCAGCCTCCACCTCCCTGGCCCAACTGCGGCTGCTGGCCCATCTTAACACAACAGGCCCCACACACCCACCTGCCCCTAGAAGCTCCTTGAGCGAGCTGGGAGTGCCTCCCCCACAGGTAAAGGGGTTGTCTCATCCCCAAAGGCGAAGGCTGAGGGCTGGTGAAATGTGCAGAATCCCTCTTTCCCTGTTAGAAGACGGGACTAAGCAGACCCTCAAAGCAAACACTTGTACACTGGTACCATGTTTATTGGTCTTTATTTTCATACACGTATTCAGCAATTATTTACTAAGAGCCTTCTATGTGCTGAGTGCTATTCTAGATGCTGGGAATATTTGAGTTAACAAAACAGACAGAAACCCTGCACTCCTGGAACTTCTATTCTAGTGGAGGAAGCAGAAATTAAACAACACATATCATAAGTGTTACAATACGGAGGAAAGTGGTGAGTGAGGTGGAGACATTGTATAGGTTGTAAGGGGACTGGAAACAGGAGTGTGTGTGTTCAGGGAAGGCCTCTGTGACTCAACAAAACATCTGAGTGTAAACTTGGAGGAGCTGTGAGAGAGACAGGTCAGTGTCTGTGCACCAAGCAGCGAGGCCAGCCTGTGCAAAGGTCCTGTGGCAGGTGGGTGCAGGAAGAACAGGGCCAGGAGACTCGAGCGGAGTGATGAGGACGGGAGCAGAAGGCGCCGGGGTCACAGCGATCCTGTAAGTGGAGTCTGACTCTTCCTCCGAGGGCAGTGGGGAGCCAGAGCAGGGTTTTGAGCAGAGAGCTGACATGATCCCATGATGCTTCTAAAAGCACCATGTTGGGCTTAAGTACAGGGGCCATGCCTCCTTCAAGCCCCTGTTCCTGGCATATAAGGGGTGCACCCTAGCGTTAGTGCCAGCTGTGCCAGGTATCCCTTAGCGGCGGCCACCAGGATCTGGGGCCAGGGTGGAAGCAGGGAGCATGCCGAGGAGGAGTCGGGGCCGACTGTGGTGATCTGGAGGAGAAGCCACGGGGTCTCGGGTGGCAACGGTAGGTGACAGGCTGCAGATTCAGCATCTGCTTGAAGTTAGAGCCAGTCAACAGGATTTGCTGATGGTTTGAATGTGGCATGTGTGAGAAAGAAGAGAGTCAGGGGCACACCAAACGTTTGGCCTGGGCCACTCAGACAATGAACCAGAGGAGGGGACCCAGGCAGGCAGACCTGCTGGGCTGTGGTTGCAACACCCAGGTGGCCTGATCCAGGGCGGGGAGCAGAGGGAGGGTGGGGAGGGATACAGGACTGGGCCATTGCTGTGGGCGGTGAGAGGGAGGAGTCGGGGGAGGCCCAGACTTGCTGGCTGTCTCTTCTCCCAGAGGTCAGGACTGGGTTGCAGGAGGCAGATGGGGATCTCAGTGCCAACATGGTGAGGGCAAGAGTTTGTGGGACATGCCTGCAGAGGTGCTCTTCAACAGATACTTGGGACTTGGCAGTAAGGACCAGACCCAAGAAGAAAGTACAGAAATCACAGGCTCTGGCTGGTGTTTGAGGTGCTGAGGCTGGGGACATCCAGGGGGAGAGTGGGGGAAGAGGAGCCAGGGTTGATGGGGGAGAGCCAGGTCTGGAGGGGCTGCTGGATTCACAGCCTAAGATGTGGGAGGGCATCATTGGAAGAGCATGAGGCCTCCTGCCAGGGAGGAATTTGGGTGATTTTGAGTCACAGCTGCCCTCCATGAGTGGAAGAAGGCCTGGGGCGCAGCAGCAGGTCCTGTCATTGGAGCGGGACTGAGGGAAGCACCAGGGCTGGACTCATCGGCTTCTGTTCAGGAGCTGGGCACTGAAGGCAGAACAGGGTGGGATGGAGGCGAGAATGGGGGCTGCAGGGAGACCAGAGGAGGAGGCAAGGGCGTAAATGCTTCTCTAAGCTGCACTGCTCGGGATGGCCAGTCACTCACCTGCCAGGCTGCCCTTTTGTCAGGGTTGTGGCAGACCCAACCCTCCTGGGTTGCTGGGGGCTGGATACGTTGGGAAGCGCAGGACTCCAGAGGGTCCCAGGGACGGCCAGCTGCTTTTCCTGGTCGGAGCTGTCATCCCTGGGGCCACAGGCAGCATCTCCAGTGGCCCTGAGAGTAGAGGGACGGGGGACAGGTGCCCACCTACCCAGACCCACCCCTCACATGTGCACAGTTCCTCAGGCCAGAGTCAAATGCCTTGAAGCTGCTTTCTTTCCTTTTTCTTTTCTTTCTTTTTTCCTTCCTTCTCTCCTTCTTTCATTCCTTTCCTTTCATTTCTTCCCCCCTCCTTCCTTCCTCCCTGTCTTCCCTTTTCCCTTCCCTTTTGGTTGGGCTTAAAGCCAATGAAAGAGGTCAGACTGGGGGTTGGAGGGATGGGGATAAAGGAAGGAGGTGGGAAGGGGAAGGGAGGGAAGAAAAGAACCTATTTCCCAGCAGAGCTAAGATCAGTAAGCCTCTGATGTCACACAGTGAGTTGGAGGGACACAAGCACTGGGCCCCATGCCCCGCCCACCCCAGGAACTGTGGGTAGCTTTCAGCACTGCCCCGGCCCCCCCAACCATGGCTCCTCGCAGCGGCCTCCAAAGCATCAGGGGCTGCAGGTGGCTTCACTGGGGATTAGGGCTTCAATATATGAATTTTAGGGGACACAATTCTACCCATAGGGTCATCACTATTTGTGAGTATTGGGGTACCTGCTGGGGTACTGTAGGATTGTTCCAATCAGCTCAGATGCCTGGGATGCTGCTGAGGGGCCGCCCCTGCAGCTGGTCTTTCCTGAGCCCTCGGGAGGGACTGAGCCTGCTCCTCTGGCCCCAGCATGACCCTGAGCAGCCTTGTTGAGGTGATGGTCGCTGGGATCCAGGCCTGGAGTGGGGCTTGAGCACAGGGGCCATGCCTCCTTTGAGCCCCTGTTCCTGGCCTATAAGGGGTGCACTCTAGCGTTAGTGCCAGCTGTGCCAGGTATCCCTTAGCAGCAGCCACCAGGGGCGATTGTACATGCAGTGTCGTGGGGAAACCCCGGGACATGGAGATAGGACCTGTGCCCTACCTGGGGAAACCACCAAGCCACTGTGCATGTCAAGTCTGCAGGGTTAGCCGCATTTCCCATTGCAGAAACTGAGGCTCACCCTAGGTCATGGCAGCCTGCTGCAGGACTAAGGTTTCCCTCACCTTCAGCCGGGCTGTCTCCGAGCCTGGCTCACCTTCTCATCCCACTGAGCTGAGATATATCCGGGGCTGGCTCTCCCAGCACAGAGGAGCTCGGAGAAGCCATGTCACCTTTACTGACAAGTACTTTTCTTATAGAAGTGGGTCCCAAAAGGACCCCGTGTGCTCAGTTCTGGGGGCTGGAAGTCCTAGATCAAGGTATGGGCAGGGTTGGTTCCTTCTGAGGCTGTGAAAGTGGTTGCATCCTCCTTGTAACTCCCTGCAAGGAGGTTACTGGGTTGCTGAGGGGAAGGGTGCTTAGGCCCGGGTGACTGAGAGTGGAGCATGTCATCCTGGGCATCCCCTGCCTGAGTGAGCTGACTTCTGCCTCCATGCCTTGCCTTGTGTGTAAAGAAAGGATCCTACTAGTCCTGACAAGCGTTAAAAGTTAGAACATCTGGCTAAGTCCCTTGCACCTGGTAAACCCTCAATATAGTGTCCATTTTACAGATGGGAACACTGAGGCTTAGGGAAGTTCAGAGCCAGGGTTGACCTGAATTTACATGTCCGATGAAGCCAGTATGTGCACGCGGATCATTGTAGATCCATGATTTCTATTTGGACTTTACTCCCATTCTGGAAAGGGTTCTGTTTTGCAGGGGGAGATAGACACGCAGCTCACAAATAAGTCCATCCACACACTGGGACTGTGGACCTCAAAATTTGGCTGTCAGAGCACGGGGGTCCTCTAGGCTCAGCAACCGCAGGGACAGGCTCGGGGCAGGACCCTGGGGAGGCTCCTGTTCTTGGAAGATGGAGCCTGGCATTTCGAAACTGGAATTATGAAACAAACTACGACCCAGGATGGAACGGAGCCTGTGCACCCCAGGATGTCCCAGAGATGGGAGCCTTCTGCATGTGCGGCTCGGGCTGTTGAGAGAAGTGAAGCACTGCAGATACAGCAGAGGCGTTTCTCCCCTTCCTCCGCCCTGCAGACGTGACCTCCACGCGCAGGCTGATGCTCCCCGTCCACACCTGCTCAGTTTCGACACTACTGTGTCGCCGGCCTCAAATGTGTGTGAGCGGCTCATGCTCGGGGCCCGCGGAGGCTTGCTCTTCTTCACTCTGTTATGTCCAGAAAACGCATCCCCGTAGGTAGGGGAGAGTCCACTGTGGGAAGAACCAGCAGTGTGGCTACTTTCTTTCTGAGGCACAATTGTGTTTTGTGCCCCCCACTGTCCTGCTGCTCAGGGCCCTGTGGCATGCAAGCAAGCGGGGAGAGTGGCAGGGGTGTGGTGCCTGGAGGTGGAAATGTGGCGCAGGGCAAGGGGCATCTCCCGCGTCACTCAGTGTGGCCAAGGCGTGCTCAGAGCCCTGCGCCAGCCAGGCACAGAGAGGAATGCTGGACTCTAGATTCCTGTAGTCCAAAGAAGGGTTTTGCCTGTCTTCCTCCCTTCCTTCCTCTTCACTCCCTCCCTCCTTCATTCCTTCTCTTCTCCCCTCCCTCCTCCCCTTCCTTCCCTCCCTTCCTTCCTCCTTCCATGTCTCCTTTCCTTTCCATCTGCTTTCCTTTCCATCTCCCTCCCTCCCTCCCTTTCTCTCCCCTCCTTCCCTTTCTCTCACCTCCCTCCCTTCCTCTCCCCTCCCTCCCTTCCTTCCTCTCCTTTCCTTCTCTTCCTCCCTCCATTGCTTCCTTCCTCTATCCCTCCCTCCCTCTCTCCCTCTCTCTCTCCCTCCCTTCCTTTCTTCCTTCTTTCTTGCCTGCCTTCCTGACTTCCTCCATCCCTGCCTTCTTCCCTCCCTTCCTTTCTCCCCTTTCTGTTCTCTCCCTGCCTTCCTCTCCCCTCCCTCCATCCTCCCTCCCTTCCTTCCTCTCCCCTCTCTCCCTCCTTTCCTTTCTCTCCCCTCCCTTCTTCCTCCCTCTCTTCCTTACTTCCTCACCCCTCCCTCCCTCCTTTCCTTACTTCCTCACCCCTCCCTCCCTCCTTTCCTTTCTCTCCCCTTCATCCCTCCCTCCCTTCCTCTCTTTTTCCTCTCTCCCTCCCTTCCTCTCTTTTCCCTCCCTCCCTCCCTCCCTTCCTCCCTTTCTTCCTTCTCTCTTCCTTCCTTCTTCCCTCCCTTTCTTCCTTCCTTCTTCCCTCCCTTTCTTCCTTCCTTTCTCTCCCCTCCCTCCCTCCCAGCACCTTCACAATAGCCCAGGATGGAATGTACAGACTGACCAGGAAACAAACCCTTGCTTTTCTTCCTACCTATGGGTGAACTTGGGCAAGTTACCATGTGACATTGTGCCTTTGGTCTCCCTGCCTGTGAGATGGTGATGACACTTCCTGCCTGACAGGGCTTCTGTGACCCAGCACCAGGTGCAGGATGCACCTGGCACTTGGTAGATGCTGGGGGCTGCCATGCATTTGTTCATGGAATCACGTGGGGTGGGCTTGTCTCTGTGCAGGGTCCTCCGGAGCCCCCCCAGCCCCCAACTCTTCCACATTGGCCCTGGAGGGAAGCAACTTCTCAGAAGACAGGGTCTGTGCTGTCTCCAGCCATCTTTGGCCTGGAAAATCGCTCCAATGTTCCCAAAATCCAATGGCAGCCCCCAGCCAGACATTCCTCCACACCCAGGGTCCCCAGCAGCCGCCCCTTCCTTCCAGAGAGGTTCATGAGGAAGGTACCTGGGGCTGGTGGGAGGGGTGGGAGCTGGGGAGACATCTGGAAATTCTCCATCCTTGAAATTAGTTAAACAAATAACGTTTGCTCTCCTGCTTACCCTCCAACAATCTGAAGAATGGGGCCCCTGGGATGTGTGGGGCTGTGCATTTTCCTGTGTCTGGTTGGGGTTTCTCCAGAAAGGAGGGTCCCAGGATGGATATGGGCAAGGCCCTTGGTGTCTTCGGGACCTGGGCTCTGCAGACTGCGTGTGGCCTCAGGCAGGCGGCCCCCAGTGCCTTGGCCCAAGTTCTCATCTGTTCCTGGAGTACTTGCTGGGAGGGTATTTAAGGACCCCCTGTCTGTGACTCATGAGCTCTGCCTGGTGGTGCCGGGCTCTCTGGAGTGACACGGTGTGTGACCCTCTAGGCTGCAGGAGGAATTAAAGGAGCCAGGGAAATCATCACTTGGCTGCCAGGCTGGAGGGGGCAGCTGCAAACCCCACACCCGCTCCCCAGCCCTTTCTTGGGTCCCCCAGGCCCCCCAGAAGTTGTCAGCCATCACGGTTGAGTCTCAGGCAAGGCCCCATCATCTTTATGTCTGCTCAGCAGCCTCTGGGTAACTGCGAGCCACATGCCAAGACCCTCACTCCAGGTGAGGCTCCCAAGCTCGCCCCGCAGGACTCACCACGGCTGTAGGTACTCTGTGTAAGGATGCATCCATGACTGTCTCTCACACACATATGTTACCCAGCTGTCCAGGGCTCTCCTGCCCTGAGCTCCAGCACCTGGATGAGGCCTGGCACATGGGAGGTGTCCATCTGCAGCAGACTGAATGAATCTGAGTGAGTGAATGAGGGAGTGCATGAATGAGTGACTGAATGAATGAGTGAGAGAGTGAGTGAGTAAATGAGAGAGTGAATGGGGGAATGAGTGAATGAGGGAATGAATGAGTGAGGGAATGAGTGAATGAGGGAATGAGTGAGTGAGTGAAGGAATGAGGAATGAGTGAATGAGTGAATGAGTGGATGGGAGAGAGTGAATGCATGAGTGACTGGGTGAATGAGTGAGGGAGTGAATGAATGAATGAGGAAGTGAGGGAATGAGTGAGTGAATAAATGAATGGATGGGAGAGTGAGTGAGTGCATGAGTGACTGAGTGAGTGAATGAGTGAGGGGGTGAATGAGTGAATGAAGGAATGAGGGAATGAGTGAGTGAATGAGGGAATGAGTGAATGAGTGAGTGAATGAATGAGTGAGTGAATGAGTGAGTGAATGAGTGAATGAAGGAATAAGGGAATGAGTGAGTGAGTGAATGAGGGAATGAGTGAGTGAGGGAATGAGTGAGTGAGTGAATAAGTGAGTGAATGAGTGAATGGATGGAAGAGAGTGAGTGAATGCATGAGTGACTGAGTAGGTGAATGAGTGAGGGAGTGAATGAATGAAGAAGTAAGGGAATGAGTGAGGGAGTGAATGAGTGAGTGAATGAATGAGGAAGTAAGGGAATGAGTGAGTGAGGGAGTGAAAGAATGAGTGAATCAGGAAGCAATGAGTGAATGAATGCATGATAGACTGAGGGAATGAATGAATGAGTAAATGAGTACGTGAATGAATGAAGTAGCCTGGGGCCTGGGCCTGGGTCTTTAGCAGCAGCAGCAGCAGCAGCAGCAGCAGTGGGGCCTGGTCTCTGGGAGGCCCTGCTACACCCCAGCTGGGAGTCCTGAGGCCAAGCCACTGTCCTCCTTGGGCCTTGGTTTCCCATCAAGGGATGGGAAAATGGTTTCCAGATTCCACCCTCTAAACAGCTGACAGATATCCATGGGGCACACCTCTGTGTCAGCCCAGTGCTGGGTGCTGGGAATACCCAACTCTCAGACCTGTCCCTGCTCCTGAAGAGTGCACAGTAGTGACATGGGGGACCAGCCTTCCACACACCCGACACGCCTCCACTGGGCCATGCACGTGCTATGGGCACACAAGGTAGGGCAAGCCTGAGGGGCATGTAGTCTGCCCATGGGCACAGGTGGGGTTCAGACCCTCAAATGCCACCATAGGGAGTCTGGGCTTTGCCACTGGGGTGCTGAGGGGGCTACAGAAGTGTTCAGAGTGGGAGCGTGCCAGGCTGGTTTTGTGAGTCCCAGACCCCACTGGTGCAGGACTGCAGAGGAGTGAGGGCCAGACTGAGGCAGGGAGCTCAGAGAGCATGCTGAAGCCCATTCAGGCTTCTCAGGGCCAAGGCTGGATCTGAACACTCCCCGACACCGGGCAGGCAGCACCTTCCTCCTCCCGGGACAGGAGCGAGATCCCCTGAAGTGCTTGTGCAAATGCACATTTGACCAAGGCAGGAAGCATCCTTCACAGTGTGACCCGGGCCCTATTCCGTGCCTTTTCTCCCCAGCTGCCCGGCTCCTCCTGCTCTGCACAGCCCTCCCCTCACCACCATGAATTCTCCTCCTTGTGCCACACACCCGACACCACTGACCAGCTCCTGCTCTGCCTTCCATCTGGAAGGCTCTTTTCTTTTTCCTTTTTTTATTTCTTATTTTTTTTTTTTGAGATGGAGTCTTGCTCTGTCACCCAGGCTGGAGTGTGGTGGCGTGATCTTGGCTCACTGTAACCTCTGCCTCCCAGGTTCAAGCAATTTGCCTGCCTCAGCCTCCCGAGTAGCTGGGATTATAGGCATATGCCACCACGCCTGGCTAGTTTTTGTATTTTTTAGTAGAGACAGGGTTTCACCACATTGGCCAGGCTGGTCTCTAACTCCTGACCTCAGGTGATTTGCCCGCCTCGGCTTCCCAAAGTGCTGGGATTACAGGCGTGAGTCCCTGCGCCTGGCCTGGAAGGTTCTTGTGTTCCCCCTCTTCTCTGCTGGCCAATGTCTGTGATGCTTTTCCGCTTTCAGCTGAAACACACATCGCCCCCAAATGCGTGCAGTTTTCTGGGCGCCCTGCCCCAGACTTCTGCAAGCTATGTGCTCACCTGCTGACTCATGGACCAGAGGACCCGGACCCCTGAGGACATGGGCAATGTCCCGGCCTCTCTCTAGCCCCATGCCCAGCAACTGGCTTACTGCTCTGTGCTTCAGTTTCTGCCTCTGTAAAACGTGTCAGTAGCAGGACTCAGCTCCTAGGATTGCCAGAAGGATGAGGTGAGCAGCGCCCAGCAGAGTGTAAGAACTTGGATACGTTAGTGTCAGGCTCCATGTTGGGGTCAGGCACCACGATGGGTTCATGCTCCGTGTTGGGGTCATGTGCTGTGTTGGGTTCATGCTCCGTGTTGGGGTCATGTGCTGTGTTGGGTTCATGCTCCGTGTTGGGGTCATGTGCTGTGTTGGGGTCAGGCTCCTTGTTGGTGTCAGGCTCCGTGTTGGGGTCATGCGCCGCGTTAGGGTCAGGCTCCGTGTTGGGGTCAGGTGCCAATTTAGGGTCAGGCGCCAGGTTGGAGTCAGGTTTTTTGTTAGTGTCGGATGCTGTGTTAGTCCACTCAGGCTGCCAAAACAAAATACCTGGGACTAGGGGCTTAAACAAGAGTAATTCATTTTCTCACAGTTCTGGAGGCCAAAAGCTTGAGACCAAGGTGTCGGCAGGGTTGGTTTCTCCTGAGACCTCCCTGCCCGGCTTGCAGGCAGCCGCCATCTCCCCGTGTCCTCACATGGTCGTCCCTCTGTGCGTGTGTATCCTCATCTCCTCGTCTTATAAGGACATCAGTCCAGTTGGACTAGGGGCCACCCACATGTCCTCATTTAACCTTAGTTACTTTAAACGTCCTAGTTCCAATTACAGTCATATCAGGTGTTGGGCTGCAACACAGGCCTTTCAGGTGGACACAATTCTGCCCATGACAGGCGCTCACTGATGTTTGTGATGTGAATGAATGAATGAATGAATGAATGAATGAATGAATGAAATTATGCAAATGAGGCATTTCCCTTCTGCTGAGGGAAATCACAGCCACCAAAGAGCTGGTCTCTGTTTCACATTCAGGACAAGCTGCCCATCCACCTTTACATGCATTTGTTTTCCTGTTTCCCACCCATAAGCTTGAAGGGTGGGAGGGGAGGGCCTCCTTTTGAGGACAGCGACATAGCATGGCCCGGGCGCTGTTGTCCCTCCCCAGCTGAGGACAACAGTGGTGTTTGGAGCTCGGGGGATGCCTGGGGAAGAGGGTGGCTTCTGTGACCAGCAGCTGTCCCCACCTGGGAGAGAGGGTAACGCAGGAAGGGGCTGTCAAGAGCAAACCCTTGGTTTTTTGCTCCGGGTGCAGAGGAGATCTGAACAGAGTCCTGCTGCTCAGCGGCTGTGAGACAGACCTTGGGTACCTGCTACTTGTCCTCCTGTGGCAGGGGGAGGGGGGTGGAGGGTCATCTCTCGACGATCAGTATGGAGGGAAGAATCGCAGGTTTGGGGACCTGCAGAACTCCACGCCACCCCACCCTACCCTGGCATTTAGGAGTGGTTGGCCCTGGGCAAGTCTTCACTGCTCCAGGCTCCATTTCACGCCTGGTTGGGTGCACACAGCCACCTCCAGGGTTGTGGTGAGGGGTGAGTAGAGGAGGTCAGGGTGAAGGCCGAGCCTGGCGCTGGGCGTGGTGCAGGCAGAGACCTTTCTGTCCATCCCTGCTCCTTGACATTCCAGAACTCCTCAGGACCCAGCACACAGTAGGTGTCAAAAATGCATACTGATTGACTGACGGAGTGAACAGCACACCGCAGGCCCTGGGACAGATGCCCTGCCACCTGTTAGCTTTTCCTGAAGGGTATTCTGTCTTCCCAGCCCCTGTGCACTGGGCCTGAATCCCAGCCTGTCATCTCCGCATAGATGATGGCCTCAGTGCTGGGTGAGGTGACTTTATTCCTGAAAGGACACGCAGCCAGGCCTGGAGGCAGAGGCCGGGGCCGCAGGTCGGGGGGCAACAACAGCGCCCGGTTCCCGAGTGGCTTTCGGCCAGGGAGCCGCGTGCCCCAGTGAACATCGCAAGCTGACAGATGTGAGCCGCGGCCAGAGGGCCTGGTTCACACCCGGGATGGCATCAGGGGCGTTTTCCTTTTGTGTCTCTGCCTGAGCTGCTCTGCTTCATGGCCTCTGGGGAAGAGGCCAGAAAGGGAAACTGGAAGGCCCTGGGGGTTTTAGTTTTTTGAGCTGACACGGCTGCCTGTTGGGCCTCTGGAGAGGTCAGGAGGGCCGCAGAGTGGGGCTGTCCACACAGCTAGCCCGAGAGGCTGCGGGGCAGCGGCATCCGCACTGTTAGCCTGAGAGGCCACAGGGCAGGGGCATCTGGCCTGCAGCTCCTGGGATGTCTTGGTTACCCCAAAACAAAACTGCCCCATTGACCTGGTTGAGTGGGTGCCCACCTCCCCTCAGGGGTGCCATGGGTGACACAGTACTTCTGAGAAAAGTTCGAGGGAGGGAAGGGTCTTCCAGGAAGAGAGAAGATCTTGTGGGCAGCACTGAGGCCTGGCAAGGCATTGCTGTGACCTCCTCCTGTGGGGTGGGGGAGGCGGGGCTGGCAGGGAAGTTTGACGTCAGAGGCTGGCACAGGCTGTAGATTGGAGGCAGGGAGACGGTACTCACTGCTGTAGGTACTAGGGAGACATTGAGGGTTGTTGAGCGGGGGGAGGGCTGTGCCTCAGCGGAGCAGGGCTGGATGCAGGTGTGGTCTTGTGTGTTAATGCTAGTAGTTTTCCCGCTGTGCTCCCCTGAGCCCTTTGGGGGCCCCTGAGCTAAGGAAGATGTGGGGAAACCATGGGGAATTCCCCCATGGTCCCCATTCCCCAAACCAAGCAGCCTGATGTTCATGCTTCACTTCTTCTACATCGTGCTTCCAGGTTAGACTTCATTTTGGACAAAACTTCCTGCTGCTTAAAACTTATTAAACACCTTTGCCTAATGAGATTGATGTGGGATGATTTCATTTTCATTTATTTGCTCATCAAACTCAACCTGAGTGTCCTTTCTCTAGGGCCTAGGCTGGACAGGAGACTCAGGTGACCGAGACAAGGTCCCGGCCAGGAGGAACCCACTGTCTTGTGGGACAGCCTGGGGCTTAGGCTGCCCCAAGGGGATCCTGGGCACCATAGCAGGAGCAGTGGAGGTGTCCCCAGGGGCCAGGGGAGGCTTCTTGGTGGAGGCAATGCTTAATGGAGCCCTAAGGAATGAGCAGAAGTTGGCGTTTGGGACCAGGAGAAAGAGCATAACTGGCTGAGAGACCACGTGTGCAAAGGCTCCTGTGCTGGCTGCGGGGCCTGGGCTTGGGCCTGGTGGAGTGTGGAGGCTGGCAGGGGGTGCATGGAAGGGTCAGAGAGAAGCCTGCCAGCCTCCTAAGGTGCATGGCAAAGGCCACGCACTCCCCTGCTGTTGCTCCCTGGCCTAGGCGGCACGCTCTTCTTCTATATGCACAAAGTTGCGGCCCTGAGGGGTATGGTGAAGACCTTGTCTTCAAGGTCATATGGTGAAGGCTTTGGACTCATCCAGCCACACAGAGCTCAGATCCGAGCCCTCTCGGCCCCACCGTGGGACCCTGGTGAGTCTCTCCACCCTTCTCTGAGTCTCTGTTTCCTCAACTATAGAAGGGGGGGGATCCTATGCACCCCCAAGTGTTGCTATGAAGAAGGCATCTCTCCCAACCCCAGGCACATAGCAGGCCTCATACTAGGGAGACATGAGGCGGGGGGAAGGCATGGAAAGGTGGCGGTGTTGAGGCTGTGGGCTTGAGCCCAGCTGCTGAGTTTGAGGCCCTGCCTGGCTCAGTTTCCTCATCTGTAAAATGGGCTTTACCATTTCAGTTCCTGTCTCCCAGGTGGACGTGAGAGTTGAATAAGGTGACACCCGTGACGGCTGGGCCCCGTGGTGGTTAAGGAGGCCCATGATGATGATGCCGCGAAGCCTGGCCCCGGGAAGTGAGGCAGCCACCTCTCAGAGCTCTGCATTTCCCAGGCATCTGTCCTGGCCCAGCCTGGAGTGTCCAGGCCACTGGTCTCTCTGGTCTCAGAGTGCTCAGGAACACCTCCCAGCATGGTCTCAAGTGTCCCATCTCTGGACAAGCCTCTCCAGGGCCAGCCCTGCTCTCATCACCCTCTGGGACGTTGCCTGGTTGGGTTCAGGAGCCTTGGGGGTCCTGTGAAGCCAGCCCGGTCACATTGAGGGCACTAGCCAGGGCCATCCACTTTGGGGAGAAGTGCCTGAGCAGGTGGCCTCTGCCCCCAATTGGCAGGGAGCGAGAGAGGCAAGGAGCAGCTGGGAGCATTGGCAGAGTGGGTGGCGGGGGGGGGACTACGTCCTTCATGTTATCCAGGGCCACCCCTGCAGAGTCCAGTGGCCCTGACCATCCAACCTGGTAGGCGAGGGGCGTTTAGGGAGGTTGAGCTGCTGTGGGGGAGCTCCTCTACCTTGTCAGGTGACCCAGCAGCCCCCACTCCCCGCATGCGCCCAGTGCTATTTGAGGGTCTGAGCCAGCCAAT
>NW_012114522.1:2477873-2487240 GCF_000951035.1 Colobus angolensis palliatus | reverse complement strand
CCGCCCCCCGCCCCCCGTGCCAGCGAGTAGAATCCTGGGCGGGCCCAAGGGAAATGAGACAATGGTACCTTGGGGTTCTCACACTGAGCGATGCCATGCCCTAAGCCCCAGAGGACATGGTCCCCGATGCTGCCATCTTCCTGTGTCCCAGAATCCCCTTGGAGCAGCCTAAGCCCCAGGCTGTTCCACAGGACAATGGGATCCTCCTGGCCAGGACCTTGTCTCGGTCACCTGAGTCTCCTGTCCAGCCTAGGCCTTAGAGAAAGGACACTCAGGTCAAGTTTGATGAGCAAATAAATGAAAGCGAAATCATCTCACAGGTCCCTGTTCCCAGGGGCCAACCTGGGCACTAACCAGCCAACCCCAGTCGGTGGCCAACGCAGCCTCCAGTGGCCCCTGCACACTTCTGCGTCCCAGAGATTTGGGGTGCCAGACTCCCCCAGCTTCAGAACAGCCCTGTGGTCAAAAGGCAGCCTGGAGTCCCAGCCTCAGGAAATTCCAGTGTACCCCCTCGGCTTTCCCAAGCCCACCTTGCACCATTGTGTCTAGAGCTGCTCCAAGGCCCTCTGGCCGCTTAGACCCCACGGTGCGTTTCCATGGCTGGAGTGGCATCCGTGTCTGTGGGAACAGCTGCAGTCCTGTTGGAATTGCATGCCAAGAGCTGTGTAATCGAGATTTGGCGACATTACTTTCTTATAGGTGGGAATTTGGAGGGAAAGGGAATAGGACCTGGCTGGATATTCAGATCTGGGAGTAACTCAACGCGCTGCCTAATCCTCGGTGTCCCACGAGGTCACTTTTCAGCGGTCACCTGACAGCCCGATGTTGCATTTTCACATCTGTGGCCGTGACCCTGCTGTGAACTCGCAGTCGCCTCCTGAAGCCTGGACCGTGCATTGGCTACACACGGCCAAGCTCGCAGCTTGAATTTTTCATGGGACCACACTCAACACAGGCGCCCGTTTTCCATCGTGGATTTCATTTCTCCCCCCTCTCTTTCCATCATCCTCGTGCTGCTCCTCGCCACCTGCCGCCCGGGGAGTGTCAGAAATGCCAGGCTGCAGGCACACCTGAAGCTTGCTGGAAGCTTCTTCAAGATGCCCTGCCACACACGTCAGAGGACATTAGAGAGGAGGTCATGTCAGGACTGAGGATGCGGTGATTCAATCAGTGGTGTGCTCTCTCCCCAAATTAAATTATTCATCATTTCCTGGTCCTTAATAAAATAATTACTGCCTTCGCTCTTTCCCTCCGCCGTAACAGGACTTGCTTCCATCTCTGGACGTGAAAGACGCTGTGCGGGCAACTGCAGCCTCTGGAGCTGGAGTTCCCGCCCTCCTTCCCCTCTGCCTTTACCTTCCAACCCCCAGGTCCCGCGTCACCCACTGGGGGATGGCGGAGCTTCCAGCTTGACCTCTGGGCTGTCAGCCTGGCCACGCCAAGGCCTCTTCTGCATGGTGGCCGCACACTCCGTGTGATCAGTGGGGAAACATGTGGCACCCCCACGAGCAACATGTGTTGGTGAACTCCTGCCACGCTGTGCTGGGATTTTCATGCACGTGATAAAATCACATCCCAAACAGAAAATTTCCAAGGACAAGATGAGAAACAAAGTGGCGCTCTTCACGTTTGCGTGATCCGAGGAGTGTAGCAGCAGCCTCCTCGCTGCTGGGGTGACAGAGCAAACCCAGCGAGGAGCTGTCTCCCCTGGCCCTTCCATGGTCTGCGGCCATCCTTGGGATACAGCCGAGAGGCTGGGGCAGGGCATTCTGGGTGCCTCACCTCTGACCCCTTCTTAACTCCCCAACCCCTGCTGCCCAAAATATGGCCTGGGAATCCACACATCAAGCCCCGCCCCACATCTGCCCACCTGTCATCTGCATATTAACAAGACCCCTGGAGCTTCCAGGCACACCTGGGTGGTGCTGCCCTGCAGGCTTCAGTGTCTCTGTTGTCCCGTGGCAGCCGGACACAGCTGGCATCTGAAAGGCACTGCATCAGGCTCACCTGTCTCTGTGCCCAAATTTCTAAGGAATGAATGGAACTGTCAAGAGAAACCACAACACAAGTGATTGTCGGGGAGAGGACACCCAGGGAGCCACCCAGAGTGCCTTGGAGCCTGGCCTGTGTGCTCTGCTCTTCCCTGGGCTCCGAGGTGGGGAGGCGAGCTGACGTTTGTTAAAGCTGTGCTGGGTACCAGCTCTCCTGCCCGGTGCTTCACATGGGGGCAGGTGGATGGGAGACTTTGGAGTCAGTCTGGGACTTTAATCCCAAATCTCTCACCTGTGAGTGGGAGATGTGAGCAAATCACATATCTTCATGAGCTTCAGCTTGTTCATCTATAGAATGGGGCAAAGGGCAGCACGAAGGATCTAAAGACGGGTTTCGGGAGGTTAGGAGCGGGACTAAGAACGTTGGCCTTTGTTTTATGCTTCTTATGGGCCCATTGTAGGCCAGGGGTCCCTGATGCGCAGGAACTCAGATAAAAATAGGCAGTGCTGGCTGGGCGCGGTGGTTCACATCTGTAATCCCAGCACTTTGGGAGGCCGAGATGGGTGGATCATGAGGTCAGGAGATCGAGACCATCCTGGCTAACACGGCGAAACCCTGTCTCTACTAAAAATACAAAAAAAAAAAAAACATTATCCAGGCGTGATGGCGGGCGCCTGTAGTCCCAGCTACCCGGGAGGCTAAGGCAGGGGAATGGCGTGAACCCTGGGGGGCGGAGCTTTCAGTGAGCCGAGATCTTGCCACTGCACTCCAGCCTGGGCGACGGAGTGAGACTCCGTCTCAAAAAAAAAAAAAAAGAGAAAAGAAAAAATAGGCAGTGCCCTCAGTGTACTCCAGAGAGGTTGGCTCTAAAGCCTGGGTTCCTCCCCTCCTAGTGCACTCCAAGCATGTGTGGCACCATCATCTGTTTCCAGAGTGCCCTCTGCTGTCAGAGTGACCTTTTCCAGGGATGGAGCCTCTTGTTCCTCCTGGCGACCTCAGTCCCTGGCTCTGGGTCTGGCACCCAGGAGGAGCTAAGTGAATAAAGGAGGCCAGCTGGGTCTCAGCGCCTGTGCATGGGAGAAGCCGGTGCACGCTTGCAGAGTGAATGAATAACAACAGCGTGTTGTGAGCACTCACGATCTGCTGTCACGGTGCACTCGCCAGAGGGAGCACTCACAACATGCTATTACCATTTCCCAGTGAGTTCCAAAAAACAAAGAAAGAAATGAGCCACTCTCGCCAATTACCCATCCCATATACCAGTCTCGCCAATGTGGGGGCTCAGGAGTGCCTGTTTGAGATCACCGACCACTGTACCTCCCTGGTCTCTGCCACCGTATCTCAGCTCCCAGTGTGATAACAGGCCCACCGCAACCCCTCCAGTTCGGTTTTCTTGTTATCATCCTCATTGTACAGGTGAGGAAACTGAGTCAATGACTGTCTAGAGCCCAGGGATCAGGGGACAGTGGGCCAGGGAGCCTGGTCTCGAAGTCTGGTGCTGACTGCTCTGCTCAGAAGCCTCCTGAATGAATGACTGCAGGATTAAGAGGGGCGCTGCTGGATTTGGTTCATGTTACAGGATTTGCTGCATAGCCTGTTACTCAGAAAATGGGGCTGTGATATCAGAGCCAGTTTTGAAACTGGATATAGTCCAGCTGTGTGACCTTGGGGATAGGAAGGGAATGGTGGTTTGGCTTCCCTGAAGCTTCACTCACATATTCTGAAAAGAGAATTTAAAAAGGAGACTCCAGCGCATAGTAAGTACTTAGTGAATGTTTCCTTCCCAGAGTGGAGGTGTGAGTTTCAGTTGTGGAAAATCACAGGGGGGTGGGGGTGCCGAAGCTCTTGACTCCAGGGCCTCCAGGAACAGACCCCTATCCTTGGAAAAGGCCTTATCCTTCTCCGCGTCTCTGTTAAAACAATCAACGCTGGAGGCTGGCAAAGCAATGTGTTGCTTAACTTCAGTGGAAAAATAAGATCAGTGATTTGTGCTTGCTGAATTTGGAAATAGTAGGGAGGAAATTTGGGCGGGCTGGGGGAGACGGTAGTGCCACTCTCCTCCACGTTTCCGGAGTGCCGCGCAGCGCATACAACGGCCCTGATTAGTGTTTCAGCAGGAGCCCTGCGCCGCCTGCATACTGATGCATGCCGGACTGGCATGGAATTAGTTTCTCAGTTGTCACACTGGGAACCAAGATACAGTAGCAGAGACTGGGGGGGAACGGAGGCCAGTGATTTCAAACAGGCATCCCTGAGCCCCCACACTGGTGAGTCTGGTATGTTGGATCGAGAATTGGCAAGAGTGGCTCCTTTCTTTATTTGGTTTTTGGAACTGACTATGAACCAAAGTATTCATTAACTCATTCACCCAGGAAGCGTGTGTTGAGTTTCTACTCTGGGCTGGCAGCGAGCTAAGAGTTGGATGCTGCAGTGGACTGAACACACCTGGTCAGCCTGGAACTTTCCATCGTAGAGGAACAAAATGGGCCAGGCAGCTTCACCATCAGGCGATATCACAGTGCTCTGATTCAACCTGCAGAACCCACCCAACCACCCATGATTGACCCCCTAACTCTAGCTGGAGAAGCCAGAGAAGGCTCCATGGGGGTGGAACAGGTAGGATCTTTTGTGATGGACATTGAGGGATGAATAGAAGTTCACCGGGGGGAAAAAGAAGGCACTCTGGGAGAGGCTACAGTCCGAGCTCTGGATGCCCTGAGGGAGGGGCTGTGGTCTATTCAGGGAAATGGGAGCTGCAGCCTGTGGAGAGCTGGTGGGAATGGGTGGTTGGCGGATGCAGGGCCTGGAATGCCGCGCTAACTGGGTTGGACTGAGCCCCCAGGGGAAGCGCGCTGTGGAGGGATTTGCGGCAGAGAAGGGCTATGTGGTTAGGTTTGTAGTCTAGGAAGGTGTGTGTTGCATCAAGAATGAATTCTTTTAGGATGAGAGTTTGTACCCATGCAAAGGTAGGACTGGGGGCCACTGCACTTTTGGGGATTCCAAAAACCGGTGTACTGTGACCATTTCCATTGGTATCAATGACAAATAAAAAAGAGAAAGTTCACCCCAAATTTCTTCCACAGTCCAGACTTTCTGAACCTCCGGCACTATGGAATGTACGTGTGTGTGCTGGGCATCGGGGTAGTGCCTAGCACAGAGGAGGGGGCCCAAGAAACGCAGATGGGGAAGGGGAGAGTTGGGCAATGCTGTCTTCCTTCTAAAAGCTGGCGGCTCCAGTCATGGGTCCTGCCAGCACAGCCTGGCCTCCACCATGGCTCCTCCATACAGCCTGAGGCCGCGTGGGGTCCTGACCTTTGCCCAAAGTGCTGGGGGTTCTGCCCAGGTTATGTCACCTCTCTAGAAAATGAGGATGACAAAGCATGCCCCTTGCAGGGTTTTTGTGGTGAAGTGAGGACAGTATTATCGTCTCGTGGGTGGATGATATCCAGGGCCGCTGGGCAAAAGAAGGCCCAGGATGCTCCGCTGGGGCCAGGGGATGTGTGCGCGGACCAGGGCAGCCCGAGCAGGAGGCGTCTGCTGCGCGGCAACGTTCTCCTGCATTTAGCCCTCGGGAGCCGCCAGGGCGTGAATATTTAATCTCAGCGGTTGCCATTTGTCTTTGCACTGTTAATACTATTTTTCCTGTTTAATTTAGCAGCACGGCATACATCTTGAGAGTCTCTTTACATGTAAAATTTGTGGTATTCAGGCTTCATTCCAGCTGTTGTGGGAGCTGGCTGGGAAGGCAGGGTGAGTGGGCTTTCCCCAGTGGCAGGAGGTGACAGGTTTCCCTGTGCGAGGTGCCAGGGTGGGCACAGGCATTGTGAGGAGCCAGGAGCTGGAGCCGTCTCCTTTCTGCTGGTTTTGGTGTTTATAGTAATGTGCGTCCCCCTCTCCAGGGTCTTGTGCTGGAGATAGGCAGGCACTTTTCTTTTAAGTTCATTTTTTCTCCTTTATAAAGATACGTAGACATTCTAGAACATGTAGAAAAGAAAAAAATTCATACATGGTCCTACTCACCAAGGACAATAAGGCTTCCCCCTTCTAATAGTTATGCACGTACAAGAGGTTAATATGTAATCTCCGTCAAGATGGTGAATAGAACACAAGCCCAGACAAAGACGTGACTTGTTAGCAGCTGCCGTTGTTTAGTGCGGGGCTAAGGGTTTACAGGAGTAAACCACGATGACCCTGAGAGGTGGGTTCTCTCATCATTCCCGTTTTGCAGATGAGGAAACGGAGATGCAGACAGGCCAAGGAACCATGCAAGGCAGAAGGCCTGGGGCATGGCCAGGGTGGGAACCCAGGGCTCCAACCTGATAGAAATTTTTTGTTAACTGCCCCAAATCTCACAGCTCGAAGAATATTGCTATCCACATGACAGGTATTCATTTCTCCAAATTTCTTCCATACAAAGGGATGTGAATTGCAAGCATTCTCTGATTGGTTTCTGCTGGAACAAACGTCCCCAAACCAAAAAGTGTTTCCTGATCTTGTCCCAGTCTGATGAGAACCTCAGGACAGGTGGAGGTGAGAGTACATCTAGTTCACTCCCCTGCAGTCACTCAGGGGCCCAGGTTCCTGCCTCCTTGTGGCTCTGCCCTCCTGCAGATCCGGGAGGCAATGAGAGGCTGGCAGGATTCCACAGAGGAGGGTGTTATGGGCCAGTCCACTGTGGCACCTGGGACTCTGCCCACTTTCCACTGGCCAGAGCTCAGTCACGTGGCCACGCCCCACTCAGAGGAGGCTGGGAAATGTGGTCTTGGTATAGGGGTGGGGAGGTGTGTGGAGAGAAGCAGTTTAGTGAACCAGTTCTGGAGACTGCGTCGTCTCTAACACAGGCACACACTCACCTGGCCTCATGTCCATCCATACCCCATTCTCGCTCTGGCTGCGGTGGAAACATGTGGAAAGGGGCAGCCTGGAAACACAGGGTCCTGTAGGGGGTGGGTACCTTGGCCCAGGCAGTAGCTGAGCCCGGGGAGCAGGGAATACAGGTGGGAGGCAGAACCAGTGGGTGACCCACTATATACAGGGTGCGGAAGAGGGCAAATCTAGGCAGACTCCCAGCTTTCTGGCTGGGCGATTCCCTAAGTGGTTCCAAAATCGAGCCAGGGGTGCTGGGAGGCAGAGGCGCTTGGGAGGTCCCAGAACCTGATTGGATGCTGTCACTTGACCTCTATTTGCCATGTGCTTAGACAGGGCTGGGATGAGAAAGGACCTAAATGCCAGGGGAGGCACCCTGCTGCCTTTCTCTTTGGAGATGGGTGGGGCTTGTATGTAGGCAGGTGGCTCCGTGGTTCTGTGGCTCTGTGGCTCTGTGGCTCTGTGGCTTGGAGCAAACAGCCCACACAGAGGCAGAGTATTTGGAGGGAAGACATTGAAGCATTGCGTGGTTTCACCTCAGCATCTAAAGCCCCCACCACTGTCCAGCCTGGCATCCCCCCGGGCATTTGGCAGCTGCAGTTCCCCTGATGAGAGCATGTCACAAGTGGTCCCCTGGATGTCCAGGAGGCAGCAAGGCCTGTGTGCTGCTGTTGGAAGCTGCCAGACATGGGCGAATGACATGTCATCCACAGTCCCCATGCTGCTGCCTTTGTCCACATCCACTGTGGCCAGGACAGCAGCAGAGAGTGGAAGAGTCCTTAGGGCTCCCACTCAGATTGACCGTCCTTTCTTCTTGGGGTCCGGGATGAGGAGCTCACCCTGGGGCCTTCGCTTGGCCTCTGGGTTGGGTGATCAAGGAGGTGGCGACTGCCAGGTCACCTTGTCCTCACAGCTCTCATCATCACTCTGGCCTCGGAGTCAAGTGACATCTCATTCATAAGGTGACAGAAGTCAGAGGGCGGCTGGCCCGGAGCCCCCCAGCTCCTGAGTGCGGGCCTGGGCAGTCTGTACCACTCAGGGGCTGCCTGCTCCTCACAGCTCAGCAGGGCCTGCACTAAGCTTCAGAGGCCTCCTGAATGTTGAAGAAGCCAGGGCTCCGGCTCCCTGAGCCCTGGGCTCCAGTCCCAGCTCTGGCCTCTGTGGGAGATGCCACCCAGCTCTTGGTCTCAGCGGCCACCGTCACAGAATGAGGGGCTGCATCCCAAAGTACTCTTTAGCCCTGGCTGCCGTGGCTCCCGGACCGGCCCCAGCACAAGGGTTCCTCTGTGTTTTCCTGGCTGCTTTTCTACCTCTCAGGAAGTTGTTCTGCTGGGGGGGTCCTTGGGAGGCTCAAGTCCCTTGGCCCCTTTATCAGAGAAGATAGCTGCCAGGTTGGGTTTGACTGGACTCCTGCCCAAGGGGCTGGCTCTGTCCTCCTGGCTTCAGAAGCAAGGTCTGTGCCTTTCTGCACCACAGAACCACACTGAGGTATGCGGATGGCAGCGGGTTCTCCCTCAGTGCCCCCAGCTCCCACATCTGTTTCCGTCTCAACTGTCCCCTGCAAAACACAGGTGTTCTCTGTCCCCACTTCACTCTGTCACCTTCTTCTGAGCAGGCTCTGGTTCTCCTTGTTCCCCCTAAGTACTGATCACAAGGCTTCTGTGTGAATAGCCCCAGGTCTAAGAGGGACTCCACCATCCTCCTTCCAGGTATGGAGCTACCACTATTAACATCACCACGGGTCGCAACCTTGTTGATGGTGACTGAGTCCTGCAGCACCCAAAGCCTCATATACATGGCTGTAACTCAGTTGCTCCCATTCCCCTCATGCTATGTCTCTGTCCTTGCAGTACCCATGGGATCAGCCCAGGGCCTGGAATATGTCTGTTGCCTGGGACTATCTATTTTAGAAGAATACACTGAAAAAAGATGTGTGCGTAGCATCGAGAGTGGGGGTTACTTTCTGTCTGTGTGAGAGCCAAGAAGCCTCATGGTTCTGGGTGCAGTGAGGGCTCTCGGAAAGGTTCGTTGAATGCATTAATGCATAGAGTGGATGAATGAGTGCTCTTGTGCTTTCACAGTGGAGCAACAAGGCCTTGTATTGCGCTCCACCCAGCTTCATCTTGATCACTTGAAAGGCACTCTCTAGTCCCAGCTGCTTGTTTTGGATCCTAACCATCTCTTTCATCTGTTGACAGATTCTTATTGTCAGCATTGTGTCGGGAAGATTAGGTTTTTGAAGGGCGAAGATGTTCTCTGACATTCAGGGGTTTGGGTTGTATTTGATCTTCCCCTTCCTATCCAAAACACCATGTCTGTTGTCAGGCAGCTCCGTGTTTCACTCCCCACTCCACATCTGGTGGCTGTGTGACCTTGGACAAGTCACTTAACCTCTCTGAACTGCAGTGTGCTCATTTGTAAAATAGGAAAAATGAACAGCGCTACTCTGAAGAGTTGTCATGATGGTAGAAATGAGGAGCACTCCTAAAGTGCTTAACACAGAGCCTGA
>NW_012114522.1:2468702-2477093 GCF_000951035.1 Colobus angolensis palliatus | reverse complement strand
GGCTTAAAAAGCTCCCCAGGTGATTCCAATCTGCAGCCAAGTCTGAGAACCCCTGCAAAGAATTTCATTCCTTCTCATTGCAGGGCTGTTGAAAAACAATCACTGCCCGGAATCTAATGAGCAGGTGAACACGTTTCTGAGATTAGTGGCACAGTCAGTGGTCTCCTCAGTTTGTCACCAGAGATGGGAAGGCAATTGTTATCAAACAATGGGTCTTCATGCTCAGCACTCTTAAAAAGAAAGAAGAGTGGAGGCCAAAGGCCACAAAGATGTACTGAAGTCACTGGGCCAGCAGGTCCAGTGTCCTCCAGGGAAATGCATGGCCAAGGGAAAATTCTCCTCCTTCTTGAGCATTTCCTAATAAATGAGGAAAGGGGGCCCAGATTGTTTCATTGAACTGTCCAGGGTCACACAGTGAGTTACTATATCTATCCACGCATCCATCCATCCTCCCATCTCCCCATCTATCCATCCATCCTCCCATCCATTTGCCTTCCCATTCTTCCATCCATCCATCTATCTATCCTTCCACCTTCCCACCCACCCATCCATCCTCCCATCCTCCCATCCTCCCATCCTCTCATCCTCTCATCCCTCTATCCATCCTCTCATATATCTACCCATCCTCTCATCCTCCCATCTATCTGTCCATCCATCCACGCATCCATCCTCCCATCCTCCCTTCCATCCATCTACATATTCTCCCACCTTCCCATTCATGCACACATCCCTCCTCCCATCCATTCACCTTCCCATTCTCTCCCATCCATCTATCTATCCTCCCACCTTCCCACACCCACCCATTCATCCTCACATCCTCCCATCCCTCCATCCATCCTCTCATATATCTATCTGTCTTCTTATCCTCCCATCCATCCATCCATCCACCCATCCATCCTCCCATCCTCCCATCCCTCTATCCATCCTCTCATTTATCTATCCATCCTCTCATCCTCCTATGCATCCATCTACCCATCCATCCTTCCATCCTCCCTTCCATCCATCTATATATTCTCCCACCTTCCCATCCACCCACACATCAACCCTCTCACTTATCTATCCATCCATCCATCCATCCATCCATCCATCCACCATCCTCCCACCTTCCCATCCGTCCACACATCCATCCTCACATCCTCCCATTCCTCCATCCATCCTCTCATATATCTATCCACCCTCTCATCCTCCCATCCATCCACCCACCCATCCATGCTCCCATCCTCCCTTCCATCCATCTACATATTCTCCCACCTTCCCATCCATCCACACATCCATCCTCTCACTTATCTATTTATCCAGCCATCCTTCCATCCATCCTTCCAGCCAGCCAGCCATCCTCCCATCATTGCACTCATCCATTCATCCAGATGGGATAGGGATGGACAGCTGCATGGGTTCTTCATGGAGGCTTTAACTGCCAGGCAAGAGGTTGGCTCTGCCTTGTGGCCAAGGAGAGCCATGTGAGCTATTCTAGGAAGGAGAACCTGGTAGCTGCTGTGATGGTCTGGGTGATGATTGGAGACACACAGATGATGGTCTGGGCGATGATTGGAGAGACAAGGCTCTGAGGAACAACTTAGTGGAAGAACAGTCAGGACTAAGCTTGGGGACAGACAGAGCCCTGGCCCCAGCCCCAGCCTGCATGGAGCTCACAAGCCAGTGGGAGGCAGGCCTGTGACGCACTGACCACCCACTGTTTCACCTGCACGAGCTCATTGCTGCATCCTCGCCTAAAACAGTGCTCAGGACCTGGAGGGTTCTCTGCGAACATCTCATGCTTGCAGGGAGGTGATGTCAGAGTGATGAGGAGGAGGCAGGTGAGAGTGGGCGGGGGTAGTGACAAGAGGTGCCATGTCAGACAGAGTGGTCGTGGGGCCTCTACCGGGAGCAACAGTCTGAGCTCAGCCCCAGATGAGAGGGCTGCCTGTGAGAACCCAAGGGAGGAGATTTCTAGGTGGAGGGAACAGCTAGGGAAAGGCGAAGGCGTCTTTTTCTCAACCTAGGACAGGGCTCCTGCAGGGACAGACGGGATGGGAACAGGTCAGCATTGTGCCCGCCGGCTATCGGGGCCAGCATCCTGCATCCTTCCCCACCAGCCCTGCCTCCCCGCTCCGCTCAGCTCCTGCCTCACGCAATGCCATCTTCAGATTTCACGGAACACATTTCCACTCTCAAAGTGCAGTGTTGTGGCCTTCTCCCTTCATGAGGAGACAGTGGCTCTGTGCTCCCCTGTGATTGTCTTTTCAATTAAATCCTCAGACACGGCCAGGGCACCATTTATAAATTCATAAGAAAAGCCTGCAGACCCACGGTGGCTGTCCGGGACCTAATTTGCTCTAAATGGCAATCTTAAATGATACGACGCAGGCTGGGCAGCTGGGCCACGTCCCCTTCGTTCCAGGGAAGAGGGACAGAACAAAGATCAGCAGTGGCCCTCCAGGGATGCTTGCCACCCCTACCCTGTTCTCGGTTCCTGGACTCATCGCAGAGCGAACTGGCCGGGACGCTGGAAGAGTGTGGAGCCAGGTGCGTCTCTCGCACCCAGAGCCCAGATTCCCAGTGAAGGCCTGTTCCGGGAGTGGGCGAGTGTGGAAAAGAGGGCCCTTGGTGCTGCTGGCCCTGGCTAGTGATCAGGCCCTTGTCTCTGGGCCTGGAAGCCCCCCTGCTGTGGAGGTGATGTCTGTGGAATGCAATCTTCAGGATGCCCAGGCGGAGTCTCCCATAGTGGGGCAGCCTCTGCACAGGCTTTGCTGGAGTCTCCACTACACTGATCTAGGTCTAAACTGTCACAGCACTGTCTCCAGCTGCCCTTCCAAGCCCTGTAGACTTGTGGATTAGAACCTGGCCTCCTTTGGGAGAAAGGTCCAAGACCCGATTCAGTGGCATCATTCCCTAGTACTTAGACCCTGACCTCTCTGAGATGGGGTCTATGCTGCAGGGATGAGTGCTCCCTGCACTGGGGGGCTGTGACCACCAGCCTGTGGCCCAGGACACTCAGGAATGCTCTGTGCTGTTAGCTCGTGTCTCCGGCACTGCCCTGGGTGGGCTGCTGCAGGCACAGAGGGGCCTCAGACCCAAAGAGCGGCGGGGACAGACAGGTCCATGGATGCATCGGGACAGAGGGAAGGGCCTGGGGCTGGCTGCACAGGGCCACTTTCCCCACCTTCTGGGTTGGGGAGGATTTGGGGCAGGCTTCTAGGAGGAGGCGACAGCTGAGCAGAAGTTCACTAGGAGGGGAAGAGCAGAGGAGCAGGGGCCAGGCGAAGTGGACGGCATGTTCCCCGGCTCAGGGGGGTGAGGGGATGGTGTGGAGTGTCCAGAGAGCCCGCAGCTGGTCAGGGACAGGCATTGCAGGCCTAGTGGGTTGTAGCAAGAGGGGGACAAGATCACAAAGGACTATGGCTTTGACGCCTAAATGCACGGCCGCTGCCCTCCCGGAGGGTCCTGGGCAGGAGTAGACGAAGACCCTCTCCCTCCTGCCCCCCACCGAATGTTTCTTTCATGCACGCCGTGCTTCTGGGAAGGACATGGGAGGGCAGACTGAAGCTGGAAGAAGTGGGAGGTGGCAAGGGGATCTGGTCACATCCCGCTGGCCCCATCCCATGAAGACGAGGCTCCACTGAGACTGGTCGCCGCTGGAGGGGCCTCATTATGTTTGTAATTGACTCCGCGCTGTGAGGCTCCCACTCTAGTACCTGGTTGGATTGGGCCGAGGGCGGAATTAACAGAATAAAACTGCATTAGCTCAGATCATGAAGAAGAAATCACAGCCTGAGAGGATGGGGCCAAAGCGTTCATCATAAAAAAAAAAAAAAAAAATAGCCCTGAAGACCGTTATTGTCAATTCTACATTTTATTTCATTGACTCCTTTAACAAAAATGGTACGGAGCCCCTGGCCCGTGGGGTTTTGTATGCTAGACACGGTAGAATTTGCTCGGGATGTCGGCCGACCTTCCTTGTGGCCATTGATTATTAATTTTTGTAATGTTAAAGCATCAAAAGAGGGAATATTCTTGGGAACACAAATACTAATGACCAAACATCAGACACTGCTTCCAGAACAAACGTCCCATCAATAAAACATCCACAAATATGTTTGCCGAGTTGAATGTAAGGGCTCGGGCTGCAGCCGGGAGCCTGAGGGGTGGGTCTGCCCATGCCGGAGGGGCTGAGAGGAGAGGAGAGGGAGACGGCGCGTTCCCAGGGAGCCTCAGCCCAGGGGTGATTGGGTGCCTACAGGAACCCTGGCAATGTGGGATTGGGTACAGGGATGCCCATCAGGAGAGCTGACCTCCTCAGAGGGAGTGGCTCCAGAAAAGGGGCTTCACCCCAGGGGTCAGGAAGGGCTGGCGGGCATGCACTCCAGGCAGAAACAGCAGGAGATGCCCACGGAACCTTCTAGCAGCTTGGCAGGTGGACGCCTCAGAATCCTGGTGTGGGGATGAGACTGGAAACCCAAGATAGAATTGGGTCACGAAGGGCCCCGAATGCCAGGCAGAGGCGTGTCCGTCACCCCGGAGGCAGTGATGATGGCTGGGCGGTAGCAGGACTGGAAGGGCCTTTTGGGAGGAACCGCTCCTGGCTGGGAGGCTGTGGCTTGGTGGTGGGGAGGTGGGAGGTGGGCACGGTCCTGGCATGGGTCACCAGGGACCCGGAGGCTGTTGCAGTCACTGCTAGGCAGGAAGGAAGAGGCCTGGCTCTGGCGGGGTCTCGGGGGAAAGAGGTTCCCCATGCCCACTTCACCTCCCTCCAGTGCATTCTGCACACAGCAGCCAGAGGGTGTTTTGAAAGCAGCTCATTGGTAATGTCATTACCCGGCTTTAAAAACTTCATCCAGTGTCCTCTGCTGCACCCACCTGAAGCTCCCAGTGAAGCTCCGTGCCTTGGCGTGTGCTGAGATGCCCCACGTCTGCTCCCCAGTCTGCTGACGGCCTTCCCCTCGGGGCTGGGGCCTCTGTGGCTGTCTTTGCTCACCCCCGAGTCTCCAGGGCCTCCTAGAGCCTGGCACCTGCTCAGTGCTCAGTAGATGGGTGTTGGGTGAATGAATGAGTGGATGGATGAATTAATGAATGAATGTGGGAAGGGCCAGATTTGAAAACGGGTTGGAGGCAACATCTCCAGAAACAGCAGGCCAGGCAGTGAGGTCAGCGGGCAGAGCCCCCTCTGCCTGAGTGGCTCCTGTCCCCTCTCCAGCCTCTCATTATGGCTTGATGGGCTGACAGGCATCCATCCCTTCAATGTCAGGGAGCTCTTATGCAAATGACAAAACCCCACTCTTCAGATATTGGACACGTCTTTACCAGGTGAAGACTCCGGGCCAGCCCTGGGGGCTGGTGTGCGTAGCGTGGTCCCTGGCTACAGGAGGGCATGGGCCAGCAGGAGGCTTGGAGCAAGTGCCACAGAATCCCCAGCTCTGTAAATTCTGCGTGGGGTGCTGGGTGGGCCCAGGTGGGAAGCCCAGTCCACAGTGTCGCCAAGAAGGTAGCCGGGAACAGAGTCAGCAGACAAGGGAGAGTGTGGACGAACACCCTGGGGAGGCTTGTGGAGCGAGACTGGGGTCTGGAAATTCCAGAAGTCTCTGTCTTTGCTTCCTGGGATGGCTGTAACAAATGACCACCAGCTGGGAGCTTAAAGCAATAGACATTTATCCTCTACAGCTACGGGAGCCCGAGGCCTGGAACCAAAGGGTCTGCCGGGCCAGGATCCCTCTGTGGGCTCCTGGGGAGGACCCTTCTGGCTGCCCCACCTCCTGGTGGCCCTGACAGTCTGTGGCTTACAGACACCTGCCCCAGTCACTGTCTCCATCTTCACATGACTGTGCCCCCTCTGGGTGTCTTTGTCCACATGACTTTCTTATAAGGACACCTGGGCTTGGACTTAGAGCCCACTTTACCCACTCTGGCCTCCTCTTAACTTGGTTTCATCTGCAAAGACCCTGTTTCCATTTGCCAGTGCCAGGTGTAAGGCCTTAAACATACCTTTTCCGGGCACCTGACTCCACCCACAACATTCCTTTGGGAAGTGGATCCTTATGGCTGGAGGTTGGGGGCAGAGGGTGCCGCAGTGACTGGGGCTGGGCAGGTGGAAAGGCCTGGGAAGGAAGGACCTGGATGACAGGCCAAGGAGTAGGGACAGTGGGGACCATGGAGAGCTAGTCATGATGGGAAGACAAGGACAGATCAAAGTGTGGAACACCTGCCACAAGGGTAAGGGTGTGAGCAAGGAGGAAGTCCAAGTGTGAGGAGGCCCGGATGCCTCTGAGGTCCGTCCTGCATATGGCAGGCTCAGCTGGCCCCACGAGGGCCTGAGCATTCTCCCGGTGCAGCAGCCACAGGAGCGTCTCAGCCTGGGAGCAGAGCGAGCAGGAAGCTGAGACGGAGCATGGCCAGCCCAGCTGCCCGCGCTCCTGCCACTTGTCTCCCGGGAAACCCAGGATCCTGGAGCCACTTCCCTGTGGCTGCAGACACGAAGAGCACATCTGAAGGGGAATCAGAACTCATTACTCTGTGCGTACCTACACATGTGCACACATGCATTCATGCATGCTCATGTTCACACACAACACACATAAACACACATGCACACATACATGACCCCTGCTCCCTGCTCTTACTGTGGTGCTGTGGTTTGGGGCCTGGCCCAGGCCTTTGGAAGACTGCACGTCCAGTGACAGACTCGAAGTCAGAGAGCGCACTCAGGCCAGGCCTCCACTGTCTGAAGATACCAGTCTGAAGGACACTGGGTTCTTGGATCTGGTGCCACTGTCATCCATGTGCTTGTCCTTTAGGCTGTGATGAGGGACTCCAGTCTCCACGGCTGGGGCTGGGGGCTTCCCTTGGCTGCCTAGGAGAGTGAGTGAGCCCTGTGGGCCCAAGCGGAAGGAAGGCAGGCAGGGGCTGAAGGCTCTCGCTGGCCAATACCCAGGCACTTCTCTCTCCTGAGTGCCACAGGCTGGTGGGCTCAGCCATGTGCCAGCCAGTGTGCTCCGGGGAAACAGAACCACAGGAAGTGAATGCTTAGGAGCTAGCCAGCTAGCTCGACCACAGGTACTCAAGGAGAGATACAGACATCGGGAGGTCGAGGTCGATACACAGATACACACGTAGACACAGACTGATACATTTAAGAACATGGCTCACGCAGTTGTTGGGGTTTATAAATCAGGAACCTGTAGGTCAGGTCTGCAGGCTGGTAACAGAGGCAGGAGTGGGTGCAGCCCACGGCTGACAGGGGCTGACTGGGGCAGAGTTTCTTCTTTTCTGGGATGCGTCAGTGTTTGCTCTCAAGGCCTTCAATGGATTGGATAAGGGCCCCATGTTATTTTGGGTGGTCTCCTTTACCTAAAGTCAGCAGGCTGCTGAAGGGAACCACAGCGCCAAAGCCCGCCGCGGCAGAGCCTGGATGACTGCTTGATTGGATCACTGGGGACCGTAGCCTAGACAGGTTGACACATAAAACCTGTCACCTTTCCCTGCCAATAAAGGTGACACGGACCTTTTCCTGATGAAAAGCCAAGTAGAGAATGCCCCCAAGAAGAACAGCACTGGGCCAGCAGTCCCCAAGTCAGCAGGGTGGCCATGCCTCCCGCCAGAAGTCCCGTCTCCAATCATGAGCCCTCTCCTGCCACACCTCTCTAAGCAGGGATGTGGCCCAGCACCTGCTCTGTGCTCTCCCTCTGCTTCCGTTTCCTCCATGACTCTGGTCATGACTTGACATCCTATCCCATGGGCCTACTGTCTGTGTCTCTTACCAGAAGGGGCAGGTCTTCCTTAGACAGCCAGGTCCGAATCTCCATCTCAGTGCTAAGTGGGCTAAGAAACTCACACCTGCTGAGCTCCTGCTGCGCTGTCCAGGCAAATTCCCCAAGGCGCTCTGAACTTATCAGCCTCCTTTATGTCACCCCCAGGACCCCAGCTGCAGACACAGCCAGGTTCTGACTCTTCCCACGCAAGGCCTTGCAGCTGTCAGTGACTTCAGTGGAGGAGAAACAGCCTGCAAGGTTCTGCCAGGGCCGTGGGGAGGGGGCTCTGTGGGGCTGAATCTGTGGCAAGGCAGTGCTGTGGACAGGTCTCTAGATGAGACGTGGCCTCTGGCATCAAGGCAGGTCTAAATCTTGGGAATAGCCTGAGTCATTCGGAGTCATCCTGCTGGCTATGGGGACGGCTTCTAGGACAGACTCACGGATAACAGTGGGGTTTCAGTGGGCTGACCGTGGCTGACCATGGCTGACTGAGGATGACCGTGGCTGACTGGGGCTGTCCAGGACTGACCACAGCTGACTGGGGCTGACCGTGGCTGACCACTACTGACAATGGCTAACCGGGGCTGACTGTTGCTAACTGGGGCTGACCATGGCTGACCGTGGCTGACCGGGATTGACCGTGGCTGAC
>NW_012114522.1:2465024-2468025 GCF_000951035.1 Colobus angolensis palliatus | reverse complement strand
TGGCTGACCGTGGCTGACCGTTGCTGACCAGGGCTGACCAGGGCTGACCGGGGCTGACCAGGGCTGACCGGGGCTGACCGGGGCTGACCAAGGGGGCAAGGGCTTCCTGGCAGGAGAGCAGAGTGCCCAGTGAGCTGGCTCCCGTTCCAGATCCAATGCTCTTCTAGCCCCCACATGCTCACAGTCAGACTGGCTAAGAGCTCTGCAAAGCCAGGGTCCAGGGCTCCCCTCTGCTTATCTGACCCCCAGAGCAGAGCTCACTGTCACACACAACTGGAGTCTATTTCTGAGGAGGCTCAGAGGGCAGGAGGACATGGATGGAGACAAATGGCCATGAGATGAGATTTCCTGCCCCACTGCATGGAGCCCAGTGAAGCCAAAGAGAAAATGTGTGTAGGACCATGAAGATCTGCCCCAGAATTCTGTCTCCAAATGAGCGAGACAAGCGTGGAACAGACTGGGCTTAGTCCCTGGATGACCTGGGCCACTTTCCCTTCCAGAGCCCCTGAGTGGAGGGTGGTGGCCATTGCACCCATTTCACGGTGAGGTAAACTGATGCACCAAGTCATCGTGTTGGCTATCGCGCACACCTGCCCTCAGATGTGTGTCTCCGAATGGCGCCTGGGACCCTTGTTCCTGCTCCTAGGCTGCTGGAGACCCGGGGCCCATCCCCAGCTGCCGGGGGCCTCTTGAGCCCTTAGAAAGTTAGACATAGGGGGTGGCAAAGGACAGTGTGTTAAGCAGCCCCTCCAGAGGCTGGGGTCCCGCAGCAGACCACCCGTAATGGGAGCCATTTGCCCAGTGAGGCAATGTGAGAAAGGCCGGGCGTGTAGGCTGCAGTGAGTATGCAGTGATGTGGGGGCGGCAGGCAGCAAGAAGGTGAAACACTCAGCCTGCAAAGGAGGCTCACTTCCTCTCAGGGGCTATGGGTAGCCGGGGAGACCCCGCCTCATGGTCGGCGTGACTAGCTCCCCCTTCTCCAGGGCTGTGTTGAAATGTGCCTTCCAGGTGAGGCCTCCCACGTTCCCTTATTTAAAATAGTACCCCCACCCCCACCCTCACTGTCCCCACCCGTACCTCAGCCGCCTCTCTCTCCTGATCCTGACCCCTGCTGAACCGTGTAATTCGGCTATTCACTGTCCATTACTCTTTCCCGTGAGGCAGGGGTGGAGTCTGTCGTGTTCTCTGCTGAGTCTCCAGAGCTAGGATAGAGCCTGGCCCCTGACAGCCCCCAGCGCCTGTTCCTGAATGATTGAGCCATCTGGGCCTCCCCCTGGGTGTCGCCTGCTCTGACCTGGCCGCCACTGCATCCCCTGAACTTTGCACACGGCTTCCTGAGTGTGGGTGCCTGATCAATATTTGGCCGATGAATAGGAGTGTCTATAACATGGAGAAAGTGGTGTGGGGGGTCCCTGCTTTCTGTGATCACTGGGAAGGGGACGGAGTGGGCACACGGCATAGGTGCTTGGTCCATGAGAGGGGAGAACTCTCACACAGCTGGGCACTGAGGCCCGGGTCGGGGGGCCCTTCGGCTCTGTGTTGGCAGGGGGCCTCGGCCAAGTCACTCAAAGCCTCCATGGCCCAGTTTCTCCTCTCCTGACAGGCTCTCCTGATAGCTTTGTGTCACCCAATAAGAATGGCTTCCAAGGGTTCCCCACGAGCCTCCACAGAAGTCTGATAAGCTGTGTTCCTCATGGCAATGGCTCGTTACCAGGAAAGGTGACAGGTTAGGATCAGTAAAGGGACAAAGGCGCATAGGGCAGAGTCAGGAGCCGAGCGCCAACGCCCAGCTGCCCTCTCTCTAGGTGGACTTCTGCGGGTGCCGTTTCCTTCTCTGGGCAAGGGTATGTGACTGCACACGGGACACAGGACATGCTGCCAACCAGGGAAGCTCAGCTGAGCCTCGGTGTCTGGGCCTTTCCCTGGGCTCAGCCACATCAATGTGACTGACTGTCCACGTGGGTGCCCTGAGCCTCCAGCCCTCCAGAGGCCAAGCGGAGACCACGTGCCCTAAAGCCCCCAGATAAACCAAACTGCTCCAATTAGACAGGACATCCTAAGGCTTAGAGATCACTCCCAGAAACGAATCAAGGGCCAAACCTTTCTTTGCAATGTGCAGCATTTGGACAACCCAGCCCTGTGGCATTAGCCCCTTCTGCACACCATTGCCAGGGAGGGGGCTCTGCCCTGGAGCCCCCCTACCCCAGCTGTGCATGCTTGGCCTGGCAGGGCTTGGGCCTCTGCTGGGCTGCCCTCATTCCTTGTCCAGAGCCCCACCGACCCTGGCAGTGTTCATATCACAGGGGACATGTCCCTCTTTTCCTCCTCTCTGTGAGCTCTTGGGACAGGCCCCATGACGCTGAGCTCCAACTCTGCATGGTTCTAGGATACAGATGCTCTGCCAATGAACGTGAATGTGAACATCCAGTGGTGGGTGCAGTGAGCAGAGTCAGCCTCTCCCTCCCCGACTCACCATTTTAATAAGCAATTATCTGGTACCCATGTGTGCTGTGTTAGGACTGGGGATGCTGTGATGCACAAGAGAGAGGCAGCCCTGTCCTCCAGGCTCAGTGACCAGCCCTGGGCACCATTTATCCCATCACACCTGGTGGTGAATGCTGCTGGGAGAAGCTCGGGATCCGCTTAGGCACCTGCCAGCCGCGCCACGTGGCTGAGCCTGAGCTGAGTCTGACCTGTGAGTGAACCCCTCCTTTGGGCAGGAGGCCTCCTTCTGCCTGCTACGGATGGCTCAGGCTGGGCCTGGAATGGAGCGGCTGTGGCTCACAAGGGTCTGAAATGTGGTGGAATTCTGGGCTTTGCCCTGAAGCAGGGACATGTCTGTGACCAGGTGTTGAGCCCGAGAGTTTCTGATGGCAGGTGGGCTGCGGAGTGACTGCAGCACCTGGCACTGTGTGCAGAGAGGATGGATGCTGGTGCTTGAGAGAGGCCTGTGGCTCCATTATTTACACTAAAGATGGACATGGAGAAGTGACATTCCCCA
>NW_012114522.1:2460840-2464974 GCF_000951035.1 Colobus angolensis palliatus | reverse complement strand
CATTATTTACACTAAAGATGGACATGGAGAAGTGACATTCCCCAACTCTTCCCGCTCCTTCCCCTCTGGTACCCACAGAGCCAGCGCAGCAGTTCACAATATATAGCCCAGGAGTTGGAGGAACCTGACCCACTGCAGGTGGGAGAGCATGCTGTGAGGCTGGGCAGCGCGCTGGGAGTGCAGGCGGTGTCCAGAACAGGCACCCGCATGCTGTGAGGCTGGGCAGCGTGCTGGGAGTGCAGGCGGTGTCCAGAACAGGCACCGCCAAGGGGGTGACGGGAGGGGACCCAGCCCTCGCTCCACCCTCAGGCTGTCGTTGGCCTCAACAGAGTGAGGACACAGTTCCACGTGGCATAGTGAAACTGGGATGGCAGGTACCCCGAGTAGCCCGGAGCCGCGGCCAGAACCATGTGTGATATTGCGGCAGTTGTGAGTCCACCTGGAGTTATGGGGAAGGCACTGACCCTGCAGACGCGTCTCCTCCACCCGCTCCAGACTCCCCAGCTCGCCAGGGCCTCAGGCCGGTGCCTCGGAGGCTTGGCTGGGACAGGAGTTCGGAGCAGGTGTCCCCCACAGCGTGGCCTCCCCGGGTGGGCTCGCAGTCTTGATACTTCATTGACGAAACGAGTGTTCCCCTTTCTGGATAAACAGGTGATATGTGGGGTTTTTAGGAAGAAAAACAGAAAAGATAGGCCTGCGCAGGTGACAGGAGAGGTGGCGACATCCTGAGGTTCTTCTCCTCCTAGATCTACTGTCCAGTCCCCTTTCTTTGAAATCAAGAGAGCCCACCTGACTCCTGCTAAGTATTCCTAAGAGGCATTCCAGTGGCCCTGCCTGAAGAGCCCTCTGAGCCAAGCCTTGGCCACACGCGGCATCCTCTTTACCCAGCATGCACCTGAGTGGGAGCCACGGACTTTCCTGAGTGACAGACGTGGCAAGGAAGGGCTGGGACACGGCGTCTGCAGCCCTGAGAACAGGAGCATGCGCTCCATTTACAGAATGAATAGTCCACTCATTGTGCTCACCACACAGGGGCCTTTACTGCATGGGGATGGCACAGCCCCGGGAGGGAGCTAGGGCACAAGAAAGACTGCCAGGCAGGGCTGGGCTCTGTCAGCAGGGAAGGAAAGAGCTGGGTGGTGGGATTCTGCCTGGAGAACAGTGGCCTCTAGGTGGAGGTCAGCCGGGGCACCCAGGAGACCTGGGAGGGATCGGGGAGATGTGGACATGCGGAGTCGGCAGCCAGAAGGGAGCTTGGGCTCTGGAGAGTTTGGAGAGGTCTGGGGAGCCAAGAGGGACGGTCCTGAATGTAACCTTGACCATTGGTGAGCCAGCGAGGAGCCTGCTGAGGCTCTGCATGTCCATATTTGAAAGTTTAACTTTGAGCCAGTATTCAGGGGCTTCCCTGGAGCCGTAGGGAAGGGTCTCCTGAGCCGCAATGGTGGGGAGGGAACTACAGAGAAACGTACATCCTTGTGGGAACACAGAGCTGGGTGTCCTGGGAGAGAACCCAGGGAGATGCTGGATGCTGCCAGAGCAGAGGAGGGTGTGCCCAGTCATGAGAGAGGATGTTGGCCACGGTGACCTTTATCACGGTGGACGATTCTGCCTCTCCCCCATCAACCACTTGAGACTGTTCAGACCTCCGTCCCCACTGCGGACACACCTGGCTGATGTGCCGGGCTGGAGAGGCTCCCTCTGAAATTCACACCACCGGGTACCTCGGAAAGGGACCTTCTTTGGAAGTCGGGTCTTTGCGGATGGAATTAAGGGCAGGTCCTACTGGAGGAGGGTGGGCCCTAAATCCAATGACTGATGTCCTTATAAAAAAAGGAGAGACAGTGAAGAGAAAGCCACATGGCAGATAAAACAGGCAGAGTAGAGTGAGGCAGCTGCCAGCCAAAGAACACAGGAGATCGCCCGCCGTGCCGGATGCTAAAAGAAAGCATGAACAGACTCTCTCCTGGAGCTTCCGGGAGGCCCGTGGTACTGTCGATGCCTCGATCTGGGACTTCCATCTCCTGAACTGAGAGAGAATAAATGCCCACTGTTTACACACCACACAGTGCGGGGCGCTTTGTTACGGCAGCCTGAGGGGCTGAAACAAGCTCCTCCTGTACACGGGGTCCCAGGCCAGCAATGCCCACGTGTCTTCTAAGGGGTTCACAGCGTCCTGGGAGGGAGCATTCCTGTGTTTCCGTACCCTCTTGGGAAACTGAGGCCAAAAGAATTAGAGTCCCCAGGAGTGGGGGGCCAGGGGAGGGAGAGCATTAGGACACATACCTAATGTATGCAGGGCTTAAATCCTAGAAGACGGATTGATGGGTGCAGGAAACCACCATGGCACATGTATACCTGTGTAACAAACCTGCACATTCCCTGCACGTTCTGCACCTGTATCCCAGAACTTAAAGTAAAAAAAAAAAAAAAATTGGAGTCCTTCAGAAAGTAGCCAATTTGAAATTCAAACGCACATCTTCAAAGCCCAGGCTGTCCTGGATCTATAGACGTTATATTCTGACTTACTTTCTTTGAGCATTTAAGTGTTTTTACCTTGCTTTGCTCGCCTGGTGTTTCCTAGAAAACACAGGGCAATAAAAATCAACATACGATGGGAGGCAGCTTAAAGTTATCCGTCCCAGCGACCCCTGTAATCCACTCTCAGAAACCTTCCGGCAGCCCGGGTCCCTGCGTCTGCAGATCGCCGCTGCGTCTGAACGTATGTTCCGAGGTGATGGATTTACGTGTGCTGAGAATGACATCTCTGTCTTCCCACAAAAGGCCACTGTATCTGTCACCCGACTTTTACATTTTCACATTTCTTCATTCGGGGAACCAAAGTGACCTGCGTGGTATCAAGTTTATCCTCCTCATATTTTATGAATTCCTTCGTCACAGGGCCCAGCCGGAGCGGCCTGCTGGGGTTCAAGGTGGTGCTGCCGTGGGAAGGAACCCTGTCCAGGGCAGCCAGGCTTTAGCAAGATTTGCGGAACCGAGAGGAGGCTGGGCTTATAAGGATAGAAAGGGCTTTGGCCAGAAGGTGCCGACTCCAGTGTGGAAATACCAGGAACATGAAGGCCTCTGCACTTGGGGAGCTCTGCAAGCGATTCCTCTCCTCTCTAACCTCTCCGTTCTAATCCCAGTTTAGAAGGAAAAAAACAAAATGATCCTCTCTTTAGAGAACTCTGAGCTGGGTGGGCATTTACAAGTTAAATGACAGCCTGAGGCTTCACTACACACACACCACCTCCTGCACCCTGCCCCGCTCCTGTACCCAGCCAGCCTCCTCCACGCAGCCCGCCTCCTTCATGCGGCCTGTCTCCTGTACCCAGCCCGCCTCCTCCATGCAGCCCATCTCCTCCACGCAGCCCACCTCCTCCATGCGGCCTGTTTCCTATACCCAGCCCACCTCCTCCACGCAGCCCGCCTCCTCCACGCGGCCTGTCTCCTGTACCCAGCCCGTCTTCTCCACGCAGCCTGCCTCCTCCATGCGGCCTGTCTCCTGCATCCAGCCCACCTTCTGCATGCAGCCCGCTTCTTGCACGCAGCTCACCTCTTGTACCCAACCCGCCTCCTCCACACAGCCTGCCTCCTTCGGGCCTCCTGGCTTTCCTTCTTTTTCATTTATTTGCACCCCTGTGCATTGCCTGCTGTCCCTGCTGCCCAGGCCCTCCCCGACATGTCAGAACTTCTGGCTGATTCCTGCAGGGCAGGCTGTCTGTTCATCCTCAGGGGGCGTTTGTTGAGTGAATGAATGAGAGATGTAATTTGATCACCTGCCCTGTGCCCACACACCTTCCTGAGGGTCTCACTCCACACAGCACACACTCCCACTTTTGTTCACCTTCCAGGGTGTCACAGCCCTCGTGAGGCCCCCTGCAGCCTTTGGTCCCCAGATGAGATCCAGGTCTAGTGTAACCCAGCATACCCCTCCCATCACCGTGGGCAGCTGTGTCTCAGTCACTCGGACTCCACGTTACCAGGAGCATGCTGCATAGGGTGGACAGTTCCCAGGCAGAGCCCCTGGGCCATCCCAGCCAAGGCCCTGGAGCTGTCCCCATAACTATCCCATCACACCAGGGCTGGCTCAGGCTCTGCTGAGGCCACTCCACCCACACCAGGTTGGCTGTGCCG
>NW_012114522.1:2421736-2460705 GCF_000951035.1 Colobus angolensis palliatus | reverse complement strand
CCCCACCCCACAACCCAGAGCCCCAGGACCCCCTGCCAGGCCTTGTGTCTGACTTTGGAGCCCCACAGGAAGCCATCTCCTCTAGCTCTTCCCTGGAATCTCCCAGCACACTCTTGTTATTTTTCCTAACAATGGAAAACAAAGGAAGGAAGCGGAGGTTGTGGGGTCAGGTGGCTTCAGGTTGTACAAGCCAGACCGTGTGGACCCAGCAGAGGGTGGGAACTGAGGCTCAGGCCTGGCACCCCTGGAAGGACAGCTTCCCTGAGGGTGGCTAGATGCAGCTAGCAGGTGCCCGCTGTGGGCCCAGGGGAGCCTGATGAGGCTCCCAGAGGCAGGAGGGAGAGACCTGTGAGGGGAGGATGCCAGGGTGAAAGGAACCTGGGAAAGAAAGAAATGTGTAGGGAGGCTCAGGGCGGGGAGACAAGCTCTGGGAGGCGGCACCACAGGGCTTCCTCTGCTGGCCACAGGGAAATGCCCTAAACCCAGTGGGTTGGGGGCACCCCATGCCTGCATCCTGGCACCCTCACTGTGGTGGCCTGTTAGCTTGAGCCTGACATCAGGCCCTGCACACAGAAGCCCACGGATGTCACCCACAGCACAGCCTGGGGACAGCAACTCCTGACTGAAGCACCCCTTCGTCTCTCTGGTGGTTGCTGGAGCCCCTCGTGCGTGTGACAGGGACCTGCAGCACCTGCCTCCTGAGGCTCTCCCAAAGGTTCTTCTGCTGTTGGAAACAAGCCCTGTCTCATGGGAGGGGCTCTCCAGGGGCCCTGCCCTCCTGGCCCAGGTCACAGCCCAACCTGAGGGCCACCCCACAGTCAGCTGGCTCCTCAGTGTTGCTGTTGGAGCTCCCACAGCTGGCCGGGCCGCTATGTGCAGAACCAGGGTGGCCGGATGGAGGGATCTTCCAGCCTCCACCACACACAGGGCAGGATGCGGCCTCCACGACCGCCGGCCCTAGACAGGGTCACTGGGTCCGAGTCCCATGTCTCGCGAGAAGGTCCCATTCAGGGATCCTGATGCCTGTTCCTGCATGATCTGAGGCTGAACTATCCCCTTATACCCCAGCTGAGGGTGCTGATAACGTGGAGCCTGTGGTAGCTTCCCGGGGCTGCCAGACCAGATGACCCCAGACCTGACAGCTTCAAACAGCAGACTTCTCTCTCAGATGCCTGGAAGTCAGCAATCACAGTGTCTGCAGGGCATGCTCCCCCTCGAGCCTCCAAAGGAGGATCCCCCCTGGCTCTTCCAGCTTCTAGTGGCTCCAGATGTGCGTCCCCCCAGCCTCTGCACCTGCCCTCCCGTGGCATCTTCTTCCTGGCTCTGTCTCTCGTGAGGACACCTGTGCTTGGATTTAGTGCTCACTTGGATAGTCCATGATATGATCTCATCATTGAGACCTTGAACTTAATTACATCTGCTAAGATCCTTTTTCCAAATAAGGTCACATTCAGAAGCTCCGACTGGGATGTGCACTCGTCTTTTGGGTGGGTCACTATTCAACCCTCTACCGACCTCAGCGGGAAACGGCTGCATTTGCAGGCTGCCTGTCTACCGGGTGTTCCCAGCCCCAGTGCAACCCTGTCTCCCACCTCTTCGAGGGCCAGCCCTGGAGAGCACAAAGCCCACCCTCCCAGGTGATAATGACGTGACTCATCCTCCGTGTGTGTGCTCAGGGGGCCCCTGCAGGACCCCTCCCTGCACCGAGAAGCCCACCCTAAGGAGACCTGCAAAGCCACTGGTATTGAACAGCTATGGAAGGCTTCTCTGGATGATAAATCGAAGTTCTGTTTTCACAAGCTGTCTGTTACGTTCCCTCGGCCCACAGTCGCCGGAAGATCCTGAAGTGGGCTGTGTTATCCCCATCATACAGCAGAAGGGGTGGCTCCTGGATGAGGCTGTGACTCCCTATTGGGGAGTGGAGCCCAGACCTCCACTTCCCCCTCCCTTTGTCTGGGCTGCCCTCGGAATTGCCTCTGGCATGGACACCTGGGTGGTGGCTTGTTGAATGCAATGTAAATTGTAAGGAAAAATATGACGCAGAGCTGTTTAAATTCTCTCTCCTTTGCCTGCACCAGAGAGAGCACGCTGCATGCACCTGGCCTCTGCACTTCCGCCGTCTGGGGATCACCAGCCTGCAGGGAGGCTGCATGCTAATCTCAGCTTCCCCTAGACTCACATAGCAGTGATAGACAGGGCCTCTTCTGAGGACCTCAGAGCCGCCTTGGTGGGACTTGCCTCCCCCACCCCCAGCCCCATGCTGGCTGGCCGGCCTCTTCTCTGCATCTCTTTCTCTCAATTAATCCCCAGCAGCTACGGAACCGAGGGCTCTGGCTGTGTGCTCTCTGTGCTTAAATTAGAGGTCACTGCGAACGGTATTATTTCCCAGGCTTGCCATGATTCTATTAAAATTTTCCTTTGTAGACATCAGGCATAGCCTGATTCTACAAAGGAACAAAGGAAGCAGGAATCCAGGGCAGAGCTGCTCGCTCATCAGCAAGCGCTGGGCTTTCCTCCCTGTCACCGCCTCCAGCAGTGCAGCCTGGCAATGGCCAGTTGGTTTTGGCATTTAAGGTAATGTACATCTCCTGGTACCTGAGCCCTGTGCTAGGAGAGATTCAGAAATTAAGGTGATCTTGGCAGCCAGGAGTGTGGTCATCAGCTAGTGACCAGTCTGCCATGGTCTCAGGCGAGGGCCAGGCTCCTGTGGGCCGGTTGACTGCCCTCCCCAGTCCTTCAGTTCTGCCGTCCTGTTTTGCCATTGCCAAGACATTGCTTCCAGCCCAGCAAAGCTCAACGAGGTTCAGAATAGCAGCCGCAGTTGTGCAGTCTGTGGAGAGGGTCCTGCTCCTGGCAAACAGGGCACTCTGAGTTGGGTCAGGGGCTGAGATCCTGGGGATCTGCCTCAGTCTCAGGCTGAGGGATGAGATCAAAGAAGGAGCAGTTGTCCCCGTGAGCGCTGCCTGGCTACTGCATGTGGTGCAGATGCCCCCTCTACATAGGCTCGACACACCCACTCTTGCTGGTGCAGACCCTGCCTCCTTCAGACCCTCTGCCACATTTCCCAGAGCATCCTCCACAGCGACTTGCCCAGACCTTCCCTGCCTCTGTCCCCATGGCCTCCTTCCACTCACCAGGACAGGAACAGCCATCTCATTGACCGACGTGGAAATGGGGGCTCCATGAGGGGGAGGGACCCACGAGTGTCTGAGCCAAGACAGGCATGTGTCCGTCACCGGCCATGGCAGACGTGGCCGCCCTATTGTGCCGCAGTCAAATACATCCTGACTGCTTCCTGTTGCTCCTGCCTTCTGAGCGCTTGGATGAGATGAGATCCTTGCATCTTAAATTAGTTTATGAAGCTGTTTCATAAATGAGCCCAGTTTAGATGCTTAAACTTCTGAGGCAGCTAAGTCCCCCTGTGCCATTTGACAGGCCTGCACTTGCTTGGATTATCACAAATGGTCACTAGCTACATTTATGTATTCATCCTTTTTCATTCATTCATTCATTCATTCATTCAATGTTTACTAACCATTTAAGGAGCACCTCCTATATGGTCAGCAGCATGCTAAGGCTGGGATACCTTCATGAACCCACATCCAGTTGGGCATATGGGTGCTAACCAAACGGCTGCACAGACAGCAAGATGGAGGCTGACATCCATGCAACGCTGGAACCAAAAGCTAGTTCTCTGGACCCTCTCATTTGGCTCCTTAACCTTCTCTCTTTGGGTGCTGGGTGGCAGAAAGCTGGAACTGGTTGCCTAGAGTCATGCGCTCTGGGCTCTTCCTCCTTAAATTTCTTCCACTCTTTCAGATGCTGCCATTTCCAAGCACCCTAAACTGACTTCCTAATTTGTGGCTGCATCATCGCTGGTGCCTTCTTGAATTGATTTGCTGTTCCCTGTGTTGCTTTTCGAGTTCCTTAGCTGCTTGAGTTCTCAGTCATTGCTGGTGTCTAGGCAGCATTTACAATTTCAAATGATCTCTTGAAGGTGTGAATAATTTCTCAAGATGTCTCGGTGGTAAATAATCCATGTAAATTGTTGCCGGCCCTTCTGGCCTCTGCAGACGTTACCTGGTATCTGAAGACCTGTATTTTAAATTATCCCAGACAGTGTTCTAATGCAAACAAGGTGACAAGTCCGTTATTTAGAGTTTGGAAATCCTGTCTGTGCCTGAAAATCAATGCATATAATTTCTGAATCAAAATAATCGCACATAATTTAGGTAAATGCTGCATTTCTGGTGTTCACAGAGTCTGTGTTTTGGAAAACACAAATGCCTGACAGATCCCTGTCAAAAGCCCTGTTCATTGGGAAAACACTTGTGAGCTGTGGTTCCCGTTCTCTGGTGTGACTGGGGCTGGCTGAGTGGTGACCAGGACACTGACAGGGCTCTGGAGCCACGAGGAGGGGCATTCCAGCAGAGCAGGGTGGCCTGTGGTTAGGCGGAGGGTGAATGCCAGGCTGGGTTCTCCATCTATAGGTGGAGGGTTGAAACAGGAGGCTGGTGTTATATTTCAGGTCTAGAAAGATCCCCTGGCAATAGGAGGAGCCTGATAAAAGGACACAAGATCACAGGCCTGGAGATCAGTGGGAGGGCCCTAGGCTGAGACCCCGGGGGCCTGGCTGGCTGGAGAAGGGTGCTGGCCTTGTTGCCTTCTACAGAAGGGCCCAGGGGCCTCTCCCAGCTTCTTGATGCTCTGAGCGTTGTCTGCCTCTGGGGCGGCTTGGGGAGCTCCTTCTTCACCATCCTCTTGTGGAAAAGACCATCTTCCTTCTGACTCGGCCTGGGAGGGGAGCCCAACACAGCTCAGGACAGTCAGGGGTCCCAGCCTGCCTCCCTCTGCCAGGCCTGGTCCAGTGTAGGGGGTGAGGCTGTCATGGGCAGCCTTCCTCGTGGGATGGGCAGAGCTGAGGACTCCCCTAGATCACAGAACTCACTCACAGGAAAGGTCTCTGCCCCTGGAGGATTTGGTCTTTTAGAGCCTTTGTCCCAGGGACGATGCTAGCATCCCAGAATTGCCACTGCCAGGGAGGGGGGCTGCCTTGGAGCTTAGAGACCACCTTTCCTTGAAGGAGGGAGAGGGAGGACCGGCAGGAGTGAGGCTGGCAGACGTGCCGAGATGACAGACAGATGACTCCTCAGACATCTGTTCCCAGTTCCATGTGCCATCCGTCCTGGCCCCAGCAGGGGGATCTGGTGAAACGGGCAGGCTGTTTGCAGGCGAACACTGGCCAGGGTGTGTAGTGGCTGTGCCTGTGAGGCCCTCTCTCCGGCCAGCTGGCACCTCAGTGCCCCAGGTCATCTCCTTGGGGTGTCCCTGCTGCGCTCCTCCCAGGCCTGCTTCTCCCTGGGCTCTGCCCTGCTTCCTCTGTGCCCTCTGCCCATGCCTTAGCCCCCAGGCCACCATCTCCTCCCAGGGACGTACCTGGCACAGCGCAAAGGCTCCACAAAGGCTGGTCTTTGTTCTTATCAGCTACCCAGCAGCTGGTCTTGCCCCTCCTCTCTGTCCCCGCCCTGCCGCCCTTCCCGTGGCTTCCTGAGACATTCTGCTGTTTTCCCCTTGTCCTCCCTTGAGACATAAATCAAATCCACTCCCCGGATCTCCTGCCATCTCTCTCCTCTCCACTCCTCCAGTTCTAAGTTCCTGTACCCTGAGCCTTCCTGATGTCCTCTGAACACAGGGCACTGATTTTCCCTTCCAGGCCTTAGCACATGCTATTCCCTTTGCCCTCTCACCCAAGTAACCCATGCTCAGCCTCCAGCATGGGTTACTGGTAGCTGACCCATCCTCCAGGAGGCCGTTTGTGGTGTTGTGGCCCTGAGGCTGCACCATGCTGGGGCACCCCACCCCTGCTCCTGTGGCAGTTCTACACTCCTGTCATGAAGCCCCGGTCTCCAGGAACTTGCATGAGCATGCCATCTCTGCAGGCAGGTACAGCAGCTACATTTTTCACGCTGGTGTCCCAAGATGCCCAGGCACCAGCACGTGGCATAGGACAAGCAGCTGCTCATTTCACGCTGCTGACTGAATCCATGCAGAGGGAACACCTTGGCTAGGACCTCTCTGGATTGACTTCTTCACATTGACCACCTGGCCGGCAGGTCCCTTGACCTCTCCGAGCTTCTATGATCTCATTTGTAACGGGAGGTGATAGCGGTCAAGGCTTGTGGTTATGAAACCTTTATTAAGTCTGTGTGACCCGCGCTTCTCTGAGCCCCTCTGTGCAGCAGCCCACCCACCCCGTTAAGGCAGCTGTGGCTTGATCCCCATTTGTCAGGTAAGTGCAGGGAGCCCTGGCAGGGTGAGGGCTGGCTCGGGGTGCCCATCAAGTCAGGAGGGGTAGAGCTGGTGCAGATGCCACAGTGGCTGTCCAGGGCTGTGCTCCCAGCTGTGGGAAGGCAGACAGCAGGGGCTGTCTGGAGCAAGCCCAGTGCAGTGCCTGAGCACCATGAGTGTTCGCAGCCACCCTTTCCATCCAGTCTTTGCCACCTGGAGGCTGGGCAGGGCAGAGGCTGAAGAACCAGGGCCTCTCCCTCTTCCCTTCTTTTCTGGCCTATCTTCTGTCTCCAGATGCGTCCCAGGCTGAGCCCCATGGGCAAGGAATTGGGTCCCTCTCAAGAGACAGGTTCACACTGCTGCTCCTGGCAGGCCCGACAGCCTGGCCCTCTCTCCAGAGCAGGGCTGCCCACCTTCCGTGGCCTGTAAATACGTGATTTTTCTTGACATCTCCCGAGTCCTCCCTGCCCCGCCTAGCCCCTGGTAACTACCATTCTACTGTCTGCGTCTATGGGTTCCGCTCTTTAAGAAGTTGAATCTATGAGGTCGTGCGGTATTTGTCTCTCTGTGCCTGGCTTGTTTCACTTAGCACCATGTCCGCCAGGCCCATTCAGGTCGCTGGGAATGACAGGGGTGGTTCCTTCTTTGTAAAGGCTGACTAGGATTCCACGGTGTGGATACACCAGGGTTCTTTATGTACCATCTGTTGGTGATCCCTAGGAGGATTCCAGATGAACATGAGAGTGCAGGGACCTCTTCCGCATTCTGATTTTATTTCCTCTGAATATGTACCCAGCAGTGGGGTTGCTGGATTTTATAACAGTTCTATTTCTAACTTTGAGGAACGTCTGTACTATTTTCCACAGTGGCTGTCGTTCTGTAAATAATTAACCAACGAGTCCTTCCCCAGCCCCTGGGAGACCAGCTCCTGACAAGCAGACCTGAAGGAAATGGTTTTTAAAATGTAAATGAATGTTTTATTTAATACGGAAGTCAAAATGCTTTCTTCATAGTACAGCCAGGCTTCCGGGAGATGCAGCACCAGGGAGGAAGGAGGTGCCATTTCCTGTGCACCTGCGGAGCCTCTGACCCCAGGGCAGGCCCGGACTCCTCATCTCCCGTATTTTCTTAGGAAAGCAATGCTAGCTACTGCAACATATAAGCCCCCCAAATATATAATCGCTCAAAGGCAACAGAAGTTCATTTCTCACTCCCGTAAAGTCTAAGTGATGCTCCTCGGCAGAAGCCTGTCCTCCAGGCAGCGACTCAGGGACCCAGGCTCCTTCCATCTGGGGCGTGGCTGTGCTCCTGCCTTCTCATGCCTGTCCAGAATTAAGAAACCAATGAGTGTTTCAAAGTGCCCATCTGTACTGGTAGAGGGGAAAGAGGATGAGAATCTCAGGTGGGAGGGTTTGGGGCCCAGCCGGGAAGTAGCACATACCATTTCTGTGCACATGACCCTGGATGGGACCGACCCAGTCTCAGGACCTAAGTTTAGTGGAGTTTAGAAAAATGCAATCAGCTGTGGCAGCCCAGAGAAGAGAGGAGATGGACTGGGGAATCCCATGCAGTCTCTTGCCAGATTTTCCTTCTGATTCTTCAGGAAACAAAAGAGGTTCATGGAGGGGCCCAGCAGCTTCCCGAGGCCTGGATCCTACTGGATCTGTCCGACTCTTGGTGTCTTAGCTGCTGCTTGTGACTGTGGGTGTCTCTGTGGGCACATCCAAGTCACAGTTTTGGATTTGCTGGTGGTCGTGGTTCAACTTTCTAAGCCGCTGCCTTGGGTTTCGGTTTCCCCAGCTGGAGCATCAAGTGGTTGGACCAGATAACCTCCGATTACCGGCTGGCTACCCTGCTGTACCCTCGCTGAGCTCTGCCCAGGGTGACCTGAGCTCTTGTGGGTGCGTGTGTGTGTTCCACGAGGGCTGGGCTCCAGCCGGTCAGGGAGAGAACACGTGGGGCTGTGTCTGGAAAGTGGACACAGTGCCATATAGAAGACACCACTGCTCAGCCTGGATGGGTCTAGCTAGATGCCATTTTTAAAAACATGCCTTTTTATGATTTCAATAGTAATGCATATCCATTGTGTGGACATTAAATGACATGATACACCCTCAAAATAGACCAGGAAGTAAAAGTGTGTTAACACTGGGACACAAGCCTTTTACTTTCCATCTGGTACATTATGTTCAGTGCCCACTTACACACAGACAGCAAGAGCTATACACACACATTCACACACAGACACACACTCATACACACACACACACACATATACTCACACATTCACGCACACACAGACACACATTCACACACAGACCCACACTCATACAGTCACATGCTCACACATATGCTCATACATTCACACACACACAGACACACATTCACACACACACTCATACACTCACATGCTCACACATATACTCACACCTTCACATACACAGACACACACACATTCACACACACAGACACACATTCACACACATACACTCACACGCTCACACATATACTCACACATTCACACACAGACACACATATGTTCATACACACACAGACCCACACTCATACACTCACATGCTCACACATATGCTCATACATTCACACACACACAGACACACATTCACACACAGACACACACTCATACACTCACATGCTCACACATATACTCATTCACACACACAGACACACACACATTCACACACAGACACACACACGCTCACACATATACTCACACATTCACACACAGACACACACTCACATGTTCACATATGGACAAATGCCTGGATGCACATGAGTGTATTTCCATAGCTGAGATCTTATTCCAAATACAGTTTGTATCTTTTGTACAAATATCGTTTTGTAACCTGCCCTCCTTGGCATCATTTCTCATCCGATGACAGACTTTGCATGAGCTTCCCTGTGAGTGGTCCATGCCATGAGCCTGTGGTGACTGGTCCAGCTGTTTCCTGGTGTTTATATAATCTGTGTGGTTTCCATGTTTTAGTCCTTTAAGCAATCTTATGGTGAATGGCTTAGTCCATGTGAGCTGCTATAACAAAATACTGCAGACTGCAAGGCTTAAACAACAGCCATTTGTTTCTTAATTCTGGAGGTTGGAAGTCCAAGATCAAGGTCAGGTTCTGGCGAGGGCCTCTTCCTGGCTTGCAGATGTCTGCCTCCTCGCTGTGTCCTCTCATGGTGTAGAGAGAGAGAGAGAAAGCTCTCTGGAGTCTCCTTTTATAAGGGCACTGATCCCCTTGGACCAGGGCCCCACCCTCATGACCTCATTCAAGCCTAATCACCTCCCAAAGATCCCATCTCCAAATACCATTAAATTGGGGGTTAGGGCCTCAGTGTGTGCATTCTGGGAGGCTACATTCAGTCCATGAAACAGGGAACAGCTTTGGACGTCAGTCCCTGCCTGATTTCTGGGCCATTTCCTTAAACCACATCCTTAGACATGCAGTGGTTGGTGTAAGAGGTGTCATCAGGTCTACAGCTTATGGCTTCTGCAGCAAGGAGCAGGGGATTGGAGCTTTGGGCTCCAGCTCGTCTCTCCAGCTCTGAACTGGAAGTGGGTGATGGAGCAGGAAGGTGCTGGTGCCTACAGCCTATTTCCCTGGGCTTGGAGCTGCCTGGCTGGGGGCAGAGTGGAGCGGTTGTGAACACAGCATTTCTCCTGGGTCCTTGGCCTAGTCTGGCTTTGGTAAGGAAGAGCTAAAGGAAGAGAGAGGCAGAGTAGGGCCCTGCGACCTTGAAATGGATTGTTCTCCTCTAGCAACGGTGCCTGTCCGTGGCGCTGGTACTGCAGTCGGCTTAGAAACCGTGTGGCCATCACTGCAGCCTCAGTGTCACAGCCTCGCTTGCCCCAGACTAATTGCTGGGGGAGACTAATTTGCCAGAACTCCGCCTCCCCTTGGAGCTGTATCAACTCAGGCTCCAGAGCCTGTCCTGGGGACCCACGCTGGCTAAAGGAGGCTACGACAGAAAGCGAGGCCAGGCTGGGTCAAATGGACATCTTCCTCTTTTCTGTGCAAGCCTCCCTGCTTCTCTGAGACTCACTTTCCTCATCTGTAAAATGGGGACTGTCACGTTCCACTCACAGGACATTGGAGTGCCCTGGGGGAGATGCCCGGCACATCACTTGTGCTTGGAAGGTGTTACTTCTTGTCCCCTCCACTCATGAACATGCTGGCTTCGTACTTGTGTCTTCTAAAGCTAATCTTCTGCCCACCCGAGGAGATGGGGCTGACAGTCAGCTGGGGTTGGGGTAGGAGGGCTTCCAAGTTGGTGTCGGCTCCCATGATCTGCTTCCTGGCATGGCAGGTGTGGTGGGCCATGGCCTCCTCCAGCCTTCTCTGAGGCTGCCCTCTTCGGGGGGCCCTCCCTCCTGGTGTCCCCACGCCCCACTCCCAGCTGGTTACTGGGAATGTGCCCACTGACCCTAGATGGCTGAACTGGAGTTCCCTCCCCCCACCACCAACCCAAGTATAAGTCCCTCTCTAGCCTTGACCAGCTGGGGGCCTGGGCAGGTCAGTGCTCCTCTTGGAACCTCAGGATCTTCATCTGTAAACCAGGAGTAACAAGCCTGCCCCGCCTTTCCTGCAGGAAAGGAAACTCTCATTCACTGAGAACCTGTAACATGCCAAGCCCTCCTCCCTCAGCCTGGAGGCAATCTCTTGAGGTGCAGGGAGGGTGGGTGACTTGTCCAAGTTCACACAGCTGCCTCGCAGCAGAACTGAATTCAAGCTGAAGTCAGCCTGCCTCAAAGGCCTTTGCCTCCCAGGCCCCAGGCTGCCTGCTCAGGTCACCATGTTCATGGTGTCAGAAGGTCTGCCTTCCTGCTGGACTTCTGAGCACAACCGGCGGCAAACGCAGCAGCTCAGCATCCACAGCACACAGAAGAGAGAGGCAGCTGCCCTGCTTAGGGGAGTGGAGCGAGCTCGGAGCCCCCCTCCTTAGGTGCCAGGCCTCACAGCCAGCCCACAGGGGTTTGGGGCAAGGTTCTCACCTTAAAAGAATCATGCAGGATCACACAGGGCACACCCAGTAAGTGTGAGCAGACAGAGGCAGGGATGAAAAGCCCCTGGGCATGGAAGCCAGAGAGGACGCAGCCACAGAGCTGAGCCCAGGGTTGCCTTTTGAAGGTTCTGCTTAATCCATGCGTGCCAAGGAAGAACTGGGTGCAAATCTCTGCCTCCCCCGCCAACTGGGACCTCCGGCAGCTCTTCTACGTTCTCTGGGCCTCAGTTTCCCCATCCATCAGTGAGAACAGAGCTCCTTCCACAGAGCATTGTTGTGAGGTCAGCACAGGCTCCACTGGTGACGATTTTCTCCTCGGCACCCTCGTCAGACCCCAAGCCCGGGGCCTCGTTGTACATCATGGAAATGAGCAGTTGTCCTAGAGCTCACGGGCTCATGTCATCTCACAGCTGGGAGGGCCGTGGACGTCAGTCACCTCATTGTGCAGATGGGGAAACTGAGGTCACCAAGAAGGGAGCGGCCTCTCGTCTCCATGATCCTGATGCCTGGGCAGAGGCTCTTGAACAACGCAGGCCCTCTGCACGTCTCCCTCAGCTCCCTGATTGTATCGGAGCTGCCTGGCGACCCTGCAGAGGAGCTCCAGACCAGAGGCCACAGCCCCCACCCACCCAGGGAGGAGCTGAGGCCCAGGGAGCCTGCATGCTTTACCTGGGCCACCCAGAGAAACAGGGAGGCACCTGCCGGTCTGGCCTAGTAAGACTGTCGGGAGTGTTGCCTGGGTGAGGGACAGCATGTGGGCCTAGGGTGGAAGGAGGGGAGGCTTGGCCACGGAGGGACTTGGAAGGCCAGGCTGGCTGTCAGTTCCAAAGTGGTGCAGAAGAGATTGGACGTGGGTGGGGATTTGGAGCTCTGTTGAGAGTGAACCTGTCCTGCTTCCGGAAGGTTCTTCTGGTGACTCATGAAGTGTGTCTTGGGAAGGGAGGGAGGAGACCAAAGCAACCTGACTGCCCGTCTATCACCCTCATCTCACAACACCGTCCCGGAACCTGCAAAGAACTTCTGTCCTCCCTGCTGCATACATAAGGAGCTAGAAGCCGGGAGAAGTGAGATCCAAGCTCCGGCTGCTCAAGCTGGAGAGGAATGAGGATTTGCACCTGGGTCTGACTCCAAGGCCCTTGCGCTTCCTACCACACCACCCAGCCCCCAGGAATGAGAACTTTCTGGAAAGCTGCTGGAGCCCCCAACTCCCCACCCCTTCTCCATCCCCCATCTCAGGGCAGTGAGCCAGTAGCACTCTGCATGGAGGTTGTAAAATTAGCAACTTAATTTTGGGTGTCAGGAAATCAGTTGAGGGGAAAATGTGTTTTCAAGGGATTAGTTTTCTTACAAACCAGCATGATAAAAATAAAGAGAAAGGAGAGTGGACGGGAGAAAGGACGGTTTCTAAATTTATTACAGGGATTCATTATTCATGGGCCACATCTGAAAAGGCCAAAGCTACAGAAAGGAGCGAGGCGTGGGTGGGAAAGGCCGCGGCGGGATCCGAGGCGCCTTCACCAGGCGGGAGATGACAAAACAAAGGACCTTCCCATCCAAGAAGGGGGTGAGTGACTGGGGACCGCAAGGGCTCCAGGCACAACTCGGCTTATCAAAGAAGACAGAGCTGCTTCTCCAGGCAAGGCCAGGTGCCTGTGTCAGCACCCCAGTGCCCGCGCAGAGGTTTAGGCTTCTGTGATTGCCTGGCATGTAGGAGGGCAGGATGAAGCTGGAGTGGGGGCTCTTGCACTGATTGAGCTAATTGACTCCAAACAATAGTGTTGTGGATGGGTGTTGGCCATTCTGCAGAAGAGGAAACTGAGGGTCAGAGTGGCGAAGAGAAACGGCCAGGGTCAGGTGGGTGGGGGCAGTGGCTTCAGCTGCCTCCAGGCTGGAGGATCTGAATGGTGCTCTCTTCCCTGCCCCTGCCACACTCTGGTCTTGGTGCATTTAAGGGCTGAAGAAAAAGGAATGTGTCAGGAGACCCACTGTGTGCGTCTCACCAGGCCTGGGCCTCCCCCGAGGAGGGCCTCATTCAGCCTTCCCCACAGCACAGTGCGGCAGGGTTGCTGCTGTTGCCAGAGGAGGACTGGTGTTCTGGGCTGAGGGGTACTTGCCCAGGACTATGCGGCTTCTAGATCCCGGCCCCTCCCCGGCCCGTTCAATGAAGGGTGAGGCTGTCTCGTGCCTCCTCCTCCCAGGAGTAACCCAGCTCCTCGGCAAGAGATGGACCTGTGGACACTCCTCGCCTGGCGGGGGCCGAGCCAGGGGTCAGGCAAGTCACACTGCCACCCTCAAAGGAGCCCACAGTTAGGACTTCCCCAGGAGTTTGTAATTCTGGCCCCTGCTGTATGTTGAGCACCAGCTCTGTGCCTGGTCCTGCAGGAGGTACCACACGTTTCACTCGCTTCATCTCCACATGACCCAGGGAGGTAGGTGCTGTCATGGTCCCCACTGTACGGGTCAGGAAACGGAGGATCCACAAGGGTGAGTGAGTTGCCCAAGGTGACTCCCTTGTATGGAGAACCAGGCCTGGACCCAGATACTGTCCCCTTTCCAGAAAATCCATGGCCTAAAACGCCAAAGCCAGAGGACCAGCAGGAGTTTTGTAGGAAAGGCCGACTGACAGGCATAGTGGAAGGAACGTTTTAAGAAATGCGTTTCACTAGAAGTGGGTGATGGAGCAGGAAGGTGCTGGTGCCCACAGCCTGTTTCCCTGGGCTTGGAGATTCATCTCCTGCAGTTTGACCAGGCCCCCGTTTTGGGGCCCTCTTCCTGGATGATGTCCACGTACCTACATTTCAAATGGCTGCACTTCTAGGGGGCCAGGATGAGTCCGGAGTCCTAGAAAGGGAAGGATTGGGGTTCCTCCTAGCCCTCCCTTAGCCCGTGAGGCTGAGGACATCAGTGAGATACGGACCCCTGATGACCGTGGGCCAGCCTCTCGCACCCAGGACTCAGCGGTTCTGTGGACACGGGTGACCCAGTCCCTGCCTTGGCTCATGCTGGGGATCGCAACCCAGTGCTGCAGGTAAAGGGGAGGCCCAGAGTGGGAGCATCTGTCCAGAGGTTGTGTTCCTTAAGTAACTTAAATTACACAGAGAACAGTTTCCAGAATGTACAGGCAAGACGCCAGTGGCAAATCACTGCTGGGTGACACCTCTGAGTGCTGGTGCAGAGCCACTCTGCCACGTAGTTGGGACCCATGTGCCAAAATCCCAGCCCCTCCCTAGTTCTGGAAGGGGTGCCAAGAACATGCCCTGCCCAGGTGGCCAGGCAGAGCTGGGTGAGGCCCCGCCTCCTAGGGACTCAGGGCCTGGGCAGCAGGGGACCACACAGCTGCCAGCCTCATTGCTCTAAGCACCTGGCCCCAAGATCATATGAGGAGGAAATGAAGCCACATGGACCAAGGTTGATGCCTGGAGCAGAGGTGTCTACACCACAGAGCGCCTACTGGGTGTCAGGGCTGCCTGGGAGCTGGAAATGCCAGTATAAGCAACCCCTGGCCCTCCCTCCACGGGTGTCCTTGGGAGTGCAGTGCCATAGAGGAGAGGGACGAGTGCCCAGGGAGCCCAGAGCCCTGTCACCCCCGGCAGGGGAACATGTGAAACTGAGTGTGGAGTGGCTTCCTGGAGGGCAGCTCCTGGGCCAGTATGTTGAAGGCTGCAAGAGGGAGCTGGCTGAGGCTGGGGAAAGGGGGCAGGGGCAGCACCGTGGAGACAGTGGGGAAGGACACGGCACAGGATACGTGTGTGCGCACAATCACGTGTGCATATGTGGGAGTATGTGGGAGTGTGTGCGTATGGGTGCATGTGGAAATGGGTGTGTGTATTTGAGTGTGTATGAGTGGGCAAATGTAGCACGAGTATGTGTGTGTGTGAGTGCATGTATGTATATGCATGTGTGTGTATGTGTGTTTGAGTGTGTGCGTGTCACCCCCAGGAGTGGCATGTCTGCAGCGTGCACCACACGGGGCAGGTTGGGGGACAGTGAGACGAAGCCGGACTCTGGACGACACAGGAGCCTGACTCAGGAGGGACTTTGATGCTGGAGGCCATGGGGAGCTATGGAAGGTGCTTGATCAGGGAAGGGCACAGACTTGTTCTTTCCTAAGGACCCTGTGGGAGTTGCATGCAGGGGAGGTTCCAGGGATGCCACTGTAGGGGCACCAGTGAGGAGGTGGGCCCAGAGGTGAGGGGCCTGGTCAGGGGAGGCAGCGTGGGGTGGACTGAAAAGGATCCTGGAACTTGACACTGGCTGGGGCTGGGTGCAGGCACAGGAGACAGGCCATGGGGCTGGGCTCTGTTCTCCAAGATGGGGAATCACACAGGGACGTTGGCCATCCACCCTCATTTTGCCCCAGCTGAGCCATGCCCCGGGAGACCCTTCCTGGAATGATCCTCTGGTCTGCCTTCCTGGCTCCTCAAACACTGGCATCTGGAGAGAAAGCCCCGCAAGTCACTCAATCACCGCTTGGCAGGGTTCATGCTGCGGCGATGCTGAGAGCAAACACACGGGGGCCGAGCCGGCGGGTGGACACCCTCCCGGGCAGCGCACAGTGGCGAAGGGCCGTGGGGAAGAGGGTGCTGGGTGTGTCAGGTCCCAGGGAGGCAGGCGGCTGGGGAGCCAGCTGTCCTCCTTGGAATCCTGGTTTCTAGGCCGCTTCATTCGGTCTATTCACTGGACGGTCATGAGTGTGCGCTGTGCACCCAGCACCGTGGGGACCCAGCTGGGGCCCCAGATGGACACAAGCTCTGACCTCATGGGCTTTCTCTCCAGCTTCTGGCACCCCCATCCTGCCTGTAACCCACTCCACCATCACCTGGAGTGTACCCCTGCCCGGTGGCACGTCCAGCTCCCAACTGTCAGCTCCCTCCACTCTCGGTCCCATGCACGAGCTGCCCAGCCTGCCCGTGGAGCCCCCAGGAGTGTGGGAGGTCAGGCCTGGAGGAGCCCTGAGCAGTGGTGGGCAGGATGAGGTGGATCAATACCCGCCTTCCTCACTCCCAGGCATGCTCTGTGCCAGCTCTTGGAGGTCCCTGGCAGTGCTGAACCCTCTGCCTGCCTTGAGGACCTCCTGCAAACAGGCCCTGGAATGGGGGCCTTCTTCCTCTGTCCTAATGTCCTGCTTTTCTATGGGTGCTACCCACACTGAAGGCCTCATCTGCTTCTGGGTGGTCTGGGCCTCAGATCTGAGGAGACAGACAGTATTCAAGTTAAGAAATAACCACAGAGAGCACCAGTGTGCCAGATGGAGAAATAACCACAGACAGTGCCAGTGTGCCAGATGGAGAAATAACCATAGAGAGCACCAGTGTGCCAGATGGAGAAATAACCACAGGCAGTGCCAGTGTGCTGGCTGGAGACTGTGGGTGTGATAGAGAGGAACCGGCTTTTACATTGCGCGTCCAAGAGGACCTCTCTAAGCTGAGACTGTAACTCAGGGAGGCCCTGGCTGCTGGAAGGCGGTAATGAGTGGGGGCCTCAGGGACCTCCCTATACCCCTGAGGGCTGCAAGTTGCCTCTCACCTCGACGCTGGGAGCCAGCCTGCGGGCAGCCCCAGCAGAATGAAACCGGGGACAGAGCCCCAGGCTCCATCGCCCCGACTCCAGTGATTCCGCTGGGAGGCTTGGCCTTGCCAGGGAGCTCTGCCCAAGCCGGCATGGATCCAGCTCCACCCCACGTGCCCTCTGAGCTGCTGCAGCTGTGGCAACTTGCGCAGGCGATTTCATCTTGGGACCCTGAGCCCTGGAAAAAGCACCTGCATTTTTCTCAGGGTGCTGACCTGTGAAGGTGCAGGTGAGAGGAATCTTGCCCCACCCCACCCGGCTGCCTCAGCACTCCCTGTTTGGACACTGTCCCCATCCCTGCAGTGTCCGCCCCACAGCCCTGCTCCCATCACCCGCTCGGTCCCACGGCCTCATGGGCCAGCAAAGCCCAACTCTCCTTACAAAGAACCTTGCTCTGCTCTTGGTTCCTTAGTTGCAGTCAATCCTGATCTTTCTATCATTCTCTTTCTTGGAGTGAAAAACGGAAGCAGTGCACATCTGTGATGACATCACCAGACATTCGTGCCAATCCAGTCCCCTTCAAGTCAGTAGCGCTACTTACTGTAGGACATGGTGCCATGAGCTCCCAGGGGAGAGGATTTATGTGGTTTGATGATCCAGTTCCAAGGCGAAGGCACCAGGGCTGGCGCTGGTAACTGAGAATGGGCCTCCCTCCGCCTCCTGGCTCAGCACTTTGCTTCACGCCAAATACATCAAACTGAACCCTGGCAAGGCAGAGGCTTCCTGTACCTGGTCTTCCTGTGTACAAGGCAGGGTGTTCAAGACGCTGCTGTTGCTGCCCTTTGCGTTGGTCTCACTGTCCCTGTGTGCCTGGAGACTGAAGGAATCGGCAGGTGTATTTTTCCTTCTCCCGCTCTCTCTTTTTAAAATGCGTCTCGACCAGGGAAATACTTTCCCACTAAGACACAATTAAGTTTCCTGAATTAATTATGTACCTGACAGCAGGATTAGCGATTTTCTTAATTTCCACTGTAATTACCTTGGAAGAACAGTCACCCCTGATCTCTCTGGAAGGAGGGCTCCCACAACGAGCACAGCGTCTGAGGCACCTGCCGTGAAGCTCCCACTCTGCAGACTTGTGGGCACACTCCCGGCTTCTGTGGACGCTGAGTGAGTCCTGGTCCCGCCCCTGCAGTGCAGTTCTTCTCTGTTCAACCAAGGCTTCCTGAGCGCCAGTCACATGTGCCCAGGCAGGGAGGGAAAGGCGCGTCTGTCACAGGGACACCCTGGGGTGGCTGGGATGGTTGTCTCCTTTCATGGCTGGGGCCATCAGAAGGGAGCAGGTGGTCTCTACATGGCCTCTGGTGCTCAAGATCTACCTGTCCGTTAAAACAAGGAATGTGCCCCGTGAGAGCCGGAGGGCTTCATAGGGAAGAAGTCCTTGGAAGCAGCACAAGCCTTCGCCAGGCTCAGCACCCCTGTCTGAGGGTGACATCTCCCTGGTGAGGGAAGAGGATTCTGTGGTCATGGTGGTCCCCGTGGGGCTGATTAGTGATTCTTCCCCCTGGGCTGGGCAATGATCTCTGTTCTCAAGGGGATAGTTTGTGTGAATGCGAAGGAAAGTCATCAAAAGGTGGAGATGGGGACATTCAAGGGTCTGGTCAGAGCGGCTACTACTGTTTATAAAAAGGAGCCATGTGGACATGCTTGGTCTGACTGTGGGCCTCATCCCCAGCAGCCTTTGTGGCTCCTCCTCTTGATGTCCTGGCTCCCATGATCACCTTGTCCCTTCCCATAACTCCCACTTCCCATCTGTCTGGGACAGGAGTACACATGAAATGCAGAGAATGGGAGCAACTTGCTTAAGGCCACATGGCCAGAAGCTGCGAGGTTCCAATCTAAAGCCAGGTCTCACGATGCTCCATCTGCCAATATGACCTCGTGCTCAGAGACCACTCTGCAGGGAGCAGGGAAGCCAGCCTTGCCCCCGCGGCACGCCCACTTCCACGCTGCACGCCAGATTCATTTATTCTGCTGTGGCAACCGAGGGAGAAGAGAATATTCTAAAACCATTAGGGCCGGGCGCGGTGGCTCACACCTGTAATCCCAGCACTTTGGGAGGCTGAGGCCAGTGGATCATGAGGTCAGGAGATGGAGACCATCCTGGCTAACACGGTGAAACCCCGTCTCTACTAAAAAATACAAAAAATTAGCCGGGCGTGGTGGCGGGCACCTGTGGTCCCAGCTACCCGGGAGGCTGAGGCAGGAGAATGACGTGAACCCAGGAGGCGGAGCTTGCAGTGAGCCGAGATTGGGCCACTGCACTCTAGCCTGGACAACAGAGCGAGACTCTGTCTCAAAAAAGAAAAAAAAAGAAAAAAAAACCATTAGGGTATCAGTGACCCAGGGAAAGTGGGACTGATTTAAATGCCATTTCACTTCTTTTAAGAATCTGTCTACTCCTTTATCTCTGGGTGCATTTACTGGACAAGTTCCACCTGATTTCACGTTTTAAAATTAACCAGCCGAGCAGAGAGGCCCTGCCAGCGGTTGCATCCTGCCTCCGGGAGCACAGGCGCACAGGGGCTGGGGAAGATATCTGGGGAATATATACCGGGGCCTAAAATATATCTGTCTGTATGTGTATGTATGTATCGTCTTTCCAGAAGCCCCAAACAGGGAAAATGTTCCTTCATAGAGCTTTCAAAATCCAAACTCAAAAGGGAAAAAGCCGCACGTATGTATGTCACCCACACTCACAGCCCTGGAGCTCCTGGCCTAGTTAAAGAAAGTGGTGAGGCTGCCGAGTTAGAAATGAGTACCATGAGTTGTCTGTAAAAAGTTTATCTCCTAGAAGTTTGAGGTTGGCAGTGACCTTGACTCACATCTGCTACACACAGTCTTCAGCTTCAACCACATGGAGATGAGCTAGAGACTGAGATGGAGACAGAGACATAGAGAGACAGAGACATAGAGAGACAGAGACATGGAGACACAGAGATAGAGATGTAGCAGGAGCTGGAGATCCCTATGCACATGGAGACACAGATACACCGTAGAAAACAGTAGCAGCTGGAGAGGGTATACCTAGGATGCAGGGAGAAGTGCAAGTACAGATGGAGGTGGGGTGCAGATGGAGGTGGGGTGCAGATGGAGGTGGGGGTGCAGATGGAGGTGGGGGTGCACATGGAGGTGGGGGTGCACATGGAGGTGGGGTTGCACATGGATGGAGACACAGCTAGAAACAGACATGCAGATGCTGATGCAGACTGATGGGCCGTGTGCTCCCCAGAGGCTAATGCAGGCCCAGAATGATGTTTCCGCAACGTGTATTGAACAAAGGAGACCGCTGGCCCCTGGCTAGCTGGCTGTCTCATTGCAATCTTTCTCATTGCAAACTTCATCAAGAACCACAGGCTGGACGCCAAGTGTAAGCAGCCTCTGGGTTGGCAGCCTGGGGGTGCTGAGGTTCTGGTGCCCTGGAGGAGAAGGGCTTTCCTCTGCCAGCCCCTCTCTGTCAGACTTGGTCTGTAGGTAACCTGCTCACCCGCCCAACTCCACCCAGAGAGTAGGCCTGGAGCAGACACGAGGAGCTTGTGCTCTCCCACTCCTGACCTCGAACCCTTGCAGGCCTCACCCTGATCACTCACTGCAGTCCGGGTGCCAGGAGTAGGGCCGGGGCCTCTGCTGCAGCTCACGGCTGTGCTCCCAGAAGCTCCTTGCTTCAGGACCCTTGGGAATCACACACTGGGGTCCTCACTCCCAGCTCAAGCCTTTTTCTCCTGTGTGTACAACTGAAATGGGCATCTGGAGGCATCACTGTGATTCAAACTCAAATGCCTTTGCCTGGAGAACAGGAGTGTGGAGCCCAGAGGACCCGGTGGTTTTGGCATTCAGCTCAGCACCCCCAGAGCGCCTAGAGGTGTGAAGTCCCTGCTGGGTGCTGGGCACTGCATTGGGCCCTTGGAGGCAGAGGAATTCATTTCCTCTCAGTAAGAATCCTTACATACTGTTCATTTTATAAGCTAGGAAACCAAACCCAGAGAGGTGAAGCGGTGCTAATGTCACTCAGTTTGCCCATGGCTGTGGTGGGATTTGAACCCACATCCATCTGGCTCTGGACCCCAGGGCTGGCTTCCCAGCCATGTGGCCTGGGCAGTCGGCCACACAGGGCCACATTCAGGAGGGCTCTACGCTTGTTAAATGCTATATGCTGTCGTTATCATGAGTAGTAAGTGCAAACCAGGAAGCTTGAGAAGCTTGGGACCGCATTTTCATTTTGTCTTGGGCCTCACAAATGACATACCCAGTCCTGAACCATGGTATTTCTGCCACAATTTAGCGCCTTCCTGCTCTGGTCTAGCTGGGACCCGACTCTCGGGGGCCACAAAAGGCCCATAGTGAGCAGAGAAGCTAGGGAGCCGTCTGATGGCCATGGGAGCCGACGCCCCCGCCAACCTGTCGTGCACGATGCTTCTCGAACTAGAAAGTCTACCTCTGAGCCAGGGGACCAAACCCTCTACCTCCTCCTGGTAAACTAAAGCCAATAGGGGTGAACAGGATGGAAGCCTGGAGCGCCAGGAGGGATGGGGAGCAGGACTGTGCAGCCCATGGTGGAACGGATGAGTCAAATGTTCCAAGAAAGCCCGATATCACGGAGCCCTCCAGGGCGGGATGGGTGACGAGCCTAGCACTATGGCTTCTGAATTTTAAAATAAGCTTGGAGCATCCGTGGAAAATGCTTTGTGATGGGAAAGGGTTGTGGATGTCGTATAGGGAGATCCAGGGGGGCAGCTAGGGCTTCCACGGAGGGAAATAGATAGCCGGCGGGGAGCCAGGTACGGGGCTGGGAGCTGTTCTCAGAAGGTCTCACCGGATTGTCTCAGTGACCCCGAGAACAGCTCAGGAGAGCTCTGTGTGTGCACAGACACCTCAGTCCCCGCATCAGGGGGTGGGACCACCCCTGAGATGGGAGGATGGCTCCAGCTCACAGGCATGGAAGCTGAGCCCAGAGAAATCTCTGGGTCCCCCAGTGAGTCTGGGTGGCATTGGAGCCCTCTCACTGTCTCTCCTTTTGCATAATAGTGATATTGATGCCCTCTTCATGGGCATTCTGGAGACAGAGAAGTCGCACGTACAAAGCAGTGCACACCCAGGGTCTGACAGGGCTTGGTACTCAGATACCCCCGAGAGCCTGGCTCTGCCAGTGGGAATACGAGAACGCAGCAGCAAGGCCCCAGAGCTGGGCAGTGCCAGTGAGAAGCCTGGCCCTTCCTCTTCCTGACCCTGCAATCTTCGAGAGTGATGAACCCCACGAGCCTCAGTTTCCCCATGGGATAAATTGGGATAATTGTCACGCTGCCCTCATGGAGCTGGAGTGAAGATTCAGTGGCAGTCGATGGACACCACTGAGAATCAGGCCTGGTGTGGGACGTGCCAAGCCCCTAGCCTTCCGTGCCTCCATTTCCCTGGCTATAAAACACCCAGCTCCCAGAGTCATTGCGAGGAGCCCCGGCAGGGGGCACGCACAGCCGTGCAGTAGCCTAGTGAGGGGTTCAGTCCCTCTCTCTACACGGGGCACTCATTTGGCGCGGGGAGGCTGTGGAAGCCAGCAGGAACTATCACGGTGATCTCGGCGGTAGAGACACCCCAGGGACTGTGTCTGCTGACAGCCACAGCGTCCTGTGTGGGAGAGTCCCAGGGAACAGTGTGTGAGAAAAGGAACTTCTTTTAGTCTGAGTGGGCCTCCTCTGCCCGGGCTTGGGAGCTGCCATAGTCTGGGCTTAATGAGGCCTAAATCTGTCAACAGTGGAGGCTGCTGCTTGTGGTAAATATTTGGCGTCCAGCTCCATTTGGCAAGGTTATATTTGCTCCACTGGGGGGAAAAATAACTCTCTGTTTGCCATGGTGATGGATTTGTCGTTCTCCACTTAGAAGTTGCCAGCAGCTGCAGGCAGAATTGCTAAATCTGCCTGTCTGTCCATCCATCCATCCATTATCTACCCACCCACCTACCCACCCAGCCATTCATTCATTCATTTGTTCATTAGCTGACATCCTGAGATTTACTCTGCTAGGGAAGCAAGATGAACAGTGGAACCTGTAAGCCACAAACTGGCTGCATGGCCCTTGGCTTGTCATTCCCCCTCCGCTGGGCCTCAGTGCTTCTTTCCCTAAAGGGCAGGTCCTTGTCACTGAACTGGTAGGGCTGTGGGGAGGCATAGATTAAACGTTTTTAAAGGACATGGCTGTGCATTGACTAGTAGCCCAATAAATATTGCCGGAGACTTGATGCAGTCAGGGAGGGCTTCCTGGAGGTAGCACACCCTGAAACAGATGTCAAGGGGATAAGTAGACACTTGTCCCCCAATATACAGACACAAAACAACAAACAAATAAAACAAAGCAGCATAGGTAAGTGCCCTAAATTTAAAATGATACCAACCTATTAAGACATGTAGAAAGAGAGTAGGAAGATTGCCAAAAAGGTCCACTGGTTTTTACTAGACCCATTGAGCTGAGTCTGCAGCTGACTGTCACAGGAGCCCCCGCTGTGATATTGGAAGGAGGTCATGACTATTCGAATTGTTTCTGAGCATTTATTGGCTTCATCCAGAATTGTGCCATTTTAGACCCAACGTTTATTTAACCTTAGGTTTAGATATTTACATGTATAAAAATGAAAGGGGATACATTCGTTTTTTCTTTTCTTTTTTTTTGAGAAGGAGTCTTACTCTGTGGCCAGGCTGGAGTGCAATGATGCGATCTCGGCTTACTGCAACCTCCGCCTCCCGGGTTCAAGTGATTCTCTTGCCTCAGCCTCCTGAGTAGCTGGGATTACAGACGTGTGCCAACATGCCAGGCTAATTTTTTGTATTTTAGTAGAGATGGGGTTTCACTATGCTGGCCAGGATGGTCTTGCTCTTCTGACTTCCTGGGTCCGCCTCCCTCAGCCTCCCAAAGTGCTAGGATTACAGGCGTGAGCCACTGTGCCTGGCCGATAAATTCTTTTAAAGTTTGTGTAGAAGAATAAGTGTCTAAGAATAGAAAAATTTTCTAAAAATAGAAAAACCAAAGAAAGGGAACTTGCCTTGGAAGCCACTAAATGTGCTCTAAACCAAGTGGCATGAAAGTAGACGGTGAATCGGTGGAGTGAGTCCGCTCAGCACCGTGACACACACACTGATGGACAGACGCTGGGAAGGAATCATGAGAAAGGTGGCTTTTCCAATCAGTGGAGATAAATGTCCATGGTCCGTTTCGTACTTCCAATGGGGGAAAAAAATTCAGGCCTGCTGTGTCTCTCATGAGGGAGCTGGCTGGGAACAGGGGCTTGGGTCTCTGGGTTCAAGCCATGCACCAAAATAGATTTTAGGCAGATCCAAGAAATAAACATTTTAAAAATCCAAACATTATTAGAAAAATGAGAATATATATAACCACTTCAGCAACAAGAAACTCACAGCTGCCGAAAGAAAATGTGGGCACTTTTGAGATGTAAAACGTAATTGTTTGTAAGGCAAAAATACTATATACAAAAATCAGTGGATAGAATGGACTCATGACGGGTTCAGGTGCAGGTGTCCGTGTCGTGTGTCTGCGAGCCTAGAGGAAGTGGTCCCAGCTGAGGTGTTTGGTTTGGTTTAGCTACCTGGGAGTGGGTGGGAGAAGCTTTATGGGAAAAAAATAAGATTGAATTTTAATAAAGCATGTAGGAAGGGAGGGAAGGAGGAAAGGGGAAGAAGGAGGGAGGGAAGGGGGTGAGGAGGGATGAAGGTTGGGAGGGAGGGAGAGGGGAGAGGGAAAAACAGAGGGTGTCCCCAGCACCCAGTCACTTCTTTCCCACTTATCTGTAACAATGGTTACCTAAGCGTGCTGAGATTTCAGGCTTTTTTTATTTTTTATTTTTTGAGACACAGTGTCACTCTGGCTCAGGCTGGAGTACAGTGGTGTGATCTTGGCTGACTGCAGCCTCCACCTCCGGGTTCAAGTGATTCTCCTGACTCAGTTTCCCCAGTAGCTGGGACTACTGACACCTGCTAATCTTTGTATTTTTAGTAGAGATGGGGTTTCACCATGTTGGCCAGGCTGGTCTCAAACTCCTGACCTCAGGTGATCCATCCGCCTTGGCTTCCCAAAGTGCTGGGATTATAGGAGCGAGCCACCGTGCCTGGCCTCAGACTCTTTATACTTACTTTTCTTCTATGTTTATTCATTACTCAGGCTTTTACAGTGCACGCATGTGATTACATAACCAGAAATAAAGCCACAGAGCTATTTTCATTGCATTTTAAAAAGTGGCTGTAGTATGCATCAGTGCTCAGAGGAGAGGCCCAGAGGACTGAAATTAAACTCAATATTGATAAATAGGGGCAAAGAATACTGTGAAAAGAAAATAAAATGGACCAAAAAAGGGAAGGCTGAAATCTGGAGGGAGTGAGCAGAAGCTGCAGGGGGCCCGGCTGCAAGCTGCTGGGGGCCTGGCTGCAAGCTGCTTTCCCTGGGGACGAGTGTGTCTTGGGAGATGCAGCCACACTGTGAACCGTGCGGAGACCAGGGCCACGGGGTCACGCTGCCTCGGCACAGTGACCTTTCCTGGGTAACCCTTCATCTGCGTGCAGAGAGCAAATTTCAGGGCCCAAACAGGAAATCGGTACCTGCTTCTGTCCATAGAACAGAGAGTCAGTTACACGTGGCGGAGGAGACCCTGGGGCAGCCCGGGACAGTGAGGCAGCCCACATTAGAGCTGGGAGCATTTGCTGCCCCACAGAGCAGGGGGACAAAGGGAGATAGTGAGGTCCCTGCAGCCTGGGGACCAGGGCCACCTAACAGGAACCAGAATCATGTGGGCCACAGAGGGGATGCAGAGGGAGAGAGGGAGGGATACCCAGAGCCTCTCTTCCTCCTGCTGGAGCCTCCGATTGTGGAGTCCAACGGGCAGTTGCAGGCCACGGCCTGGGCCAGGCAGCCATAGGGGCCGCCTCCCAGCGCTCAGCAGAGCTGGAGCACAGAATGGGCTGAGGGCAGCAGGGGGAGACAGCACAGCCAGGGCCCATGTATTGTCCAGGAGGCATTTCCACATCCATTCTCACCCGCACTTGCCACTCACGGAGGATTCTGAGGTCGGCGCTGGGGCCTCCATCATCCCCACTTTCCAGATGGGAAGTGCACAGTCCCCAGGGGGCTGGAGTGAACCACCAGGAAGAAGGGGCCTTGGGGGGCGAGGAAGGCCACGTAGAGTAGGATGGAAGGAGCTGGTGTTAAGGGGAAGCCACGCTGCTGCCAGGCCATGCCCCATCTGGGCTCTGGAGAGAAGGCGGGGGTGGTTCAGCCTCCGCCGCCCACCGGGGCTGTGTTCTGGGGCTCAGGGACACACTGAGGGCAGGCTCTGGCTCCTGTCTCAGGAGGGGCCCTGACATAGGAGGCGGGGGTGGCCCCCTTGCCCCAGCCGTCCAAACCACAGGCTCCGAAGGCAGCTGCTTCAGGGACGCGAAATTACATCTCTCTGAAAATACCCTTTCTTTCTTCTAATTGCCATGAGTCTAATAATCCCACTCTATCTTCTCTCTCACCCTTGACGGTGAATTTAATTTAACAGACTGTAACTGTGCTGCCTCTGATCTTTAAATGCCATGTTTATTTGCCTCCTTAGAATGGACTCGATGACTGAAGAAAGTGTGGCGATGTGTTGCGAAGTGAGTTTTGACCAGCGCGGGCTCCGGCATTATTCTGTCCACAGTCCCAGATTGAAACCGATGTGGATACAAATGCCTTCCATTCCCGTGGGGTGGAGCGGCCGGCGGGACTGAGGCCCCCTCTGCTGAGTGTCCGGGTGGGTCCTGCACCGGAGAGGCCTGCGCGGACCCGGGATTCGGAGTGAGCGCCCTGCCCTCCCCAGCTGTGGGCAGCCTTGTCCGTGCGGTGTCCTCCGAGCTGGCGTACTCCGGGAGGGCGCCCTGCCCTGTCACCCGGCCGTCAGGGAAGAGCACTCTGTTGGCCAGGACAGCCGAGGTTAATATCTGAAGTGCGCCTGGCTTCATGGTTTTGGCCAGTTCCAGGTCCCCAGAGGCCAGCGGCCATGGGCAGTGCAGCCAGGGAGGGGCGGCGCCTTGTTCTCTGCGGGGCATGCCCAGGAAATGCGACTCCGGGGCCGGCGCTTTGTTCTGTGTGCGGCATGTCCAGGAAATAGGACCTTGGGGCTGGCGCCTTGTTCTGTGCACTGCGTGCCCAGGAAATACGACCCTGGGGCCTGGACACGTGCTGTTCGCCTTCCCAGATACCCGCGTAGACGGATGCTTGCTGTATCCAGGTCTCTGCTCAACGTCAGGTCACTGAGTGGAGTGTCCGGGCCACTCTGCACCCCCATCACGCTTCGTCTTCCTCCTGTATTCACAGCACATTGGCCACCCGACTTCACACTTTCCTCCTTTCTAGCATCTGACTGTCCCGTGGTGGGCAGCTCCCAGGGAGCAGGAGCTGGCGTCTGGTTACCCACCAGGGAGGTTCGAGGCCGGAACTAGGTCCCCTGCTTTCCCCGTGGTGGGGAAGAGAAGGCCGCACACGGTCCCCAGACCTTTCTGTTGTGGGATGTCCACTCTTGACACTATCTCAGGGTGGAAGAGGATGAATGAGGGAGAGAATAGCTCACATGGAATCTCAGAGACATGTGGAAAAGGACAGATCCAGAGAGACAACGACAGACCGCATCCATGCAGAGCCCTCCAAGTCACAGTGAGACAGAGGAATGACATGCCCAGAGACATGGACATGGAGAAGTACAGGGACAGAATGACAAGCCAGACAGAGAGCCAAGTCTGTGCAGAGAGAGAGGGAGGGGGAGAGAGAGAGGGCTGGGAGGGGAGACACAAACACATACACAATTAGAGAGAGGGAGAGACACAGAGAGAGAGAGAGAGAGAGAGAGAGAGAGAGAATGAGAGGTGCACACAAAAAGCCGGAGATCCCGGCAGAGAGAGGGGGAGGGAGAGGGGTGGGGAGACACACACACACACAGACACACACAGACACACACACACACAGACACACACAGACACACACACAGACAGACAGACACACACACACACACACAACTGGGGAGGAAGGATGGAGAGAGACAGAGAAACAGAGAAAGAGATGGAGTAACAGAGAGACAGAGACAGACAGAGGGCCAGGGGATTGAGGAGAGAGTGAGCCTGGGGTCATTCTGGCTCTGGACTCTGGGTGCGTGTTTCTGCAGAGCTGGCCTGGGCATGCCCCGGTGAAGGCCTGTGGTACCTCTGGGGGCCAGGGACAGGTGGGGACAGGGCTGGGTGAAGGCTGCTGCAGCCTGTTTCCTCCTGTTGCTGAGAAAGCAGCTCCTCTGACTTCCCTGTCTGGAATTCCAGCCTGTTAGCTGTCTGCTGCCCACCCAGACGCTCAGATGCAGAAAATTCAGACAAGCTTTGGCCTGGCCTGTTTCCAGTTAAGACTGTCTTCAGGCGGGAAATGTCCCTAATGGAAAGGAAAACAGAACTGGCATTACCCAGGGCCTACATCCCACCCTTTCTCCCTTCTTAGGTTCTGGAGAGGCACACGCTGCTGCAGGAGATGTGGTGCCCTCCCCAGGAGGCGCAGTGTGGACACCGCGGGTCTGTTCCTGCGCCACACACAGATAGCACACTGGTGCCTTTAGAATAGAAAAGTTGAGTCACATTCTGGAATCAACCCAATAACAGGTCCTGGGATCTAGGAGACCACGTCATGGCAGAAGCAGGTATCAGAGGTGAGCAGCTCTCCAGGCAGTATCATTAAGGGAGAGCATCTGAGAGGCTCACTCAGTCACTCATCAACCCATCAACCGTGCCCAAGGCATCTCCGTGGCCGCATCTCAAAGTCCAGCCAGGGCCAGGCACATAGTAGCTACCCAGTAATGGTGGGGTTTGAGTTTGATCAATGGTTGGAAGAAAGACAGGAAGGAGTGGAAGGAGGGAGGGCGGGAAGGAAGGAAGGAAGGTGGGAAGAAGGGAGGGAGGGAAAGAGGAAGGAGGGAAGAAGGAAGGAAGCAAGGGAGGGAGGGAGGGGGGAGTGGGGAGGAGAGGGAGGACAGTCATTGAAGGAGGCAGGTAGAAAGTGTCCCCTGAGGGCTGGGGTGGCCAACCAGAAAGGAACCCTGAATGCCACAGGCGCCACACACTGGTCTACAGCATAGATCCTCAGGACCCTCCCCCAACCTCAGGTCCCCAGACTCCGTCCTGAACCCTTACTTCCCTCAGACTTTCAATAGGCAGGACAGGAGAGAAGGTCTGCCCCTCCCCACCGTAAGTACCCCTCCCCGCCTGCTCAGTCCCCTCTCCTCACTGCTGTCCTCGTGGGAGGAGTCAGCCACCTCCTCACTGTGGAGACCTCTGCTTCGCTCCACTCCCTCAGGTGTGACTGTCCTTGTGTGAGCCCCGCCAGGGGACACGTGGACTCCATCTCTATAAGGCCAGAAACCCTGAGGAGGGCAGCTTCCTTCCAAAGCCCAGGCTGCCCTGCAGGCACTGCCACTCCATGGCCTCGGAGCCGTATTTCTTCCTTTTTCTTGGCAGATTTTCACACCTCCCTCCAGGCTGCAGGAGAAAGGAAAGGTTGTAGGAAAAGCCCACGTCACTGTTCCTGGAACACAGGAGGTGCTCAAAGGACCATAACCACTGCCTTCTCTGAGGGCAGAAGGGGAAGGTCGCAGCCTGAAGAATCAGACAAACCCAGGTGCCCCCGCCTCACACTACTCGCGGAGAGATTCTGTGCAAGTCCCTTCGCCTCTCTGAGCCTCAGTTTTCAAATCTCTAAAGTGGGACCGTATGTGGCCACAACGTGAGACAGCACACAGAAAATACCGTGTGCTGCAAGTGTCAGTTACACATTAGACCGGGTTATTGCTGTGAATGAGGGGGGCGCCCTAGCCACAGCCTCTTCGCTCACTGGTCAACAGCTGGCAAAGCACCTGCCCCCAACCCTGCAGAGGTGGGGCTGCTGGAGGAAGCTCCCCAGAGGGAAAACGGGGCTTTGCCTTGGATTCAGGAATGAGGGCTCAGCAGGGCCTGGAGTTGAGGATCCACCTGCAGCCCAGCCAGGACACTTGGCTCTTAAGCCAGGCCAGAGCTGGGATTGCTGACCCCCATGTGGAGGTCAGCCCACAGCCTGGGTGCTGGGGAGTCAACAGAGACCCACTCAGCAGAAAGGGGGTGGGTCCTGCTGGTAGAATGAGGTTCCCTGGCCCTGAGGACTCCCACGTGCTTCCAGGGAGATGGATCCCTGCAATACCCCAAACCCAGCGTTCGGCCTCCCACCTGTCCCAGATCCTCAGATCTGTGACTGGAACAATCAATTCTGTGTGCTTGCTAAATGACAGCCTTCCCTGGGAACGGCTTAACTCATAATTTTCAAGCGCTTAAAGGCATCTTGTCATTATTTAACTCTCAAATGGGATTCTTAGGAATTGGAGAAATATGTTCTGCCAATTTCCCCGCCTTTGGTTTGCTTGCCTGGAGAGCAGAGCGCATTAAGTTATGATGGTGCTGTGGCTGGAGGCGGGTGACGTAGCCGTGCAGAGACTGAATCAGGGCAGTGGAATGTGGGTGGCTTTCCCCGTACATTTACTGTCATTTGTTCCCTTTATGGAACCTGTTTGGGCATCGTTCATGCATTTCAGCAAACTTTCGCTGACTGCTTGGGCTGGGAGCCAAGGACACAGGCGGGGCAGGTGCACAGACCCGCAAGTCGCAAGGGGTGGCTGATGTTGGAAGCTGGAGCCAACAGCTCCATGGCATGAAGCAGGGGCCACTCAGCAGGTCCAGACCAGGCCACAGCTATGGGCACCTGACTTGTGACCAGGGTTGCTGCGTACAGCACTGAGGGAAGGAAGACTTGACTAGGTGGTTTGGGCACCCTTGGGTGGGCCTGGCTCACACCTAATACAAAACCAAAAGGGAGCTGTCAGCAATTGGTCCTTCAGGGTGGGAAGAGGCTGCTGCTGCTTCCTGGGGTGTGGGGTGACCAGACACCAGCGCTCCTGTCCCTGGGAACCTGACACTATAGAGGGGCAGACAGACAACAGCAAAACAAAATCCATGCCTGTTGTCAGGTAGCGATATGTGCTATGAATAGAATCCAAGCATAATCCCTGATAGAGCCATGGCAGGGCTGGTCATAGAGCCATGGCGGGGCTGCTCATAGAGCCATGGCAGGGCAGACACTGGCATGCAGTGAGGGGCTCCCTGTGGGGTGTCTGGGGAGGAGAGGAGCACAGGCAAAGGCCCTGAGGTGGGACCCTGTGTGGAAGTCATTTCCTGGGGTGTACCACGGACAGTGCTGAACTTGAAGAAGCGATGTTGATGACACCATGAGGTGCCTGCCAACCAGGGACACCCCTGCGAGCCTTGGTGTCAGGGTTTCTAGGTCAGGTCAGTCACGCAGGTCCATGTGGCTGATTTTGATCTCAGTCCCTCCAGAGGTGAGGCTGTATGCCAGGCGGCCCAGGGCCCCCACCATCAATGGGACTGTTGGCATAGACTATCCACATGACCTGGAGCCCTGGTAAGCAAAGCCACTCTTAACTGGCAGGATGTTCCAAGGGCTCAGAGGTCACCTCCCAGGAATGGCCAAGGGCCAGCCAGCTTTTGGAATGTGAAGGACGTGGACAACCCAGACTTGTGGCTTAGTTAACCCTTTATTGCTCAGCTACCAGAGGCCTTTTGCTTCTGGGAGGGAAGGGGACCCGCCACATCCCGGCCAGTCACTGTGTGGGGAGGCGCCCTTCATCTGACCCTGGAGATAACTCTGGGTGGGAGGCATGGCTCCCTCCACTGTACAGAAGGGACACCTGAGGTCCAGTGAGTGGAGTGGCCAGCTCAAGGTCACATAGCTTGTCACCACAGCTCCTCCATGGGAGCCTGACATGGGCCATGGGCACACACGGCCGTCTTGGAGTTATGGCATTAACCATGGAGGCGTCCAGTGGGAGACTGGGTCAAGGGAGGATGAGGCCTTCCCTAGGGCTGGCCACCTGCTGGGGCTGGACGGGGCACTGGAGCAGGTCAGCGAGCTCTGCTGGGTGACCTTGGGCAAGCCAGTGCCTTCTCAGAGATGTAGCCTTGGCCCTGGGCCCTCCTAGAGCCTGGTACGAGGGCTCAGTGGGCAGCTGGGTGGAGGAGGAGGAGCAGCTTCCTCTGCACATTGAGGAGGAGGCCTGGACACCGTCCATCCTGCTGACTTCCCAGGCTGTGGGGCAGATGCTGCCGCTCGGAACCCACCTGTGCCCTGCAGATATAAGCCTTCACTCTCGATTGCTTTTCTCTCCAGCAGCATTCACAGACCAGTCTCTGGTTTCTCTCCAGCAGCACTCACGGACCAGTCTCTGGTTTCTCTCCAGCAGCACTCACGGACCAGTTTCTGTTGCATGCAAGGTGGGAGGGGCTCAGTCTGTTTCATCTTGACCATAGGTCACAGTAGGGAATGATTTTCTTTTCTTTTCTTTTCTTTTTTTTTTTTTTTTTTTGAGACGGAGTCTCGCTTTGTCCCCCTGGCTGTGCAGTGGCGCGATCTCGGCTCACTGCAAGCTCCGCCTCCCAGGATCATGCCATTCTCCTGCCTCAGCCTCCTGAGTAGCTGGGACTACAGGCACCCACCACTGCGCCTGGCTAATTGTTTTGTATTTTTAGTAGAGACGGGGTTTCACTGTGTTAGTCAGGATGGTCTCCATCTCCTGACCTTGTGATCCGCCCACCTCGGCCTCCCAAAGTGCTGGGATTATAGGCGTGAGCCACCGCGCCTGGCTAGGGAATGATTTTCACATCTGCCCTGTGGCTCTCTGCCTAATACAGCCTGGAGTAGCCCTGGCAAAGAAACGCTGACCTCACGGCCAGGAGACCTCAGTTAAGATCGCCTGCTGGGCTGCTTGGTTGCCGTGTGACCTCAGGCAATTGACTCCACTTCTCTGGGCCTATGTCCTCACTCATGGGAGGGGTCCAGTGGAGGCCCGGAGGTCTCAAGGGCGCTCTTGGTTCTCGTAGCAGGGTTTAGGGGCTGGGACCTCAAATGGGCATTAGCAGTACCCGCGATGGTTTCTGGGTGGGCACTGCGTTGTTCATTCATTTATTCATTCAAGCCTTCATTCAACCCCCATTTACCGGTACGCACTCCATGCTGGGCGTTGGGCTGAGAGGTGGCTAGAGAGCTGGTCAGATGCAGTCCTGGCCCTCGTGGAGCTCACAGGCAGCTCCAAGGAAAGGAAATCCATCATTGATGAGACAGGTGTCACAGGTCACTTCGGGCATGCAGAAAGGGAGTGAGAAGGTCCGGTGGGCCGTGGGGAGGGACAGCAGGCCTCTCACGCTTGTTTTCGCCTTCCTAAGGCTCTGCCCCTCCTCTCTGAACCTCCCTTTCCTCCCATCTGGCCTGTTGTTAGGGGCTCCGGCTTCATCCTGAAGGTGCTGGGACGCTGCAGGTTGTTCAGAGGCTGATTTTGCACCATGTGGGAGGAGAGGCAACTGAAGTGGGTGGAGGAACAGAGAACGCTGGGTATTTTGCTGTTGCGTTTGCAGATTTTATCCACTTGCAAAACAGTTCCATGTGGGCAGGGACCTGCGGGGGCGGGGGCGGTGCTTCTTTTCCTTGGTGGAATGCCCTGGCCTTTTTACACAGGACAGGCGTCAGGGCTGCATGGAGTCTGGGAGTGTGGGGAGAGGGTGCTTTCTCGGAACACGGCATGAAGTTCCCAGAAGGAATTGCGCCACACTCATCCCCCGCTCTCAGCTGAACCGGGAAGGGAGCCTCCCCTTCTCGGCATGGTCCTAGCTGGGGTTGAATTGTCACTGTCTGCCACGTTTGCAGGTACAGGTGTGAGAAGTCTCCTCCCCCATCATCCTGTGGGGACCCCAAGCACAGCTTGGGAGCCAGACCATGGTGTTCAAACTCAGCCCCTCCACCTGCTGCCTCCTCCTCTGGCAGGTGGGAGTGTGCTAGTCCCCCCGGCTGGGTGTTGAAGGGACTCAACGAACTAACACGTCCAGCACGCCCAGCGCTTGGAAGTCGACACAGGTGTGACTGAGGGGATTTGTCATTGCCGTGATTACTAGTACAGCCACCCGATTTACTGCTGTCTTTAAGAGTTTTCTAATCAGACACACTGAGGACGCGTTTGGTGGCGATGTCTGTGGCTCACTGTCAGTGTTAGCTAGTCAGTGTTGCCGTTGACTTATCCTTTGTTTTCGATTCCATAACATCTTCCCACTCCAAACTTTCAGCCAGTTTCCACAATCGCATGACTCGAAGCATCCTCTGAGCTTTCTGGAGAGGGGGAGTTGTTTGTGTTAATTGCATCTTACTTCCTAATGAATTTCTGTATCTTATATGTAAATATTATCATGCACGTTTTAAAGCAGAATTCCCTTTCAGATGGCTCTGTCCTCATCTGCTCATGTCTTGGGCATTTTTTTCCTTCTCTTTGAAAACACTCAATACAGCATTTGGACTGCCTTCAGCGGAAACCGAATACAGTCAACAGTGCCTCGAAAAATCAATTTAGAATGTCAGATTCTATAATCTGGGAACTGGCATGCGAAAACGTTATCATTTTGTTCCAGGACCCCTTAAGAGCAATTGGAGGCTCTCGTTTTAAAAATATTGAGTTGTAAGAGTTTCTTGGATCTAAGAAGACATTTTTTAAAAAGCCGCACGGAGGCTCAGAGCATCCCACTGAGGAGCCTACCTTCTAGAGCTTAACGCTGGGAAATTACCCAGGACACAGAGGCTGGGGAGGAGTTAAAATAATGAAAATGTTGTTCGTGAAGGGCATCATTGCTTGTCACAGCAATCAAGAGAAAAAAGTGGATTTCCAGCACACACAGCACGTGGTAGGCACTCTGTTTGCAGAACAGATTTGAAAAAGTTCATCCTGAGGAATGACCTGTCAATAATGCCACACACTGGATGGAATATTACACAGCAGGCGGGACATGCTGCGCATTTTGTGATAAAATCAGAACACAGGTCTGTGCGTACCTTGTAACTGGAATTCTGTAAATATGTTCACATAGGGACCAGGGCTGGACAGGAACAGAGGAGGCAGTGGACCTGGTGGATGGTTAAGGGGCAGCTTCCTTTCTTTTGGTTAGCGTTGTTGTTCTCAATTGTTTCATTATTCTTAAAGGATTCCAAGAAGAATTGAGGATGCGTTAGCATATCAGGAAGGGCTTTTATTTGATCGTATGTGGATTGCTACATTTCAGGAAATTTTCCTAAGATAGATTCCAGGTCACAGGGTAGATTAACCCACTGGACTTGATCCCAAGCCCAGTCTCTGGTCTCTGACTTGGCGGCTCACACGCACCCTCTTTGGGCTTCCTTCCAGCTCTGCCCTGTCCTTCAGCCCATCCCACTTCACTCCTGCTGGGAATTTCTAGGCAAGTCCTCTCCACAGAAGGCAGCCGCTGGGTGCAGAAGCTTTTTCGCTGTGTGTCTCGTGGGGTCTGCGGAGTCCAGCTAATTCCATTGTGTTGTGCTTTGCCTCATTCTGTTTGGGTGTTCCTGTTTGAAGTAACACTCTGGGTTTTAGAGTGGTTTCCATTCTCCCAAATAGGTTGGTTCCTGGGGACAACGTGGGGCCAGTGTGACTCACACCCTGCAGCGGGAGAAAGAGGTAACTACCTTGGTCCATTCACAGGAGGTGCTCGTGTGTCCTTCCCAACCAAATGCAAAGTGATAGGCAAGCGATGGTTTTCTCCCAGCCCCTGTGTGCCCTCCACCATGTCAAGAGAGTCCGAGACTCACCTCTACCTGGCCATAAACTCAGCCTGCCCCCTCCAGCCCCCCATCAAACGCCACCTCCCCAATTAACCCAGAAGTCACGGGCTGTGTCCGGATCTTCGGATGGCTGCTTCACATTGAGGCACAACACAGAGTCAAGTACAGCGGCAGCCTCGCACCTGCTGCCTGTGGGAGCTGCCAAGGTAACTGGCACCTCCTCCCCTCACACCGGCTGCTGCTGGCAGCCTCGGGTTTGCAGGCTCTGGCCTCCCAGCTGACTGGCATGGGGCTGGAGGTGGCTCCGTCACCCACCGTGGCTCTTGGAAGTACGCCCGGTGGAGGGCTTGCAGAGCGGCTGTAGAGCAGGCGTATCTGCTGGAGGCTGACAAGGCCCTGCACGCCAAGGGGAGCACAGGCAGCTCTGCCTCTGCCAGGAGCGTGACCGGGGCGCTTCCGGGAGTTCGGGCCTCATTCACCCTGGATGGTCATACCAAATTCTAAAGACTCCATCCATTGGGACAAGAGCCATTGCAAACATCCCACCTTGTGCCATTTTAAGACCTCCAGATGCTGGGCACGGCGACTCACGCCTGTAATCCCAGCACTTTGGGAGACTGAGGTGGGTGGTTCATGAGGTCAGGAGATAGACACCATCCTGGCTAACACAGTGAAACCCTGTCTCTACTAAAAATACAAAAAATTAGCCAGGCGTGGTGGCGGGCGCCTGTAGTCCCATCTACTCGGGAGGCTGAGGGGGGAGAATGGCGTGAACCCGGGAGGCGGAGCTTGCAGAGCCAAGATCGCACCACTGCGCTATAGCCTGGGCGACAGAGCGAGACTCCATCTCAAAAAAAAAAAAAAGACCTCCAGACATAAAACCAGCCAGAACCACAGTGCCACTTCCCTCCCACAGAGCTGGAAGCCCATAGCAGATGCACAATTTGGAACTCGAGTCAAATAGTCTCGCTTCATCCTTTCTGACTCCAGATAAGTGACTTCATGTCATGAGCCTCAGTCTCCCTGTCTACACAGGAAGAGCCTGGAGTGGGGATTAAGGAAGCAACCTAGCCAGTGTCTGGAAGAGACCCAGCACGTGGCGGCCACGGTGAAGCTGTGCCTGCCATTTTCACCTTCCAGCACTGCTCTCTGTGCCTGTGAAACTTGGCTGCTCATTGCCTTTCTAGAATTTCTGCCTTCACCCCTTCATTGCTGCTGACGTGGAGCAACCTGCTTCCTTAGCTAGCACTGGTGGATCTCAGGGGAGTTCCCTGCAGCACCCACACCTCTTGGTCTGACCCACTCTGCCCCTCCTTCCCCCTCAGCTCCTGCAGCTCCTTGGCCGGGCCTCCCAGAGGGTGCATGTGGGGGCTTCTGCCGTGCAAGAGCAGCAGCTGCATTTCAGTGGCCTCTGTGCCTGCTCTCAGCCCCACAGGATCCTGGGATCCCCTGTTCAGCAGCAGGGCAGGGAACATCAGTCACTCATAAAGGAGCTGGGGCAGCCTGGAGTTATAGGCCCCGGGGCTTCTGCTCTGCCAGGCTTACCCCCTTCAGTGCTGGTCCCTGAGGAGGTGCAGGGGGCAGCCTGGAGGAGGACAGCCCTGGCGATGAGGGCCCTCGGGGGCAGTGGGGTGGCGCTGTTGGCTGATCGGTGTGGACTCACTTCCCAGTTTGAGCTGCTTGTACAGTTGCACTGGCACCGCTGGCTGCAGAAGTTCCCTGCCCAGTCATGTGCACACCTGGTCTGGACTCAGCCTGGCACCGCGTCGGTGCTCAGGAGAGGTCTGGAAAGGAACTCTGGCACTGGAGGGGTTCAGTTACCACAGGAGTTTACAGACAGCGAGGGATTCACTGAAAAGGACCGATTCTCATACAGTCAGCGAGACACAGCTGGCCAGGAGCAAAGTGAGGAGGTGTGCGCTGGTTTTCCATAGGTCATATTCGAGGTCGTGCCCCCATTTCCATCCCTAAGGTGTCAGTAAAAACTGCAGGCAGGAGCACTGACAGTGGAGGAGGGGTCCTCTGGGATTAGGCCCGGCCCAGCTTCATTCTGGAATGATCTGCTAGTGAGTGTCACAGCCTCCAGCACCAGTGGGCTCAGAATACCAGCAAGCCATGGCAGGCAGCTGAACCCACGTGTGGAAGGGCTGGCCGGGAGATACGGCTCAGGGTGTGGATGCAGAGAGGTGGGCACAGGCACTGGGGGTGGCATGGGGATGCTGCCCCTGTGGGTTCAGACACAGAAAATCAGCTGCCTCTGCTGCCGCCAGCCTCTCCACCCACAGGGCACACTGCCAGTCTGGGGGTGAGGTGGAGTTAAGGAGATGCCCTAAGCCCACGGGTAACTCACAGGTGAAATGACATGGCTCTTGCACTGGGTCGAGCTGCAGTCAGGGTCCAGCTGCTGGCATTGGAGAATGTCAGAGGTGCCCAGGACATGCAGGGCAGGTGCCATGCCACACCAACCCCTCTGGGGCATGGTGCACAGATCAGGGGACAGCCTGGGAAGCTCAGAGAAGACAAGCTTGGAGCCACCGCATGAGCCAACACTGAGTTTTCTGATGTTGCTATAATCTTGGGCCAGTTACTTAATGTTCCTTGGGACTCAGTTTCCTGGTCAGTGAAATGGGAAGGTGTTCTCCTGTTCTGACGGGATTGTGAGGTCTCGGTGAGGTTCCCTTCACTCTGTCCTCTGCTGGTGTCCAGAGCATGGTGGGCACCAATCTCGCTAACTCCTCCCCACACAGCTTTCATGCCGAAGGGCATCCTGCTCTCTCCCCGTATCTCTGTGGGTCGTGGGTTCAGATGCTGCTGCCTTCGCTGCCGCGTATTTGGGTGGCTTGCCTGGCAGGGTCTCCTTGCCCCCAAAACTTGGCAACCCCTCCAGGACCAGGTTGCATTTCCTTTCCCTCTGTTCACCCACCTCGCTGGCGCCCGATGCCCCCTTTCACACTCAGAATCTAGAGTGCCTTCTGGAAGTTTCTTGAATGACTTCACTGCCCCACAATTGCTCTGTGTCACCTTAGTTCCCTCTTCCTCTCTGATCCTGGGAGGGTTTGTTAGAAAGTCTGGGTAGCGGATCAAAGCCTCCTCTTTGCGGGTTCTGTGGAGCCATCAGGTCCTGGGTGCCACAGCAGCCTGTGTGTCTTCTCTCACAGCACAGACTGAGCCTGACCTGGAACGCGACCGAAGCTCAGAATGATTTCCACTGGGAAAACACATCTGCAGCACCCATCGCCTCTGCTGAGACTGAGGTTCCCGTCTAGGGCTCCATTTGGGCAAGTCCCTTTCCTACTGAGCCTCCTCTTTGCGGGTTCTGTGGAGCCATCAGGTCCTGGGTGCCACAGCAGCCTGTGTGTCTTCTCTCACAGCACAGACTGAGCCTGACCTGG